>NW_011888986.1:1978437-1980732 GCF_000151845.1 Pteropus vampyrus | reverse complement strand
GAAAATCTGAACCAAACGATTACCACCAATGAAATTGAATCAGTAATCAAAAATCTCCCAAAAAACAAAAGTCCTGGATTAGATGGATTCATAGGCAAATTTTATCAAACATTCAAAGAAGAATTTTCACCTATTTTTCTAAAACTATTACAAATAGTTCAAGAAGAGGGATGGCTCCTTAACTCCTTTAATGAAGCCACCATTAGCTTGATTCCAAAACCAGGCAAAGACATTACAAAAAACAAACAAACAAAACAAACAAACAAACAAACAAAAAATAAAAACTATAGGCCAATATCTCTTATAAACATTGATACAAAAAATCCTCAATAGAATATTAGCAAACAGAATTCAGCAATACACTAAAAATATCATACACCATGATCAAGTGGAATTTCTTCCTGGAATGCATGGTTGGTTCAATATCCGCAAATCAATTTATGTGATACACTACATTAACAAATCGAAAGATAAAAACCATATGATCATATCAATAAATGCAGAAAAAGCATTCTACAAAATCCAGCATCGATTTATGATAAAAACTCTCAGTAAAGTGGGAATAGAGGGAATATACCTCAACATAATAAAGGCCATATATGACAAACCTACAGCTAAACATCATACTCAATGGGGAAAGGCTAAAAGCATTTTCCTTAAGATCAGGAAAAAGACTAGGATGCCTACTTTCGCCACTCCTCTTCAACATTGCATTGGAAATCTTAGCCACAGCAATAAGACAAGAAAGAGAAATAAAAGGCATCTGAATTGGAAAGGAAGAAGTAATACTCTCGTTACACGCCCATGAAATGACACTATATATCGAGAATCCTAAAGATTCCACCAAAAAACTGTTAGAACTGATCAATGAATTCAGTAAAGTAGCAGGTTACAAAATAAATATTCAGAAGTCAATGGCATCGTTTTTATACACCGATGATGAAGTTTCAGAAAGAGAAATTAAGAAAACAATCCCTTTTACATTTGTGTCAAAAACTATAAAAAACCTGGGAATCGAATAAACCAAAAAGGTAGAAGACCCGTTTTCAGAAAATTATGTCATTGAATAAAGAAATTGAAGAAGATACAAATAAATAGAAGTACATTCTGTGTTCATGGGTAGGAAGAACCCACATTGTTAAAATGGCCAAAGCAATCTATAGATTCAATGCAATCCCTATCAAAATACCCATGGCATTTTTCAGAGAGCTAGAACAAATAATCCTAAAATTTATATAGAGCCATAAAAAACCTAGAATAGTCATGGCAATCTTGAGAAAAAAGAATAAAATTGGAGGTATCGCACTACCTGATATCAAACTATACTAAAAGCCTACAGTAATTAAAATAGCATGGTACTGGCATAAATACAGACACATTGATCAATGAAACAGAATAGAGAGCCCACACCTATATACACACTTAATATATGACAAAGGAGGTAAGAATATACAACGGGGTAAAGACAGATACATGCAAAAAAGAAAGAAAGAAAGAAAGAAAGAAAGAAGCTGGACCACCTTCTTACACCATATACAAGGATAGACTCAAAATGGATTAAAGACTTCAATATAAGACCCAAAACCATAAAACTTCTAGAAGAAAACATAGGCAGTAAACTCTCTTATATTATTAACAGGAATTTCTTTACAGATATATCTCCTTGGGTAAGAGAAACAAAAGAAAAAATAAACAAATGGGACTATATCAAACTAAAAAGTTTTTGTATAGCAAAGGAAACCATCAACAAAACAAAAAGACAAACAACTGTTTGGGGGAAGATATTCACTAATGATACATCTGATAAGGGATTAATATCCAAAATTTATAAAGAACTTATACAACTCAACAACAAAACAACAAACAATCCAATAAAAAAAATGGGCAGAAGACCTGAACAGACACTTCTTCAAAGAGGAAATTCAGATGGCTAATAGACAAGAAAAGATGCTCAAGGTCGCTAACCATCAGAGAAATACAAATTAAAACCACAATGAGATATCCCCTTACACTTGTCAGAATGGCTATCATCAATAAATCAAAAAGCAGCAAGTGTTGGCAAGGATATGGAGAAAAGGGAACCCTCATACATTGTTGGTGGGATTGCAAATTGGTACAGCTGCTATGGAAAACAGTCCAGCGGTTTCTCAAAAAAATTAAAAATGGACATACCTTTTGACCCAGCAATTGCACTTCTGGGTACTTATCCAAAGAAAACCAAAACAGTAATTCGTAAAGATCTATGCACTCCAATATTCATGGCAGTACAATTTACAATAGCCAAGATATGGAAGC
>NW_011888986.1:1977164-1978387 GCF_000151845.1 Pteropus vampyrus | reverse complement strand
TTATCCAAAGAAAACCAAAACAGTAATTCGTAAAGATCTATGCACTCCAATATTCATGGCAGTACAATTTACAATAGCCAAGATATGGAAGCAACCTAAGTGCCCATCAACAGATGATTGGATAAAGAAATTATGGTTCATATATACAATGGAATACTACTCAACCATTAAAAAAATGAAATCCTACCATTTGTAACAACATAGATGGAACTAGAGGTTCTTATGCTGAGTGAAATAAGTCAGACAGAGAAAGATGGATACCATATGATTTCATTTACATATGGAATCTAAGGAAGAAAAAGAACAAATTAATCAAAAACAGACTCACAAATATAGTGGACTATTTGACAGAGTGGAGGGGTGTTCGGGGGCTGGGAGAAAGGGGTGAAGGGTTAAAGAAGTACAAATTAGTAGTTGATAGCTGGGCACGGGGAGGGAGAGCATGGCAGAGGGAATGCAGTTAGCATTAATATGATGGGTAGGTGGAAGTCTACGGGAGAGAGGGAGCAATTGTGGGGATCGTTTTATGAAGTATATATATGTCTAACCAATGTATTGTATACTTGAAACTAATTTAAATAAATTAATTAAAAATTAATGAAGATTGGTATTTGTTAACATAGAAATAATTTTGTGTAATAAAGAGCAGATTGTAAAGCAAAAAAAAAGAAATTAAAGAAGATACATATAAATGGAAAGATATTAATGCTCTTGGATTGGAAGAATCAACATAGTTAAAATGACCTTATTACTAAAGCATTATATAGATTTAATGCAATCCCATCACAATCCCATTGTCATTTTTTAAAGAAATAGAACAAAAAATCATCAAATTTGTATGGAAGCACAAAAGTTCCCAAATTGCCAAAGCCATCATGAGAAAAAAGAACGTGGCTGGAGGCATCCCTCTGCCTGACTTCAAATTATACTACAAGGCGACAGTAATCAAAATGGCATGGTATTGGCAGAAAAATAGACACATGGACCAGTGGAACAGGATCGAGTTTCAAGAAATAAACCCATGTTTATATGGGCAAATAATTTTTGACAAAAAAGCCAAAAACATACAGTGGAGAAATAAAAGCCTCTTCAATAATTGTGCTGGGAAACTTGGAAAGCCACCTGCAAAAGAATGAGACTAGACTATTGTCTATCAATCACCACACACCAAAATTAACTCAAAATGGATTAAGGACCTGAATATAAAACCTGAAAAAATAAAA
>NW_011888986.1:1976515-1977015 GCF_000151845.1 Pteropus vampyrus | reverse complement strand
GGATATAAACTTAAAAACAACAAATGAACAGGACAAACAGAGTCTCATGGACATAGACAAAGGACTAGTGGTTACCAGAGAGTAGCGGGGAGCGGGGAGGTAGATGGGGTAAAAGGGGTCAAATATATGGTGACAGAAAGAAACCTAATTATGAGAGGTGAACGCACAATGTAAATATATATATGCCTTACTGTTAAAATGTACAGGGGAAATTTACTAGATTTTGTTAACCACTGCCGCTATAAAAAATTAATTAAAAAATCCCAGTCGTCTTTAACCAACATTTTCAGGGAAAAAAAGGAAATTAAAACAAAGAAACAAATTTGTTAATTAACGATTACTAATTTATTTAGAAATAGGAGTAATAAACCATTTTATGTTATATATATAAAAAAGTGCTTTTTATGAAAATTGCCATATTTTCTAATATAAAAAATTTAGTGAGAAGAGGAACTTTTATATTTTTCAAATACTTTTAATGCCTACTTTAATAGAAAATA
>NW_011888986.1:1973695-1975245 GCF_000151845.1 Pteropus vampyrus | reverse complement strand
TGAAAATTGCCATATTTTCTAATATAAAAAATTTAGTGAGAAGAGGAACTTTTATATTTTTCAAATACTTTTAATGCCTACTTTAATAGAAAATAGCTGGATTCTCATATCATTCTGTATTCACGCTGTTGTGATATCACTTATTAAATAGCCTCTAGAACATTCCATTGTAGACTGATAAGAAAATAAAAGTGAAAAAGACAAATAGCATCTAAATGTTATCATGAAGACAGTTTTGACTTAATGGACTTCTTGAAGACCTCCAGGGGTCACTGGACTGCACTTTGAGTACTCAAGAAAATGCACTTTGATGATGTAATAGGGAAACATGTATAAATTTAAACTTAGAGAAAGCTCTACTAAGCCTGTGGTTATCCACAAGTGAAGCACTAGGGCAATTATCTGAACCAATGAAGTGCAAGTAACATGACAATGACTCAATAATTTGGGTAATTCAGGCATTTCTCCTTATAATTCCAAAAATTCATGACAGTATTCTACTTTATTTTGTCTCTACAGATACTAATAGTAAAAGATAAAAGAATTGGAAAATGAGGACTAGAGAAGAACAGGGACAGGAAGAAAGGAAGAGGAAATGCTACTGGAGTTTGTCTTCATTGCCTCTTACTGCCAGTTGCTGAGACAGAAGTGGGTCCTGGAGTTGTCTGCTTGTCTTCAGAAGAGGCCAGCCTTATGAACAGTCTCGCTGGGTTCCGAGATCAGTTTTAGTGCATGTGGTGGCTGACGAAGTCCCTTGTGAGATAAACGGCTTCATAGTGGATATTTACATATTTTCAATGTTCTTGACCCATCCCTGCCATGTTTATTAAGAGATTGTAAAACCAAATTATTGCACCATTTGCCTGTTTATGATCGAAATTTTCATGTGGCTCAAAATATTTTTTCAGTGTTTTTCAAGCACTATTTCTTTTTAGGTTGATTATAAATTGAAACTGTTGTCCCAGAAAATATGAACTTATTTATTAAGAAACTAACTTTTGATCAAATGATAATGTAAATTCTTGTAATAATCTTTTTTAAAAAATAAATCAAACTTTTATTTGGAATAAGACTCTTCTAAAAGATCAACATTTTCTTTTCAACATGCCCTGGTCCCCAGCCCAGTTTTCATAAATATTTTGAAAAAGTACGAACCTCTGATACCAGTCGCCCAGACATTATTTGGACATAACTACATTTTTATGGTAATTTCCCTCTCATTGAACCTTCATGGAATGAAGATAATGTCATGGTCAATGTTTTTCTTAAAGTAAACTTTTAAAAAATGCAACATGATTTTCTTTTAAATTAAAATGATAAACACTTTATATGTCATGTCTTTTTCTGATTCTAAAACTTGCATATTTCTTGTACCAAACTTGCATAATATAGGACATTAAAAAAAACACCTATAAACCTACTACCACCCAAACATAACATTTTAGTATATGTACTTCCAATTATTTTCTAAGCTTGTCTATGTGTACAGTATATACAAGCATACATTTACATGTGTATAATTGAATATTAACTCAGAGTCTTTTTATTTA
>NW_011888986.1:1971622-1973450 GCF_000151845.1 Pteropus vampyrus | reverse complement strand
TTTCCCTTTGGTAACCACTAAACTGTTGTCTGTGTCTATCTGTTTTTATTTATTTGTTTGTCTTGTTTATTTGTTGCTTTTAGTTTTATATTCCATGTATGAGTGAAATCATATGATTCTTGACTTTTTCCATCTGATTATTTTGTTTAGCTTGATATTCTCAAGATCATCCATATTGTTGCAATTGGCAGTATATATGTGCTACATCTTCTTTATCTAATTATCAAACAACAAGGACATTCTGTTATTTCCATGTCTTGCCCGCTGTGAATAGTGCTGCAATGAACATAAGAATACTTATATCTTTACGAATAAATGTTTTCAAATTTTTTGGGTATCGACAAGAGGGAATGCTAGGTCATATGGCAATTCTGTTCTTAATTTTTTGAGGAATGTCCATACTGTTTTCCTTGATGGCTGCAACAATTTACATTTCCACCAAATGTCCTGGTATGGAACTGGTGCCACAGGAATCTGAGCCCCATGTGGAGGGGAGAAGAAGCACCATGTGGAACGTTGCCTGGAGTGGAATCTGAAGAGTGAGAAGTGTCCTGGCTAGAAAGTCTTCAAAGGCTCCAAGTCCAAATACTTTTTCAGGACTCACCATGCCCTGCAGTTCTTTGGCCAGCCTGTCTGCCCATTGGTCATGCTCAGAGAGGCTGAGTTGTTTGCTGCCTTGCTCTCTCTGAGAATTCCCGGGCTGCTGGGAATCCCTCTCCTTGGAACATGCTTCCTCATTAGCTAATTCCCACTCACCCCCCAGATCTCTGCTTCACTGTGTTCTTTCTCCAGATACTTAACTGAAACGGCTCCAAATCTGGGTCAGATGTCCATTCTGTGTGCCCTATGGCACCCTGAGATGTTCTCTTATTTTGGTTCTGCCCTAACCAGGTATATGACTTTGGATTAGGTCTTTTGCTTCAATGGGTGTCCAGATTCTTTATCTGGGAAATGAGAGATCTGGACCACATGATGTGAAGATCTCTTGTTTGAAAGCTGTATGATCTCCAAATTCTTTTAAAAATTATTTAATCAGCTTGTAGCTTCTATTCTTCTAAGCAGTCCATGGAGAGAAGAAGATGAAGGTGACCTTCATACTCAACTTTGCAAACTCTTTCCAGCCCTTTGCTTGAAGAAGGGAACTAGGTTTCTGTACTGTCCTGGTCATGATCACATGACTAGAAGCTCCTTGGGTTGATCTGGCCGGATGACGGATAATTAAGAGCTAGGAAAATATATCATCACCCCTGGCTGCCCAGCTGCTCATTTCTTTTCATGCTCAGAGGAGCATGTGGTAGAGATTAATCAGCTACTTTGAAAGGCAATCAGTGCTCTAGAAACCAAAACTTCCATATTCGGGCTCACCAGCCCAGGGTCATGAGGCTCCAGAGACTTCTGCTATTGCCTCATGTTTCAGTCCAGTGAGGAATGGTTTGGGTTTTTGAATAATATTCCAAGAATGAGAAAGACCACAAAACGCATGCCATCAAATAAATAAAACAGAATTTTGTTTAAATTCATTGTTTCGTTATAGCTCCATCCACAAGATAAACTGTCCCGATTGAAAACTAGAGCAATGAAAGAGAACCAGGTACTTCTAGCCCTCAAAATATTCTCTGTATCTACGAGTTTATTTTCATATTTGTTGTTATTGTTGTTTATTTTGTTCTTTAGATTCTACAGGTATGCGAAACCACGCGGTATTTGTCTTTCTGTATCTAACTCTGTTAGTTGGGCATTTGTAACTTTTTCCAAAAAACAGCACAATTGTACTTGGACAGAATCTTCCAGAGAGGGTGTGTACTGGTAATGAGGTTCAGAGGGGCTG
>NW_011888986.1:1962568-1971057 GCF_000151845.1 Pteropus vampyrus | reverse complement strand
CTTTCTTTCTTTCTTTCTTTCTTTCTTTCTTTCTTTCTTTCTTTCTTTCTTTCTTTCTTTCTTTCTTTCTTTCTTTCTTTCTCTCTCACTCTCTCTCCTTCTTTCATCTATCTTTTATGACCTTTACATTTAAACAGTAGTGTTCAGTTATTTTGTTGACTATCCCTCAAACTGGGTTTGTCTGTTTCCTCATGCTTGAATGCAGTTCATGCAGTTTTTGGCAGAACTACAACTGAAGTGATGCTTTACTGTATCAGGGGGCACATGACATTGATTTGCCCAATCCTAGTGATGTTAAATTTGATCACTTGGTTGAGTATCCCATTTCTCCAGTGTCAAGTTACTATTTCCTCCTCTGTCATTAATAAGAATCTAGTGAGGCAAAACTTTGAGACTATGCAAATATCCTGCTTCTCATCATACTTTTCCTCATTGTATATGTATATCATATCTTTTTTCCCCAGCTTTATTGAAATATAATAGATAATTAGTTGTTCATATTTACATTGTGTAATTCAATGAGTTTTTTTCAATTGTAGTTGGCATATAATAATAAATTAGTTTCAGTTGTACAGCATAGTGATTAAACTCAAGTGATCACTAAATCTAGTACCCTTCTTCCCCCTTACATATATATTACAACATTGTTGACTATTATCCTTATGCTACACTTTATATCTCCATGTCTATTTTGTAACTATCCATTTGTACTTCTTAATCCCTTTGCCTGTTTTAACCATCCCCCAACCACCCATTCCATCTAGTAGCCCTCAAAATATTCTCTGTATCTATGAGCTTATTTTCATATTTGTTGTTATTGTTGTTTATTTTGTTCTTTAGATTCTACAGGTATGTGAAACCACATGGTATTTGTCTTTCTGTATCTGACTTCATTTAGTGCAATACCCTCGAGAGCCATCAAGGCAATATCTTTTTCCATCTTCTTCCTTTTAGTCTGCGTGTGTCTTTTAATCTGAAGTGAGTCTCTGATAGGCAGCATATGTATGGACCTTGTTTTCGTATCCATTCAGCCACCCTATCCTTTGGTTGGAACACTTAATTATTTTCCATTTAAGGTAGTCGTTGATAGATATATAGTTATTACCATTGTTTATTCATAATTTTGATAAATATATTTTCTTCTTAAAGAAGTCTCTTCAACATTTCTTGTAATACTGGCTTGGTGTTAATGAATTCCGTTAGCTTATTTTTGTCTGGGAAACTCTTTATCTGCCTTTCAACTCTAAATGATAGCTTTGTTGGATAAAGTATTCTTTGTTGTATATTCCAGGTTTTCATCACTTTGAATATTTTGTGCCAAGCCCTCTGGCTTACAGTTTATTTTGAGAAGTCAGTTGCTAATCTTATGGGAGCTTCCTTATAAGTAATAACTGCTTTTCTCTTGCTGCTTTTAAGATTCTCTCTTTGCATTTAACCTTTGACATTTTAATTATATGTGTCTTGATGTGGGCCTCTTCGGGTTCATCTTTCTTGTGACTTTGAGCTTCCTAGGGCTGTATGTCTATTTCCTAGGTTGGGTAAGTTTTTTATAATTATTTCTTCAAATAGTTTTTCTACTTTTTGTTCTCCCTCTCTTCATCAGATACCCCTATGACACTGATGTTTTTACACTTAATTTTGCCCCAAAGACTCTTTAAATTATTATTATATTATTGGCTTTTTTTTCTTGCTGTTCTGATTGGGTGATCTTGGCTTCCCCCTCCTCTGTATTGGTGATTTGAGCCTCTTCTTCATACACTCTGTTAATTCCCTTTACTATATTCTTCATCTCAGATAATGTGTTCTTCATTTCTGACTGGTTCCTTTTCATAATTTCCATTTCCATTTTTATGTTTTTTAAATCTCTTTGTTAAAGTTCTCACTAAATTCATCTATATTTCCCCCAAGTTCATTGAATATCTTTATAACCAGTGTTTTGAACTCTGCATCGTTAAATTGCTTGACTTCCTTATTTCTGGATCTTCATTCTGTTCTCTCATATGGTTTTTGCTTCTTTGTCTTCCCATTTTGGCTGCCTTTCTGTGTCTATTTCTATGTACTAAGCAAAACTCGTTAGTCTCTCAGTCTTAGTGTGGCTTTTTGTAGTCCGTGTCCAGTGGCACAGTCTTGAGTGAGATTCAGCTGCAGGCCAAGTTAAGCCCCAGACTGTGCCCCTCCGGGGCCACCAGTTAAGATTTAGCAAGCAGTCCACAGATGTTGTGCTCACAGTTGCCTCAAGAGGCCATGCCAGAAACCAAGGTTAGCTGTCACCAGTGGGAATCTTGGAACTTGTTCAGCAAGTTGCATGGGACTTGCCGAGGACACAACTGAATGTGACTTGGATATGGCCCTGAGTTGGGGGAGGCAGAGTTTCAGGGAATCATCTGAGTGGAACATCATTTGTCATCCAGTTTGATGGTGTCTCAGCTATGGTGGCACTGCGTCCACACTGGAAGGGGGGAGGGCTTAACAGAAGAACAATGTATACCGCCAGCATTTCTACCTGGGAGAAAGCCTCGCCTCTAGCCTTCACTCTGACAACTCAGTGTCCCTCTGTAAGTCCCTGGTGCCCCCGGAGCAGCCTACCCAGCACTGGTGCTCAGAGCAAGCAGGTCCGTCACTGTGAAAGTCCGTGGACATGGCCCCTTTACGAGGAGTTGGCAACAGCCACAGCCTCTTGTCCTCAGCCAGTCTGTACCTTCTCCCATTACAGGGTGATTTCTTATTTCTCTCTCTAGTTGTAGGGCTTGTTCATCTAGGCCCCAGGTGACTGTGCTTGCTGTTTACTCTGTGTTTCTGTCACAACTTTGATGTGGTTGTAAGAGCAGATAAGCCAAGCCTCTATCATCTACACCATTTTGACTTTTCTCTATACCACATCTCTTCTATCCATTCACCCATTGATGGACACTTAGGTTCTTTCCATACCTTGGCTATTATAAATAATGCTGCAATGAACACAAGAATTCAGATAACTCTTCAAGATTCTGACTTACTTTCCTTTGGATATATGCCCCAAATGGGATTTCTGAATCATATGTTAGTTCTACTTTTATTTTTTTGTGGAAACTCCATATTATTTCCCATAGTGGCTGCACCAATTTACAATCCCAACTGTGAATAAGTATTCCCTTTTTTCTATATCTTTGTCAATACTTGTTATCTTTTGTCTTCTTGATGATAGCTATCCAGATTATCTCATTGTGGTTTTGATTTCCATTTCTGAGGTGATCAGCGATGCTGAGAACATTTTCATGTACCTTTTGGCCATTTCTATGTCACCTTTGAGAAAATGTCTATTTAGTTCTTCTGCCCATTTTTAATTTGTATTTTTTTAACTATAGAGTTATATGAGTTCTTTTTGTATTTTAGGTATTAACCCCTTATCAGATATATAATTCGCAAATATTTTATCCTGTTCAGTAGATTGCTTTTTCGTTTTGTTGATGGTTTCCTTTGTTGGCAGAAGCTTTAAATTTTGATGTAGTCCTGCTCATTTATTTTTGCTTTTGTTGCTTTTGCTTTTGGTGTCAAACCCAAAAAATTATTGTTAAGGAGCTTACTCCTATGTTTTCTTCCAAGAGTTTTATAGTTCAGGTCTTATGTTCAAGTTTTAATACATTTTAGGTTGATTTTTGTGTATGGTGACATATGGGGGTCTGATTTTATTCTTTTGCATGTGGCTGTCCAGTTTTTTTCAACTACATTTAGTGAAGAGATTTTCCTTTTCCCATTGTATATTCTTGTTCTCTTTGCCATAAATTAACTGACCATATATGCATGGGTTTATTTCTGGGCTCTTTATTCTGTTCTCTTGGTCTATGTGTCTGTTTTTATGACAACACTACACAGCTTTGATTACTGTTGCTTTGTAATATACTTTGAAATAAGAAATTGTGATGCCTCCAGCTTAGTTCTTTCTCTAGATTTCTTTGGCTATCTGGGTCTTTTGTGGTTCCATACAATTTTTAAGCATTTTGGTCCTTATCCTATTAAAAAATAGTAATATTTTAAGGGTTTAAAGCAAAGTCGGATTTTCAGAAAAATTACTCTGGCTTCAAAATGGAGTGGGGTTTCAGATTGGGAGGTGTCGGATAAGTTAGAAAACTAGGGTCCATTTCTGAGTGAGAGATGAGATTGGTTTGTTCCAGGGTGGGAACAGAATGGAAAGAGGAAGTGGGTGACCAGAGACAATAAAATGTAGGGAGATTTTTGACCCTCCTTATTTGTTTCCTATCAGATCAATCACTAAGTTCATGTAAATCTCTTTCTAAGGGGAATGTTATTTTAACATAGTAAATATCTTTCTTATTGACATGTTCATAAATACATTTTCTTACAGTTTTTAATATTGCACCCAGTACTATAGAAAGGGAAACTATTTATTAACTTGTTCTTGGCAAGAACTCTAGTAACTCTTTTCTGATATTTGCCCAGACCTCTCCTGAAACATTCAGTAATGAAAAACCTCATTCCAAAGGCTTAGTTCAACAGCTCTTGAACCTTAGTGTGCATCAGAATCACCTGATAAGCTTGTTCAAACAAGGTTACTGGGCCCAACCCCAAGAGTTTCTGGTCCTGGGATCACAGTGTGAGAACCACTAGTTAGAAGCAGTGTAGCCAAGAGGTGAGCTTTCTTAATTTGACACAAAACTCTTGCCAGTGATGTAACTTGGGTATGTTACTCACATGTCTGTGCCTTTGTTTTCTCATCTTGATTTTGATGAAGATTGTGATAAGGAATGTTTATAAAGCACTAGGCCAGGCACACAATGAAGGTAAATTCATTTTTATAAAAAAGAAAATAAATTTTATATGCCTCGAGTATGCTTCAATTTTCGGTGTAAAGTGCGACAGATAATGCTTTCAGTTCATTCTTGAAAAAATGCTAGTTAAAATTCAGTGGGATATCACAGAGTAATTCTTCAGTCAAAGCGTTGGAAGGAACCCCAGCCTTGTTCCTTTTCCAATTCCTCAATTCTGATAAATTTCTAGTAAGACTGTGTGTTCGGTTATTATCTGCTTATCCCCTACCCTCTGATCCCCATTACCTTGGCATTGTGCCTGCCCCTAGATAAGGTATCACATCCGAGAAGGTGAGGCAGAGTGCTGACTCACCCATGTCCATAGCTGACTGCTCTTGGAAGACATCTATGGGCAAGTTTTCCCAGGTTGCACAAGCCATGGGATTTCTGAAACAGATGGAAAGACTATCTCTGCTGGCTGTTGGCTGACCTTAAAGAGATGGTCATGGTATGTCGAGAGGACACATGGGGAGGAGATAATCCATGGGAGACACCTCCTTTGAATGTTAGCTCTCTCAGATTCTTTAGCAGTAAGCAAAGCAAGTTTCACCTACACATTCCACCTCTGAAATTTGCATGGATTAAGCCTTGGATACTCTTTGCTTAGAGCTTATACGTGAGAATTTAGTTGTTTTCCAAAGCAACTCAAGGAATTAGGGTGGAAAGAAAGTGGAATCAGAATGCAAGTCAGTTTTTGCTGAAAACACCCCTTCAGTTATTCTGCAGGTGTGGGGTGAGTCTGAAAGAGGCAGGGTGCAGTCAGCCCACGTTCACTTTTGAGCTTTTGAAGACTGTGTGAAACCCTATCTGTGGGCTGAAGAAGAGAAAGTTAGGTTCTATAACTAGAAGGTCTCCTTGATCTTAAAGTTAAGTTTCAGGCAGAGCAAATATGCACCTTTATCTGGGTTTTCAGGAACTGTGCTTTTTTGGGGTAATGTCCAAGCATCGTAAATCCTTCCTGGAGTGGCCCTTCACCATGTAGTCAGTGTTCATCATTTATTGAGTGCCCGTGATAGGAATATCTTTAAAGCTTGGCATGGCTCCAGCCTAAAGGAGTTGTGGATTTATTTTGTCTGATGGCCCCTGAACTTTGAAATATTTATGTCCTGCTTCTGCCAGGTTCCTAAGCTGTCTTAGCCCTGGGGCAGCAGACATCCTATTCCAAGACATGATTTCTCATCCTCCTTTGAGTATTAGGGCTTGAGCCGAAGCAGAGTTCTTGCAGGTGGGTGCAGCCTGCCCAAACAGTCTCTGGGCAGGGTAAGGATCCTTAGAGTCTGTTCACCTGGGATGGAACCCAAGGCCAGAGCTGGTGGTAGTTTTCCTGACCAATCATGGCTCGTGAGAGACTGAGATACGTAAGGGGAGATGTAGGCAAGCAGCGGGGCCTGGGGCTTCTGAGAATTCACTGGTGAGGCTCAAGCCAGAGACATCTCATGCTTCGTTTTTTATGTAATTATTTTTCTCCTCTGCGATGGTGAGGCCCAAGTTAACAAAAGGTCATTGGGGGAGGTCAATTATCTGAATGTTAGTAAAAAAGGATATTTTCTTATTATGATCAAAATATAGTTAAAGCTTCCAATGGTTTGAACCAAGGTGAAGATTTGAGAATATCTAACCTATTGTCTGATATCTATGATGATGTCCACTTAACAACTAGTTCATCTAGGGCCTAGAAGAGAAACCATAAGTCACATTATTGTTTATTCATGTCTCCATTTATCCCTCGGTTATCCCCCATCCCAGGATATAAATAAATTGTATATCTTGAATGCACGGACAGATGGTGGTTCATGATCACTGATGGATGGATTAAGTGCACCTTCCAGGGGAGGACTGACCCCGACAATTTTCTTGAAAGCACAGGGAAGCGGAACATCCAGCCATGGTGTTGTAAGGTGGTTACAGGGCATCTTGGATATCCATACCCAGCCCTGGGGGCAGTCAGAGACCCTCTCTTCTGGCCATCCCTGACCAGTGGCTTATTTGTGTGTTCCAATGGGTAGTTCAACCTGCAAACATTCAGTGAACATCCACTATGTGCCAGAAGTACCTAAGTGTGTGGGATACCTCAGTGAACAAAACAGGGAAAGATGCCTGCCCTCTCTTCTCGGGGACGTAGGTAGTTATGATGAATGCAAGAACACGTTATCATCCATCACACATCATAATTGCTCTCCGTGGGTTAGACTAACCACCAGGGGGCAGTCTACCCCGTGGGCTAAGCCGGGGAGTTCATCCCGCAGCCAGGGCCTCCGGCCTTCTAAGTGCACTTATGGCAGCTGCCCCTCCGCCCTGGGGAATTTTGCTAAGTTTAGAGCCCACGGTTGGGTGTCAGTCCCGATACAAGGGGACACTAGAGGGCCCTAGAAAGAGGAGCCGCGTTTAGGGCTTATGAAGGACAAATTACTGCTTCACTCCCTGCCACAGACTGTCTTCTCCACAGAAGGGATCGCCAGTCCCGGCTAACAGTGGGGCAGCTTCTTCAACAACTAACTCCCCAACCCTGAAATCCAGGTGTGGGTGGAGGAGGGTCCTGAGAGGGGCAGGAGAACCATTTTTCAAAGGCTCTCGTGTCCTCTTTGGAAAGTTAAGGCCGGAGATAAGCAATCATTTTATTAAAACGTTTTTCAACCACATTATCAGCTGCTGTTTTAAATATCTCTAAGTCTGGATAGTTAATAACAGAAACCTTAAACATTTTTCAACAACATCCTGAACAAACGATTTGCCAACAAATATAGTAAATTCAAGGAGGCAAATTAGCAATGAGTTTCTTAGATGGCTGTTTATAGAAGGCACAGGCAAGGTTAAATTTTCTCATTCACTCAATTTTGTTTCTCATGCAAGGCTGCCAAATGCTCTGTCTTATAATTTTCTTTTTATGATAGTGACTCTTTTTGTTTGCATGGCTTAGACATTTCAATATGGGCAAAGCAACTTTTCCCATTCTATTTCAGTTCGCAAAGTGCATTGATTTTTAATTTCCTGGAGTCAATTTTCTGTGCAACCATATTTTATTCAGCATAAAAAGTAGTGCTGATTTTAAATTTATAGATTTGTTTCTCCAAGGAAAAGCACAAGCTAGAAAGAAAGATAAAAATTTCATTTGATGAGGTTCTAATGGCAATGAGGCGTTCAATTATATTGAATCTTTGTGTTCTTATCCAGGACAGTCATTGTAAGTCCATTTATGAAATGATATTTGTCCACTTTGTGGAGAGAGAACATTTTCTGAGGAATCAAAACAAGTGGGAATTTGCTATTGTCTTATAAGTCTGATGCGAGAAACAGGAGGAAGCAACAATATGTAGAGTTAAAGTTTTTCATTTATATTTATAAATGAATATAAATATATTTAAATTAATACATTAGTCATATCATTATGTTGGTTTTCAAACGTTTTCTTTTTGCGTTTTGTTTGTCTTCTTTCATTGTCTCTCTCAAGATCCCTCCCTGATTCCTGCACAGTTCTGACAATAAGACATGGACTATGGTTTTCATTGCACACCTATCATGTATACAAGTAGTGTTAATTGTACAGATGCTTATCCATATGCATGTATGTGGATGTAGAGGGCTTTTCTTCATTGTTTTAAAAATGGGCTAATAAAATATACAGTATTTTGAACTTGGTCTTACTCCATAATTTCTCATGGAACTCTCCCTAAGTCAGTAAATATG
>NW_011888986.1:1954691-1961103 GCF_000151845.1 Pteropus vampyrus | reverse complement strand
CCTTCCTTCCTTCCTTCCTTCCTTCCTTCCTTCCTTCCTTCCTTCCTTCCTTCCTTCTTTCCTTCTCTTCTTCCTCCCTCCCTCCCTTCCTTCCTTGCTTTCTATATTTATTTTTCTCCAGATTTGCCTGATGACCTTTTTAGAATAAATTCTAGAAGCAACCATCTGGATCAAAATTGATACCTATTAAATATTTTTCACCTATTATCAAACTGCCATTTCCAACTGCTATGCGGTGGACACTTCCACCAACACTAGAGAGTTTGGGCACTGCCCAGACCTCATCAGCACTGTGCATGGTCAGTCTTTTAAATGTTCCCATTTTAATAAAAAGAAAATAAGGTTTCATTTTTATTTGTATTTTGTTTATTATGTCTATGGTTGAATTTCTCAGAATGTTACAATATCACAAAATATTTGTTTCCCTTTAGGAGTTTTTACTTTCCCAAAACGAAATGCAGGATTGACTAAAAGGCAAAGAGAAAGGATTTAGGATGTTCTATCTTTTAAAAATACACCTCCACCAGTAACCTTTTGATTCACCCTTCTCTATAGATATAATATACACCTAGAATATGTTTAAATTTACTGTCAACAGTGAAATAGTGATGACATCGAATAGGGATAATCAGGCAGAAGCCTCCATACCTTAACTACTATGACTGTTAATTTCCTCAAGAAATAGTGGGGATTAGACAAGAGGATGCATATAGAAACCCTGGTACAAAACTTTCACTTAAAAATTTTTTTTTGACCAAATCTACTTGCTTCTTTTTTACTATTTGTTCTCAGATATTTCTATGGATATCTATAAACCAATGAACCAGCACCCTCAATTAACAAAGGAAAAAAAAGTAACACTATGTTTTTAAAAGACAGGCACATCATCAGTAAAAGCAGGTAAAATAACAGATGTGGGAAAGAATTTTCATATGATAATTCATTACTAATTCAGTTTATCTTCTCACTACAGAAATGATAACTGAAAGTAGACACCATATCATGCATTGTATGGTAGGCACTTACTAGGTGCCAACACTGAGCAACAGATGCATGCACACGTGTTCCCCTTCTCAAGTTAATTCTCATTTATCCCTCTGAAGTAGACGAGTTAGTTAACAATGTGAAAATGGGCATAAACCTATAATTAGGAAACACCAGTTCAAATACCCAGAGTAAGCCAACACTCTGGACTACTTGCGTAGTCCTGATTCTTTCCATTGACAATTGCAACTCATGGTAACCTGAAGTATTATGTGATCACTACAAACCCAAAGTTTCAGTATCTACATGTACAATGAATGGCAGCTAATAAAAATGAGAAAGATTTTTGAGGGGAAAAAAATCATTCACTTTTCTCGAGAAATGTACTTTTATTCCTTTGCAGTTTTCCAGAAAAGACATTGCCCTTGCGTCCTCAAGCAGCATTTTTCAAGCGTTTAGGTTAACACTAATCAGACTGAATGAGATTCCTGTGTAGGAAGGTAAATGGAACCTTTGGGCCCATAAGGGATGTTTGTGCATAGTGAATCCTGAAGGCTTCATGTCAAAGGTTTCAGGAAATGCTTTACCTTTCATGTTTCTGACCACTGAGAGGCAAAATCACACCTGCATTATCACACTGAAGCTACTTGCTATGTTAGTGTCACAGGAGCCTGTTGGCATCCAGACCCAGGGAATGATTAAGTTATAGATAAGATAGTGTGGAAACATCCTCAATGAGGCAAGCATCCCTTTTGATTTCCTCGTCTTTAGTGTGCCTTTAAAATTAATGAGAAAAACCTCACAAGGAGCAAGTATTGTTGTCATGAGCATAAACGAGTAGAGTCACATTTCCAAATACTTATTGTTTTTTCAGAGAAGGCACATGTTCATTAGTGAGAAACACTTCTCAGGCCTGGAGATAATAAACTATTTTATCATGTGCTCCACAGACTTAGCTTTGCCAAAAATCTCGCTTTTCAATGACAAAAATGCAGCATTTGAATTAAAGAATCATTTCTGGCCAGCTCCCAATGTCATTCCATTGGAAAAAAAAAAAAAAAGAATTTCTTGTCAAGTATTTATGTTCTCTTAATTCCACTTCATGGATGCAGCAGAATGTCAACTGCACATGATGATTAAAAGTAGTAGCTTGACTGCTTCAATCAAGGCAAAGGGGTGTATGTTAGGGTTTTCCAGACAAACAGAACAAATGGGGGAGTTTATTTAATATACATGTATATGTATATCTCCATATACACCTAGAGATATGTGTATATATATTTATTATAAGGACTTGGCTTATATAATGATATGTATTTAATATGTTAAAATATATACTTTTAATATATATTTATTTGTTATGAGGAATTGACTCATGCAATTATGGAGACTAACAAGTCCAATTCTGCAGTGAGGGCTGGCAAGCTGGAGTTCCAGGAGAGTCATGGTACAGATAGAGTCTGAAGGCTATCTGCTGGAGAATTCCCTTACTTGGGGGAAGTTGGTCTTTTTGTTGTCCTCACACCTTCATTTGATTGGATGAGGCCCACCCACACTGGGGAGAGCAATCTGTTTTATTCAGTCTATCAATTTAAATGCTAATCATATCCAAAAACATTCTCACAGACATGTCCAGAAAAAATGTTTGACCAGATATCTGAACTCTCGTCTGGTCAAGCTGACACATAAAATTAACCATCACAGAGACGATACCATTTTTAACCTGGAAATGAGCCAGTCCACGAGCAAAAGAAAATGAAATGAAGCTAGAGTAGGCTCGATATTCTTTTTATATAAAACCCTCATGCTTTCAGAAACCAGTATATGAGAAGGGCTAGCCAGTTAGGGGCAGTTCAGTTTGGGACATTAAAAGAAATCTCCCAAGTGGGTTGTAAAGCACAGGAAATTGGCCTTCCCCAGTGACTTCAATTCTTTAATCTTTATTCTAGATTAAGGCATCTCTTTGGATTGGCTTATCAATTCTGGAGAAAAAAGAAATAACTTTTAATTCCTTTTCCAACGATTTGCTTTTTCATTATTGTGTTAGTATAGAAGAGATAGGGTATTTGGAATAACATTCTATATGGCCAGCCCTGTAAAGAAGTTAGTGATTATTAGTAAATACCCTAAAACCTGCACTTCCCAGTGCATGTTTCTCACAGAGGTTCTCCCAGGAGGTGGAGCACTTTCACTAGAGCTACTGGCATGGTTCCCAGTGTTCCTGGAACCTTTTAGAAATTACCTTCAGAATGTGCACTGGTGGCCTGAATGCACCAACAGATCACCTTCATTCTGTAGGATGAGTTTGAATCTTAGGAACAGTCAAGGCTCAATAATACCAAACCTTATTAAGAAAAATAGTCATGAAGCTGGGTAAACAAATTGAAGTGAGACAAATAGACTGATATTTCATTCTTGACCTATTAACTGGTCATGAAGTTGGATCTACAAGAGGAAGCCTGCATATGTCAGTAGTACTCCATTAGGAGGTGAGGAGCTCTAATAAGTATTCAGAAACTACCATTTAACTGTCAGAATCTAGTAGCACACGTAATGTCTGTGATTCATGTAATCAGTCTGATGTCCCATTTATAAAACATTCCTGTCTGAGAGTTCCAGGATAGCTGGCACAGCATTTAGCAGTAAGGACTTTTAATATCTCAAGGTCAAAGATAGAAAACCTGGGCCAACTGAAGGTTGAGTCCTGTGTGTGGGCCCTAATTTCCTTCTGAGACTGTATATTTGAGTGTATCTGTGGTCCTAAAGCAAAGGGTGGGGAGGGGGTGATCTGTGGAGTGATCTCAGTGAGGAATGTGTCCTGGAAAAAGTTGTCCCCTTCACTCTGCTCCAACTCAATCCCGAGACCACCCCCAGCTGTGAGGGAGGTGGCAAATTTGGGCTCTGGCCAAGAGTCTGCTGGGAGGAGGGCTTTATTATTAAAGGAAAGAGGATGGAATAGGTACAGTCTCTGTTTTTAACAACTCTTCTTCCTCCTTTTCCCCCAAAATTTCAACATGGATACTTCTCAGTTGTTTTTAATATTTGATGAGAAAAATGAAAACCAAACTACAAAATAGAATCTCTATTGTTTTTCTATACCAGCAATAACTAATTACAAGTGTACAGAAAATAAGATACCACCTCCTGTAGACACCGACACATAAAGCATTGAGGTACATCCTCATAAGAATGCAGACCTTCTTAAGGGGAGAGTTCACAGCTCAGATCTGGTTACAGGCCGTGGACCTCAGCTTTCTTATCAATAAAATGGAGATAGTGACATCTCCTTTATAAGGTTTTTATATGGATAAGAGGTAGTAATTATAAAGCACTTAGTATTCAGGAAAGCACTTAAGAAAGAACAGTATGGCCATATTTATGAGCACACAACTCAGTATTAAAATTCTCAGGGAGTAGATATTTATAAGCAAGATTACTTGGGTTTTTCTTTGCATTATGTCAACCATTGCCTTTGTTATCCAGATAAATTGCAAGTTCCATAAATGTTGCTCAGCCAATCACTGGTCACATAATGTGACCCAAGTCTGTGTAAATGTTTCTGAATCTGCAAATTCTTCTTTAGGCACATCAGAACCCACGTTACTTTTAATGACTGAGCTATCACCTCCTGTTGCTTCCTCAGGGAGAAGATTTCAGAGTTAGACAGTTCACTTAGTTGACTTAAGAAAGAAATATTCATTTTATCCCTCTGTTTTTTTCTCCCTTCAATGAACAAATTTCACAAAGGTGTAGAAAGTTACTGTGAGAGCAACTTCCTTCATGGAAATGGAAAAGCAGCTGTCATTCAAACATCATGAAGAGCTACAATGAGAGCAAGATGATACATGTTTCAACAATTATAAGTGTCAACCTTAAAGTTTTCCAGATATAAGATCAATGAACATGAACCTTCAACTTTATCCTTCTATGCCAGCAATAAATGACTAGAAAATTAAACCACACCATCAAAATAAAATATTTACACATTATTGAATAATAATGCATAAAATGTCTATGGAAAAAAAATAACTCTCTATTAAATAAAATGAGGGAAGACCTGAATAAATGGAAAGATAGACCACATTTATGAATAGGGAGACTGATTTCATTAATAAGCTAATTTTTCAAATGTTTGATGTGACTACAATGAAAATCCTAGTAGAATACTTTAAGAAACAAAAAGTTGATTCTAAAATTTTTTGGAGGAATAAAGGTCCTCTATTTTGAACAAAAAGTAAAGGGGTAAGAAACTTGCCTTAATCAATGTTTTGACATATTACAAAGCCATAATAATTTTAAAAAATCAGAAATCACAACCAAAAGTATGATACCAAGAAAAGGTCATGCAAAGAGATCACTGGAACAAACAGAAAGCCCAGAAACAAATCTAAGTGTTCATAGGTGCCTCTTATTTATGAGGTGACATCACAAATTTATAAGAAAAGATTAGGTTATTTAGTCAATTTTGATGGCAAAATTGGCTCCTTCAATGCAGAAAAATAAAGCTAGATTTCAACATCATGCTGTATGAATGGTGAATGGTGAAACTATAAAAGAAATAGAAAAAAATGTAGAATATCTTAGCAATTTGACACGTGGAAAGATTTTTGAAACAAGATCCCAGAAACATGAAGAATAAGACAAAATTTTGACAAATTTGATTACATCAAAATTAGAAAAATTTTCTTCCATGAAGAATATGGAGTCTGTTCTATGAACGTGATAGATAAATAACACACTGGGAAATGACATGTTTAGTGTATAAATCAGAAAAAAGATTAATATTTAGAACATATAAAATATTCATAAAAATCAGTGAAAATAAAAGATTAGAAACAAAAACAGCAGCAAAGGATAATATTACAGAATTTACAGAAAGGACACTAATAGGAAAAGATGACATTCTCACTAATATTGAGAAAGACCCAATTATTTCATTTCAAATTAGTTTATTATAGTCAAACTGGCAAAAAATTAAAATATGAATAACAAAGAGATTTTTATTTAAAATACACTTGCCATCTCTCTCTTGCAAATCCTACTAATGTAATATAAATTTATAGTTCTACTTTCATGTTTAGATCTTTATTAAAATTAGTAAAATGATTAAATGAATAAATAAATGAATGAACAAACAAGTAAACAAACAAGATCAAACCACAACAACAGAGACTGGGAGAAAAAAGCACACAGATAAAAGACATGAACCTTTCGTCTCTGTATCTTGGCTATTATAAATAATGCTGCAATGAACATATAGATGCATATGTCTTTTTGAATTAGTGTTTGGGGTTTCTTCAGATAAATACTCAGAAGTGAAATTACTGGGTCCTTCTTTGTCTCTTGTTATAACCTTTGTTTTAAAGTCTATTTTGTCTGGTGTAAGTATTGCTATCCTAGATTTTTTGTTTGTTTCCATTTTGATGAA
>NW_011888986.1:1951240-1954641 GCF_000151845.1 Pteropus vampyrus | reverse complement strand
TTTAATGACTGAGCTATCACCTCCTGTTGCTTCCTCAGGGAGAAGATTTCAGAGTTAGACAGTTCACTTAGTTGACTTAAGAAAGAAATATTCATTTTATCCCTCTGTTTTTTTCTCCCTTCAATGAACAAATTTCACAAAGGTGTAGAAAGTTACTGTGAGAGCAACTTCCTTCATGGAACTGGAAAAGCAGCTGTCATTCAAACATCATGAAGAGCTACAATGAGAGCAAGATGATACATGTTTCAACAATTATAAGTGTCAACCTTAAAGTTTTCCAGATATAAGATCAATGAACATGAACCTTCAACTTTATCCTTCTATGCCAGCAATAAATGACTAGAAAATTAAACCACACCATCAAAATAAAATATTTACACATTATTGAATAATAATGCATAAAATGTCTATGGAAAAAAAATAACTCTCTATTAAATAAAATGAGGGAAGACCTGAATAAATGGAAAGATAGACCACATTTATGAATAGGGAGACTGATTTCATTAATAAGCTAATTTTTCAAATGTTTGATGTGACTACAATGAAAATCCTAGTAGAATACTTTAAGAAACAAAAAGTTGATTCTAAAATTTTTTGGAGGAATAAAGGTCCTCTATTTTGAACAAAAAGTAAAGGGGTAAGAAACTTGCCTTAATCAATGTTTTGACATATTACAAAGCCATAATAATTTTAAAAAATCAGAAATCACAACCAAAAGTATGATACCAAGAAAAGGTCATGCAAAGAGATCACTGGAACAAACAGAAAGCCCAGAAACAAATCTAAGTGTTCATAGGTGCCTCTTATTTATGAGGTGACATCACAAATTTATAAGAAAAGATTAGGTTATTTAGTCAATTTTGATGGCAAAATTGGCTCCTTCAATGCAGAAAAATAAAGCTAGATTTCAACATCATGCTGTATGAATGGTGAATGGTGAAACTATAAAAGAAATAGAAAAAAATGTAGAATATCTTAGCAATTTGACACGTGGAAAGATTTTTGAAACAAGATCCCAGAAACATGAAGAATAAGACAAAATTTTGACAAATTTGATTACATCAAAATTAGAAAAATTTTCTTCCATGAAGAATATGGAGTCTGTTCTATGAACGTGATAGATAAATAACACACTGGGAAATGACATGTTTAGTGTATAAATCAGAAAAAAGATTAATATTTAGAACATATAAAATATTCATAAAAATCAGTGAAAATAAAAGATTAGAAACAAAAACAGCAGCAAAGGATAATATTACAGAATTTACAGAAAGGACACTAATAGGAAAAGATGACATTCTCACTAATATTGAGAAAGACCCAATTATTTCATTTCAAATTAGTTTATTATAGTCAAACTGGCAAAAAATTAAAATATGAATAACAAAGAGATTTTTATTTAAAATACACTTGCCATCTCTCTCTTGCAAATCCTACTAATGTAATATAAATTTATAGTTCTACTTTCATGTTTAGATCTTTATTAAAATTAGTAAAATGATTAAATGAATAAATAAATGAATGAACAAACAAGTAAACAAACAAGATCAAACCACAACAACAGAGACTGGGAGAAAAAAGCACACAGATAAAAGACATGAACCTTTCGTCTCTGTATCTTGGCTATTATAAATAATGCTGCAATGAACATATAGATGCATATGTCTTTTTGAATTAGTGTTTGGGGTTTCTTCAGATAAATACTCAGAAGTGAAATTACTGGGTCCTTCTTTGTCTCTTGTTATAACCTTTGTTTTAAAGTCTATTTTGTCTGGTGTAAGTATTGCTATCCTAGATTTTTTGTTTGTTTCCATTTTGATGAAATATCTTTTTCCACTGCTTTACTTTTAGTCTATGTGTGTCTTTTGATCTGAAATGAGTCTCTTGCAGGCAGCATATGTAAAGGTCTTATTTTCTTATCCATTCAGCCACCCTATCTTTTGAATGGAGCATTTAATCCATTTAAATTTAAAGTAATTTTCGATAGATATGTAGTCATTGCCATTTTATTTCTCATATTTTTAATACTTTTTTTCTTCATCTTAAAGAAGTCCCTTTAACATTTCTTATAATACTGGTTCGGTGGTGATGATCTCCATTAGCTTTTCCTTGTCTGGGAAGCTCTTTACGTGTCCTTTGATTCTAAATAATAGCTTTGCAGAGTAGAGTAATCTTGGTTGTAGTGCTTATTTTTCATCACTTTGCATATTTCATGCCAATCCCTTCTGGCTGGCAAAATTTCTGTTGAGAAATCAGCTGACAGTCTTATGGGAACTTCCTTGTAGTTAACAAACTGCTTTTATCTTGTTTTTAAGATTCTCTCTTTGTCTTTAACCTTGGCATTTTAATTATGACATGTCTTGGCGTGGGCCTCTTTGGGTTCATCTTGTTTGGGACTCTGTACTTCTTGGGCTTGTATGTCTATTTCCTTGGTCAGGTTAGGAAAGTTTTTTGTCATTATTTCTTGAAATATATTTTCAATTCCTTGTTCTCTCTCTTCTTCTGGTATCCCTATGATACAAATGTTGGTACACTTGATGCTGTCCCAGAAGCCCCTTAAACTATCCCCATTTTTTTGCATTTTTTTTTCTCGTTACTATTCTGATTGGATGTTTCTGCTACTTTATTTTATAAATTGCTGTTTCATCTAATCTACTGTTGATTCCTCCTAAGGTATTCTTCATTTCAGTTAGTGTTAATTTCTTATTGTTTTTTTTTCTATCTCCATGTTTATGTTTTCTATCTCTTTATTAAAGTTCTCACTGAGTTCCTCTACTATTCCTCTAAGTTCATTGAGAACCCTATAACCAGTGTAACTGCAACTCTGCATCTGCTAGATTGCTTGTCTCCATTTTGTTTAGTTCTTTTTCTGGAGCTTTATTCTGAACTTTCATTTGAGACACATTTCTTTGTGTCTCCATTTTGACTGCCTCCCTGTGTATGTTTCTATATATTGGGTAAGGTTTATGTCTTCTGGTCTTAGTAGAGTGGCCTTATGTAGTAGGCGCCCTTAGGGGCCCAGTGGCATACCCTCCCTGGTGCTGGGTGCTCTAGGTGTGTCCCTTATATAGGTGTGTACCCTCCTATTGTTGTTGAGCCTTGGTTGCTATTGGCAGGTCAGTAGAAAGATTGACCCTCAAGATGATTGTTTGTGAGGACTGGCTGGTGAGGGGCTGACCTGGTGGAGCAGGATTTGCTTTAGCAGGACTCTGGTGCCTGCCCTTTGGGTGTGTCATCCTCAGATGGAGCCCTGGAGGTGCTTTGGCTCTGGTTCTGAAGCCGGCCACCAGGCATGCCAGCCCTGGGGCCTTCTGGGAGGGGTCCTGAATCAGGCCAAATTCAGCCGCAGCCAGTGCTCTGCCTGGGGCCACCTGGCAAGAGTCATCAAGCAATCAACAGAT
>NW_011888986.1:1940682-1949860 GCF_000151845.1 Pteropus vampyrus | reverse complement strand
CTGAGAGAAGCCAAGCTGTGAACTGAGGCCGGCTGCCACTAGTGCTGTGCTTGGGGCTGCTCAGCAGGAGGTACAGAACATACTGAGGCCAGATACTGCTTGTTTGGATTTTACAAATCTTTGATAGATTTTAAGACACTCTGCAGCATGAGCCAAGACAGCCCCTTTGTATGGAAAAGTGACTGAAAGTTGCTTGGGTGAATGGGTCCACAAGTTGGGTGGGTGGAGGTCTCCAGGGATCACCAGGGCGAGGCCACCAGTGTTAGCCAGGTTGATGGAGACACAGATATGGAGCCCACCTATGTCTGCGTACTGGGTTGGGGCAGGGCCCAACAAAGAAATGATGGATTCTGCCAGCACCTTTGTCTGGGAGAAAGCTGTCCCTCCTGCTTTCACCCAGAAAGTAGACAACTCAGTTCTTCTCCATATGTCCTTGAAGCTTTTCAAGCTGCTGCCCTAGTGCTAGACCTCTGAGTGAGTCTATCAGTGAGTAAATCCATGAGTGGGTCCTTTAAGAGAAATGTCTGTGACTCTAGCAGCTCTCCCTGTCGTTCAGCCACAATCTCTGGTTTTGACAGCCAGAAGTTGTGGGGACTTCTCTTCTTGGCAGTGGAACCCCAGGCTGAGGAGCCCAGTGTGGGGCTGGGACCTCTTGCTCTTCCAGGGGGACCTCTGTAGCAGAGATATTTCTCTCAATTCTCAACAGCTACACGTGGATGTGGGACTAGCCCAGTCCGCATTTCTGCCCTTTCCAGTCTTGAGGTGGCCTCTTTTGAATGTCCCTACTTGTGGGACTTCTGTTCCATTAGACTTCAGATGACTCCCAATGATGGCTATTCTATAGTTTAATTGTAATTTTGATGGGGTTGTGACAGGAGGCAAGCATACCTACTTTGACATCTTGACCAGAAGCTGTGCATTGGTTTTTAACTCACTTTTTTTTACACTCATCACAATTTGTTGAAATGTCCTGGTGGAAAGACATCTAAACTGTGTTTGTACCTTTGCCTTTATAAACACTGAACAGCTTCATGTTCATAGTCTTGAGAACTTGTGCAAATATTTCTGAACTATGAATTCTTGCAGTTAAATTACTGCAAAATTGCCTTCTGAGGGCTTGCTTCAAATTACCTCCTCCATTCCCCTCACTCTTATTAGCATTAGATACTACTAATCTTCTACATTCTTGACAAGCTGATCAGAAGGAAATTATTCTAATGTTTTAATTTAGCTTATCTGATCACCAGCATCCCTTTGAATTTCTTCCCTGAATTGACTGTTAGCTCTTTGGATGATAGTTAAGAAATATCCACCCCTCAGAATTTTCTTTACTAGACTAAGACTGTTCATGGACATCTATTGGATTTACTGTTTCATGTTCTTCTCCAAGGTTAGTGAGCACACACTGTATCAAGCATTAGACAACATACTTTCCCTGTATTGCTTCCTTTGACTCTCATTGTCATTTCTATGAGGTAAACTATGATTTAGCTCTAGTGTGCAATGAGAAACTGAGACCTAGAGGGATTAAGTCACTTTTCCAAGGTTTACACACCAATGATATTAAGTACCAGGTTTCTTAGTACTAACCAAAGGTAAATGCATTGCATAAGGAGTTAGCCTGCAATATTAATTATAAAAAAGACTCTTCTAGCATGGATGGATAATTTATTAAAGTATAATTTTTGTCTCGGGTTCATATTTTTCCTCTTCCATCTCCCAAAAGGTCATGCCTCAGGATCATTCTCAGACCAGAAATGAGTTGCAAAGCTGCTCCACTTTTCTGGTATGTGTGTATGTGTGTGTGTTGTGTGCATGTGCGTGTGATGTGCATGTGTGTTGTGTGCATGTGTGTGTGATGTGCATGTGTGTTGTGTGCATGTGTGTGTGATGTGTACGTGTGTTTGTGTTTGAAACCAGACTGTTTAGGACATTGTTTGACAGGCTTTCCCAGCAAGAAGCCTGCAGGCACAGAAGGACGGGCTCTTGGGACCCTGAAGGAAGCTCTGACCCTGTAGGAAGTGCCACTTTCCAGTCAGGAAACCCCAGGTGTTATGATGAGAAGCCATGTTGGGCAGGCACAGGAATCTCACAAACCTGCAGAATGGTCATCCACAGGCAGTGAGCGGTGTGGACTAAAAAACAGAATATTCTGGTTGTCATTAGGCCCCCAGGACAACTATGTGACCCTGTGGAGAGCTGGGGGGAGATTCCCATAAGGATGGAGATTGAATTTTCACCAGTAGTGTGGAATGGGGGATTTTGACTCAGATTTCATTTGATTTTGGAAAATGTAAAGAGATATTTCTTGCATTCTCACAACAAAGTTTGCAAGTTCATTTTTCTTCCCTAGAATGAGCATATCTTAGGCAGTTATTAATGTATTCAAGATACTAGCCAACAAAAGATGCAGCTAAATCAAATATTTTCAACTCAGTGAGCCAATGGGTAAATGGGTACCAGTCCACTAGGCAATGAAAGTTTTATGGAAGTTTTGCATCTGTTTTCTGTTAACTGAATTGGAGGCAAAACATGCAATCAAGGTTTTATGCCAATTAATCTAGAAAGCAATTTGGATTTCATGGGCCTCAGTTGAAGTTGGTTTTGGGGATCCCATATGCATGAAACCATAAGAAGCTATAATGAGCTAGAAGGGCTCATAATTTCTTTTCCATATTGTAAAAGCAATAACAACTACTTCTCAAAATATTTGGAAACTAAACAACAGTTACTCATAATCCCACTCCCAAATATAGTTTTTAGCATTCTATTAGACATTCTTTTCAGCATTCTTCCTGTGAAAATGGAAAGGATATTATATATGTGCATATGTTTATATTAACATGGAAATATTTATACAGTAGAAAATGGTGTTTATTCTGGCACTTCAAAACATATTGCAAATTTTCTCATAAGCATTATTTTATTTTCTTATTTGGAGTCCAATAGCTATAGATCCTAGTTTCCTTAACTATTCCCTGTGGTGGGTCATTAGGATGCTATAGATGTTTTGCTACTGTAAATAATGACACAGACACAAGTTATGCAAAAAGCTACAAGTCAAAGGTAGGGCATTTTGTATCCACTAATTGCCTTCCAGAAGGGCTGTGCCAACTTTCCCTCAGCAGAATCTACCACTTCATACCCTCACAGTTTTGGCCATTCTTCTTATTTTCCAGGTAGTTGGCAAATGTGTATATCATTGTTCTAATTTACATTTAAAATCAGTAATAATTTTTGAGCATTTTCTCATGTGTTTATTAATGAGCTGTTTGGCCTCTGTTGTGAATTTACTTCAATTACAGCAGGCTCCTGCATCTTAATCGCTACATTTGATGTATAAAGAAATCACAGAAGCCCATTTCCTTAGAATGGATCTTGTCTTCTCGCAACATGGGAAAAGAAATATAAGATTTTCAAGGAATGGCATCTACAGTTTTGAACAGCCCCTTTCTGGTTCTTGCCGAGTGCCAATTCACATCCTGGCTCTCCTCTGCAGGTGTCTTTTGTGGGCTCTGGCCTGTTTCTGGCTCCTGGGACCTCCCTTGGGTCAACCCAATCCCAGCTGGTTGGGAGGCTCTTTGAGAAACTGGGATTTCTATAGTACATTAGGAAAGGAGTGCCTGGATGAGACTGCTCTGTGCATCTGAGTGGTTATTAGTGCTTACAGTCTTAAATGAGAGCAGAGACAAAAGCCCTCTGACTCACAGCTTCCCTGGGAAGGACAGTTTTTGGTGTCAGCTTGGTTGAGCAACAGTCCCTGATCATTTAATCAAACCCTCACCTAGGTGCTGCTGTGAGAGCATGATATAGATGTGATTAAATACATCATCAAATGGCTTTAAGGAAGGAGGATTATCCTGGATGACCTGGGTGGGCCTAATACAATCAGTTGAAGATCCTCGAGAGCAAAGCTGAGGCTTCCCTGAGGAAAAATAAATTCTGCTGTGATCAACAGCTTCAGCCTCTGCCTGAGAGTTCCTGCCTTTTCACATGGCCTGCCCATGGATTTCAAACTTGCCCAGTCAGACCTCCCAATCGAGTAAGTCAATACTTGTGACAAACTTCTCAATGTACATCTCCTGCTAGTTCTGTGTCCCTGGTTGAACCCTGGATGACATACACCCCAGTGCACTTGCCATCTGCCTCCCTTCCTCTTCCCCTCCCCTACTCTACTCTAAAAGGACTTATCCCATACTCCAGGTTTCTCTGGAGCCATGTGGGCAGACACAGCATAGAGAAGTCAATTACTAATAAGAAACCACAAACCAGGAGACATCTTAAACATTTTTACCTGTCTCCCTACCATCCACCATTTCATTATAAAAGTTTTCAAACTACAAAAAATTTGAAAATGTCCTAGTAAACACTTGTAGAGTTTAGATTCTACCATTAACATGTTATTACACTTACCTCATCTGTTATGTATCCATCCATGTATTCTACTCATCCATCACCTGTCTTATTTTTCGATGTATTTCAAAGCAAGTTGCAGATATTAATACCTTTCTCTCTAAATACTTAAGCATATATATCATTAGTTAGAATATCCTTCTAACTAAATGTGTATAGCTCTTCTTTTGAGTAAAATTTTATACAATGAAATGCACAAATTTTAAGTGCACCATTCAATGAACTTTGACAAGTGAATTCACCTGTATGACCAGTAGGACATTTACATCACCCCATGTTTCTTTGCAGTCAGTCCTTTTCTCACCCTATCAGAAGAAATCTGATCTGATTTTTTTTCCCTCTATAGATTAGTTTTGCTTATTTGAGAAACTCATAAGTATGGAATCATGGAGTGTGTACTCATTCGTGTCTGCCTACTTTGTTTACATAATGTTTTTGAGATTCGTCCTGCTGCTGAGTATATCAGTTGTTTGCCCCATTTTGCAGTTGAGAAGCATTTTGTTGTATGAATACATCACAATTTTATACATTCTCCTATTGATGGATATCTGAGTTGTTTTGGGCTATTATGAATTAAGCTACCACGAACTTGCTGTATAAGTCTTGCTGTGGATATATGTTTTTCATATGTCCTGGACTAATATCTAGGATTGAAATTGCTGTGTCATAAGGTAGGTTTTGTTTAGGTTTATATAAAGCCACTGGACTTTTTCTCAAAATGGTTATACTGTTTCACACTCTATCAGCAGTGCTTGGGGGTTCGACTGCTCTATAGCCTCACCAACATTTCATATTGTCTCTCTTTTATTTTTAGCTATTCTGGTATGTAGTGATATCTCATTTGTGGTTTTAATTTATACTTCTTGATGACATAATGTTGATCCCTTTTTCATGGTAACACTGTCTTTTGATCATGTGTTTACAAATCCCTAATCATCTCTACCTGTAGCTTTGTGGAGGATAAGGGTGACCTGGTCAAGAATTACATTCTGAAATTCTATCTTAGGTGGTGTCTTTATGATGCCTAAGTGGAATTCTTGACTCCAGTGGGGAATCTGGAGACAAAAGGCTTTATGCAAATGCCAAGTTGCCAGCAGAAGTGGCATCCTAAAAGGGCAATGGAGCCCAAGTCTCGAGTTAGGCGAGAAAAAAAATGAGAAAGGAGACCAATGGGAGCCAGTGAAGATCATGGGGATCTGTGAGAACCAGGGGGATTAATGAGATTTCTGGGTGTCTTGTAAACTTCCATGTACAGCAGTGGGTTGTGTAGAGATGTCTTGGGCTAGACTAACTATTCAGGGCAACAGATTTTTTTTCCCCTTATGAATTATTATGTAATATTATGAAATAAAACATTGAACATTTTTCCTGTTGTTCTTACTGTTAAAATCTTCCCCAGACTATTATTAAAGATTCCAGCTTCTTAAACGGTGACTCCTCAGTGTGGGCATGGAATTATGATGGTGGTTTTTTAGATATTAATTGATAATGTAAAGAATAACCCCTAATGTATCTGTCATTCTGCCATTACTGACAATTATTGTTAAGCAAAGGCTTTAAGTTAGAGAGAGAAATCCGACACAGACACTCAGAAAACAGAGAGCTTTGATTGTCAACATTCTTTAAAGCAGAACTACAGGCCGAGTTAAGCACTTAGATGGAAAACACTAACCACTTTAACTCATTTGCCTACAGAATAACATGGATAGGAATTGTTGGATGATGACTCTGCTCCAAGCAAAACATTATGCAAAGTTGGACTTTTACAAAAGATACAGAAACAAAGGGTGATTTTCATATTTTAAATAAATTTTGTTACATAAGAGTTCACTAGAGAATTCATTTAAATTTCAAGTCCTTCTTCAGTCAAAACATAATTTGATTTTCAAAATTCATTAGGTAACTGATTCTACCAGGCAGGCACAGTCTCAGAGTAAGAACAGGGCCTCCCCAGACACTGTGGTGCCTTCTTCTCCCTAAAGACATGACAGCATAAGCCAGCATACAGCTAGGGACACCCCTTGGTTTGTGTTGGTCTTGTGTGACTGGGCAGAGCCACGTGGGACTGCTATAGACTGCATCCTCTCAAAATTCATATGTTGAAACCTAATTCCAGAGTGATGGCAATAGGTGGTGCAGCCTTTGGGAGGTGAAGGTCATGAGGATGGAGCCTTCATGAATGGGATTAGTGCCCTTATAAAAGAGGCCCAGAGAGCCCCCTTGTCCCTACCATCATGTTAGGACATGATCATTTATGAATCAGAAAGAGATCTCTCACCAGACACTGAATCTACCAACACCTTGATCTTGGATTTCCAGCCTCCAGAACTGTGAGAAATAAATTTCTGTAAGCCTCTCAGTCTATGATATTTTGTTATTATAGCTCAAACAAACTAAGAAAGGGAATCGACAGGGACTCATTAGGTCTCCCTCATATTTAGTGTTGTCTATACACCAGTAACTGAGGGAATTTGAGAGGGAGTAACTGATTGACTTAGCTTAGGCTTTCATAACAAAATACTACAGACCAGGTGGCTTAAACAATGTGAATTTATTCCTCATAGTTCTGCATGCCAATGGTCCTGTCCCTGATGTGAAGCAGCCTGAGCTCAAAGCAGGCCAGATGTCCAGGGTTCAGTAGTCGGGAGACAAGACCTCAGCCCCTTTGCCCTCAGAGAATGGCCATTAGGTGTTCCACAGTCTCTCTAAACAGCCCCAGGTGCCACTCATGAACCCCACCCTCCATATTTGGCTTCTTTCCTTTCCCTGACTCATTTCTTGTCTCTCTCGCCTGCTTCTTGGTCACCTTCCAATTCCTGTATACAAGTCAACTTTGGGGTACCCAGGACATCCACAATTCAGATTCAGAAATTATCAAGATCTTGCCACACTCTTCTCTCTCTCTCTCTCTCTCTCTCTCTCTCTCTCTCTCTCTCTCTCTCTCTCTCTCTCTCTCTCTCTCTCTCTCTCTCTCATTCTAAAACAAAGCCCAGACTTGAAATGATATTGCATTTACGGATCTACTCCAGGGGAAATATGTAACTATCTCCTTGATATGATTCCCACATTCATTACTGCAGACTTGTCCACCTTCCAAACCCTCTTTGTCCCACCTACAAGACTAGATTCCCATGCATACTAACTGGAGGTGAAATAGGAACATGCCAATTTGTTTACCATTGTTATTCTTTTAATGCATAAACCTAGGGCTTCAAGTTGTGAGTGGGTGTGATAAAGTAAGAGGAGAAAATTTCCTTAAAAACAAAATCTTTTATTAGACAAAAGATAAGGAATAAGAGAAAGGTTACTCCTTAGCAAGCAAGTCCAAACTGTGTCTCTGGTAGGATGAGCAGCTGGCTGGAGAAGATGCAGAAAAAGTCATCAGTTGGCATCAGTGGTTGCTTTCAAGGGCATCATTTTGTAAAGGCCAGTTCCCCTCACTGTCTACGTCGGTAGGGTGATATAACATTGCCGCTTCCTTCACATACGACTCTAAGAAGTAAGAGTGAAATACCACCACTTTCTCCTTCTTCAATAGACTTGAGCACAATGTTTCCAGAAAAAGCTAAGTTCCTTGCATTCTGTCTCTAGACTTTCTCTTGCTGTTCACTTTGGTGGTGGGAGAGATAAGCATGCACTAAAGGCCTTCTGATACTTTAATTAATGGAATGGACAAAATTCTCATCAGCCTTATTCTCTGGTTGGTGGAAAGGAACACAGGGGATTGGACATGCATGGTGCCTAGACCTGCAGGCTGTGGGGCCTGCATGCAAGGTGCTCATAATAACTGAATAATTTCATCTCCAAGAGCCACTGAAGCCTCTTGGGGAAAACTGAAAGCAAGCAAGATGTATGTTCTCACTTTATTTCCACCAGAAATCAGGGAGGAAGATAGAGAAAGAAAGTAAGTGTTCTTATTATCCCTATTTTATAGTTGGGGAAACTGAGGCCAGGACTTTATTGATGGAGGCTTATCAGGTTATGGTGCTGGGAGGCCATACATCTTTTACCAGTTTTTGAAAGATACACTTGGATCTGTATTCTTCATCTTATGATTACTCCCTGTTGCTGCCCCAGGGGTAAGCATGGGATGAGAGGGGCTGGCAGCCTGTCAATGGAGGTCCTTGTGCAGTGAGTGACTTGTGGCCATAGGAAACATTTGGGGAATTCCACATTGGCTCTGGGTGTTATGTGTGCGTCGGAGCTTTTGCAAGAGGGGCCACTTCACAGAGATGCCAGTGGAGGTGGAACAGCTGAATGAGAGCTGTTGTGTGTCGAGTTCTCTGCTGGTTTATGAGCCCTCCTTCATATCATTTTGCATGATCCATGATGCAGCATGGGAGGAAATCAAAGGATAGGTTAGTGAAGAAGGTAAATGTGGTGTCACCATAGATGAGCTGGGACTCTGGAAGCTGCCTCAGTGCCAAAGACATTGAGACCAACACTGCTTGCAACACCTGTGGGTGCACAGAGCACCTTGCAGGGCTGGGGGCTGCCCCATGAGCAGAGCTGGCCCTCATTGCACTTGGCTTCCCCTCTTGCTGCTTGATTCTGGGTGCTTCCCATCCCCTAGAAGGTGCTGCCCTCAAGGAAAGATGGACCCAAGCCTAATACGGTTTGGAACAAAGCATGAACAAACAAGACAGTGAAGAAAGCAACCACAGAGGCAAATTTAAATAAAAAAGATGTTTTGTTACATCAATTTTTATTCAAAATAATTTAGAAGATTAGCTATTTCAAAACAAAATACAATTTAGTCCATGAG
>NW_011888986.1:1935914-1939902 GCF_000151845.1 Pteropus vampyrus | reverse complement strand
GTGTCATGCAAATGCACTTCCTTGAGCCAGCTCCATCTTCTCTATGAAGCCAGGGAACTAGATTTCAGAATACTTGGATATCACTGAGCTGCCTGTAGATATCTACCCAGCCTGTCACTGGTGAGTTTTTATTATTCTCTTTTATATTATTATGCTTAGAAAGATTTATTAATAATTAATTTTCCATTTTTTTAGTCCTTCCTTTTCTTTTTTCCCGTCTTTATCGAAATATAGTAGACAACTAGTTACCTGCATTTACACTGTACAATTCAATGAGTTTTTTTCAATAATAGTTGGCATGCAACATACCAGCCTCAGTTGCACAGCATAGTGATTAGAGATCTGTATAACTCACGAAGTGATCACCCCACTAAATCCAGTACCCCCTACCCCTTACATATTTATTACAACATTATTAACTATTTTCCTGTGCTATACTTTATAACTCCATGCTTATTTTGTAACTATCCATTTGTACCAAGGTATTACTTTGTCCTTTTTGCCATCTCCCGAACCCCCTCCCATATAGTAGCCTTCAAAATATTCTCTGTATCTATGAGTTTATTTCCATTTTTGTTGTTGTTTATTTTGTTCTTTAGATTCCACATGTATGTGATATCATGTGGTATTTGTCTTTCTCTGACTGATTTCTTTCAGCACAATATCCTCTAGGTCCATCAAGGCAATATCTTTTTCCATCCCCTTCCTTTTAGTTTGTGTGTGTCTTTTAATCTGAAGTGAGTATCTTAAGTAGGCAGCATATGTAGAGATTTTGTTTTCATATCCATTCAGCCACTCTATCTTTTGTTTGGAGCACTTATTTCTTTTCCATTTGAGGTACTTGATAGGAATGTAGTTATTACTATTTTTTATTCCTGTTTTTGATACATGTTTTTTTCTTTTTAAAGAAGTCCTTCCAACATTTACTGTAATACTGGCTTGGTGCTGATAAATTCCTTCACCTTATTTTTGTCTGGGAAGCTCTTTATCTGTCCTTCAACTCTAAATGCAAGCTTTGCTGGATAAAGTATTCTTGGTTGTAGCTCCTGGGTTTCCATCACGTTAAATATTTTGTGCCTAGCCCTTCTGTCCTGCATAGTTTCTTTTGAGAAATCAGCTGCCAGTCTCATGGGTGCTCCCTTGTAGGTAACTAACTGCTTTTCTCTTGATGTTTTTAAGATTCTCTCTTTGTATTTAGCCTTTGACATTTTAATTATGATGTGTTTTGGTGTGGGCCTCTTTGGATTCCTGCTTTTTGGGACTCTCTGAGCTTCTTGGGGTGTTATGTCTGTTTCCTTCACCAGCTTAGGGAAGTTTTCCATTATTATTTCTTCAAATAGCTCTTCAACGTCTTTTTTTTCTTCAGGTACCCCAATGACATGGATACTTTTACCTTTAATAGTGTCCCATAGACTCATTAAATTACTATTATAGTCTTGATTTTTTTTCCTACCATTCTGATTGAGTGGCTTTCCCATCCTCTATATAGGTCATTTGATCCTCTTCTTTATTCACTTTGTTTATTCCATTGAATATACTTCTCATCTCAGATAATATGTTCTTTATTTCTGATTGGTTCTCTTTTGTAATTTCCATTTCCATTTTTGTGTTTTTTATCTCTTTGTTGAAGTTCTCACTGAATTCATCTACGCTTCCCCTTCATTGAGCATCTTTATAACCAGTGTTTTGAACTCTGCATCTGTTAGATTGCTGGGGTCCATTATTTCTGGATCTCTATTCTGTTCTCTCATATGGTTTGTGGGTCCTAGGCCTGGCTGATCCAAGCTCGCGGCTAGGAATAGGACCCTGGATTTAGAATGTTACATTAGTGTGGTAGAGCACCTGCGCCTAAAATATGTAAGTATAATTCAGCTTATTGTATCATGCATGTGTGGCTGAATGCCACTATTGTACTCTGATATGCGTGGAGCCCATGCTGTCCCCTGGGGAGAAGAAGAGGAGCAGAAGGAGAGCAGAAGGGGAGCACAAGAAAAGCAGAAGCAGAAGTGCGCTTCCCTCAATAGAGCTGCACTCCTCGCAGTAGAAGCTCACTCCCCGAGATAAAGGTTGTGCTTGTCGTTTCATTCAGCCTCTCATGCATTCTTCCAACGGGGCATCTTACAGTTGAAACCTTCCCTTCTCGATCAGCTCAGCGCTGACATGGTTTCTGCTTCTTTGTCTTCCCATTTTGGCTGCCTTTCTGTGTCTGTTTCTATGTTCTAAGCAAAGCTTCTAAGCCTTCTGGTCTTATTAGTATAACTTTGTGCAGTAGGTGTCCAGAGGCACAGTCCTGAGAGGGGTTCAGCTGCAGGCCAAGTTCAGCCCCAGCCCGTGCCCCTCCGGGGCCACCTGTTAAGATTCAGCAAGCAATCCACAGATGCCGTGCTTATAGTAGCCTCAAAAGGCCACACCAGAAACCGAGGCCAGCTGCCTCCAGTGTGAGTCTAGAAACTGCTCAGCAAGGGGCACCTGACTAAGCGAGGACACACCTGGATGTGGTTGGGTGGGCCTGTGAGTTGGGAGAGGTGGAGTTTTAGGGAACCCTCTGGGCAGAGCGACCTGTTATCCAGTCTGATGACATCTCTGCTATGGCAGTGCTGAGTCTGCGCACTGGGAGAGGGGAGTGCTCAACAGAGAAACAATGGATACTACTGGCATTTCTGCCAGGGAGAGAGCCTTGCCATTGTCCTCACTCCGACAGCTCAGTGTCCTCTGTAAGTCCCTGCATAGCCAAACTGGCACTGGTGCTCAGAGCGAGCAGGGACACGGCTCCTTTAAGAGGTGTCTGCCCCTGCCACAGCCTCTGTCCCACTTAGCAGCAGGGGACCAGGCAGCCTCACATCCTCACCCCATCCTACCTTCTGCCGTTGCAAGGTGATTTCTTAGATTTCTGCCTAGTTGTATGGATCCCAGGTGATTTTTCCTTGCTACTGCTCCTTGTTTCTATCACAACTTTGATTTGGTCACCAGAAAGATGAACAGAGCCAATATCATCTATGTAATATTTTTCCCCTCCATCTATAGTTTTCCATTTTTATATATAAATTTCAGAGCCTTGAACAGACAGCAATATTAGTTTTGTCAGTCAAATTTGATACAATTTCAAAATAACATTTAATTTCTCTGTCAGCAATGTTTATGGTAAAGGTCTGATTCCTTTTGGGTTTTTGAAATATTAAAAATAGCATGTGAATGCCTTTTACTGCCTTCCTGGTTTCTCAACTATCAAAGAGCTGTGGCTATTTTAGGTCAGGAAAGGTAAAATCAGAGAAAAACCCAGAACAAACAAGTATGTCAATAGTTGAGATCTTTTGGAGACAACTTCACACTTAAAAGGTATAAGGAATTAAGGACTTGTTGTACTCAAAGGTTCCAGAGAGGAAGGCCCTGCACTCTCAGAGGCCCACACATATCACAAGCTGGGTCGAGATTGGTTGACAGGAAAACAAGCTGTGAGAGGACAGTGGGCAAGCATCTTCTTTGGAGTCCTGGGCAGGGACCCCACTTTGACTATACTAGGTCAGAGAAGGAGAGGAGAAAAAATGGGGGATCTCCTAAGATAGAACCCCCCAGACACATGGGAAGAGGTGGAGATGGAGAAGTCTCACACAACTGGGCAGGCTCAGGTTGTGGAGCTGCATTCCATCTGTCCCTGGCTTACCCACATAAGTCACTTCTGAAAACTCTGTTACTGAGGGCAAGCTGTTCAATGAAAACTATTTCCATTACTATTTTCTCATCTTCCTGATTTCTTGATTTTTATTATGTATATTATATATTTAAATATATTTGTTAACCTAAAGATAAAAGGCTTTTCAAAATGAAAAAGTGATAAGCACTTATTTTTTTAATTGAAAAATTTTAAAATTTATTTATTTAAATTAGTTCCAAGTATACAGCACATTAGTTAGACATATATATAGTTCATAAAACTATCCCCACAATTGCTCCCTTCTTCCCCTGGCCCTCCACCTAGCCATCATATTAA
>NW_011888986.1:1913333-1934411 GCF_000151845.1 Pteropus vampyrus | reverse complement strand
AGTTTTCCCAACACCATTTATTGAAGAGACTGTCTTTACCCTATTGTATATTCTTACCTATTGTGTATTCATACATTAAGTGAATGTATAGGTGTGGATTTGTTTCTGGGCTCTCTATTCTGTTCCATTGATCAATGTATCTGTTTTTATGCCAGTATCATGCTGTTTTGATTATTGTAGACTTGTTGTATAGTTTGATATCAGGTAGTGCGATACCTCCAAATTTATTTTTCTTTCTCAAGATTACCATGGCTATTCAGGGTTTTTATGGCTCCATATAAATTTTAGGATTATTTGTTCTAGTTCTCTAAAAAATGCCATTGGTATTTTGATAGAGATTGCACTGAATTTGTAGATTGCTTTGACAAGTATGGCCATTTTAATGATGTTGATTCTTGCTACCCTTGAACATGGTATATGCATCCATTTATTTGTATCTTCTTCAATTTCATTTTTCAATGACTTACAATTTTCTGAAAACAGGTTTTCTCCCTTCTAGGTTAATTTAATTCCCAGGTATTTTATAGTTTTGATGCAACTGTAAAAGGGATTGTTTTCTTAATTTCTCTTTCTGAAAGTTCATCGTTGGTGTATAAAAATGCCACTGACTTCTGAATATTTATTTTGTAACCTGCTATTTTACTTAATTCATTGATCAATTCTAACAGTTTTTTGGTGGAATCTTTAGGGTTCTCTGTATATAGTACCATGTCATCAGCAAATAACGAGAGTTTTACTTCTTCCTTTCCAATTTGGATGCCTTTTATTTCTCTTTCTTGTTTTCTTTCTGGGGCTAAGACTTCCAATACAATGTTGAAGAGGAGTGGTGAAAGTGGGCATCTTTGTCTTGTTCCTGATCTTAAGGAAAATGCTTTTAACCTTCCCCCATTGAGAATGATGTTAGCTGTAGGTTTGTCATATATGGCCTTTATTATGTTGAGGTATGTTCCCTCTATTCTCACTTTATTGAGAGTTTTTATCATAAATGGATGCTGGATTTTGTAGAATGCTTTTTCTGCATCTATAGATATGATCATATGGTTTTTATCTTTCGATTTGTTAATGTGGTGTATCACATAAATTGATTTGTGGATATTGAACCAACATTGCATTCCAGGAGCAAATCCCACTTGATCATGGTGTATGATATTTTTAATGTATTGCTGAATTCTGTTTGCTAATATTCTATCGAGAATTTTTGCATCAATGTTTATAAGAGATATTAGCCTAGTTTTCTTTCTTTGTAATGTCTTTGCCATGGTTTTGAAATCAAGGTAATGGTGGCTTCATAAAAGGAGTTAAAGAACCATCACTCTTCTTGAACTATTTGGAATAGTTTGAGAAAAATAGGTGAAATATTTCCTTGAATGCATGTTGGGTGGCACAGGGACTCTGGGAGTCTCCTGGGTCTATTTGAGTAAATTTCCCTCTGCCACTGCAGTGTTAGTTTACATGCCAAAGCTGTCTCTGTGGCTCCCTATTTCTGTTCAGAAATGACAGCTTTCTCTGTGGGCCAAGAACTCCACATGAGTTTCTGTTCACATACGTTCCCTTGGATTTAGTATGAGTAGTTGATTCATCTAGTCTGTGATGACATAGACAGTTTTGACTCTAGGAGCCCAGGCCTCCAATTTAGATCCAGCAAGGAGTGTCCAGCCTGCATTTCACAAGCCTATGTCTCCATTGTAGTTTTCCCTGAATAAAGACAGGCTTGTTGATGTGGGAAGAGACAACACTTGACATTGGTTGAGGGAAGACAGGCTTCGATCTGTGGGCCCAAGCCATGGCTTCAGTTTTTCTTAGGTAATGAAAGAAAAAATGCAGTGGATTGAGGTGTGTGTTCTACCTCCTCGACGAGGTGAAGGGATTGGATCTGCAAGTCAAAGACACCATGCTCGCTCCTCAGAGAAATTCCACATATGGAGACTTGGTTCTATTTGTCCAAGACAGATATTCTGACCAGAGGAAAGAGTGGCCATGCAGATGAAGCTTTCCAATCTACTAATTTTCAACAAAGACAGGCTTGGTGGCTTTGGACCAGTGTTCTGTTGTATTAGTGTTAGGAAGAGAATAGCTTTGTGTCAGGGGCATGGGTCTCCAGTCTACATCATTTGAAGGGAGGACAGTACAGTTACCATGAATGGGGTCTCCTTTATTTTCTGTAAGGGTAGACAATTTGGGTCTGTGGGCCAGGCACTTCCCAAGAGATTTTTTTCATAGGATCTAGGTTGTTGGTAGTGTGAGTAAGTCTTTTGCCTAGTCTATTCAAAATGAGACAGTGTTAACCTTGGAACCATGGCTCCGCTGGAATCACCAAATAATGACATGACCGCCCCTTAGTAATAACATGACTCCCAAGAGACTGGCCTTTATGGAACACAGGGAGACCATGGGACACATGGGGCTGACCTAGTTCTCCTTTTGGAAGAGGAGTGCATATCACTTGATAAAATTCACGTAAACACTGAGACACGTTATCTCTGCTTAGCAGATGGGGGCTGACATAGCCTCCTAACTAATTTCCAATCAAATGTCATGTCCACACCACAAAACATCCTTGAGGTCAACGGTACATGTGGCCAAAGTATAATCCTTAATTTACTTCAGGATTTCTCTGCTGTCAGGAAACGTGCTTTAGGGCACTGGAGGCGGCTATCGCAGATTGGCCATGTTGAAACCTGGAGGCTGAGTGTGCTCTGAGGAATCGACTGGATAGTGAGGGAATAATAGCCGACATTTTACCGAATTGTAGGTAAAATGCTGAGTCATTGTAAGGATATAACTTTGGAGTGGAAATAACGGCTGCCTCAGATTACTGTGCTGGAAACTTCAGACAACAAATAATGAGAGAGACTGGCTTAATGGCCATAAAATAAAAGTTTAGATATTGACAATGAGAAATTTCTTTCAGCTATTCTGGAAACTCTAGGTTCTGGCCAGAAGAGGAGCATGAGGTGGAGGACATCTAAAAACTTCTTAGCAAGTATGCGAGAATCTCGCGATATTCACATGCCTCCCCGTGGGAATCACGTGACCATCAAGATATTGGCTTGAGGGCAAGACTGGGAGAACACATGACATTGGGTGATGGTGTGGCACTCACTTTTGATTTACTCTTCTCCATTCCTTGGTAAAATAAACATAAACAGTGAGAAAAATTGTGTTCATGTGGAAGAGACGAGCCCGCCATGGGATCTCGCTGCCTGTCTATCGAATGGTCAGTGTTGTATGAGAAGATATTCCTGAGGACAGCGAGGTCGGCTACCAGACAATGATCTTTAGATATCTGGCCTGAAGTTTGGCTGTGGTCTGGCAACCTTCTTGAAGGAAATGGGAGCAGCTGTCACACATTAACCCCGTTACAATTGGGAGGCCAAGTGTGCTTGAAGAAGCTATTTGAGAGGGGTGGAAACAGCAGCGGCCATTTTTCTGTATTTAGGCAAAAATGCTGAGTCACTGTGAGCACAGCTCAAAACGGCTTCAGGTGCGACTCCTGCACTCTTCTTGGATGCAAACCTTAGGCCATTACTGTCGAGAGCGAATTGTTTATCGGCCATTGTATGAATGCTGAAATATTGAAAATGTGCAGTTTATGAGTCATGTTTTGAAACACTTGTTTAAGAATAGGGAAATAATAATAAGGTGGCAGTCACCTGAAAATAAGTCACTAGGCACTCATGCGGCAGTCATATGAACACATCGCAGGAGTCACATGCGGGACAGGGTAGAGCCTGTGGGAATCGTTTGTCTACCATGTGACTGGTGTTGTTACTGTGGACATAGGTTTCACTCACTTGTTACCTTACATCAGGCTTGAGTGTTTGTGAAACATTTTCCTTTCGAATCTATGTGGAAAATGAGAATGTCATGGTGTTGTAGTTTTTAATCATCTACTCTACTTTCCTGATACAAGCAGAGTAATGGGTCATGACGCATGTACTTCGATTGATTATTGTGCTCAACCAGGACAGTCATGTTTTCTTGTGCCAAGTCCTTCTCCCACGGTTCACTTATGGAAATTTAGGCTAGATTCTGTGTGCCATATTCTGAACTTTACTTCCTGGAAAGAGGAACAATGCTTGGCCATGCATCCAAGCTCCCCAATTGCATTCCTGAGAGAACAGTCCAGGCTTTGTTCAATGTTTCGAAGTGCCCACGCTTTCTTCTCTTACCAAGGAAAAGGATTGGTGCTACAGGTTACGGTACCTTTCAGTATTGAGAAAAGGGAAAATTGGTGATGTGGGACCAGGTTTTGCTGAATGGAATCTTAGAATGATACTAGGTTGGTGCCTTTGGCCCCAAATTCTATCTTAAAAGCTTAGTGAGGACAGTCTTGGTGCCGTGAACCGAGTTTTTGTTCTTCCTTCTCCTAGGAGATGATATCTTGCTTCAGTGGGCCAAGATCTCCCGATGAGTTTCTAGTAGCAATGGCCAGGCTGTGTGTTGTGGGCCTATGTTTTCAGTATGGGACGTGTAACCAATTGGACGGTCCTGACCTTCTGGGTCTGTGGCTGCAAACCACTTGATTTAGGGGGTTAGGCTTGGTGTGTATTCCACATTCTATATGTTAATTTCTCTCCCATCAAGAAGGCTTCTTGCTGTGTGCCTAGGACTCCAGGCGACAATGGTTGAGAGAGGACAGGACTTGAACCATGGGCGCAGGCCACAATTTCAGTTTCTGTTAGGGAAAGACCAAAGAAATGCTGTCAGCCATCTATTCAGTTCTACTTTTGGGAAATAGTTGAAGGGATTGGAATTGCTAACCAATGTCAACACTCTGGTACTGATTAGAAATCTAGGCAGGATACAAAGTCCTAGGCACCGAGTTAAGATTCTTGGACCTGAATATAGGCTTGCACTGAGGGCAAAAGACCCCTATCTCCTAGTTTTCAGAGAAGAGAGATGTATTGCTGTGGGTTCCATTCTCCTTTGTACTTATTTTTATGAAAAGACAAGGTTTGTGCCCTGGGACCGTGTCAGCACTCCATCTCTGTTCATGGGATGACAGTGATACTGGAAAAAAGGAGGCCTCCATACATCCTTGTGTTCAGAAAATATAGCTTTGTTTGTGGGCCAAACACTCCACATGAGTTTCTGTTCATATGTGTTCCTTTGGGGTAGTTTGAGTAGGTGATTCGTCTAATCTATGATGACATAGAGGGTCTTGATCTGGGAGCCCGTGCCTCCAATCTAGGTCCAGTGAGGAGTGTCCACTTTGGGTGTCACAGGCCTATGTCTCCATTCTAGTTTCCCTTGCATAAAGACAGACTTCTTGCTGTGGGCCTAGACAACACTTGACATTGGTTGAGGTAACACAGGCTTCGATCTGTGGGCCTGGGATACGGCTTCAGTCTTTCTTAGGTAATGAAAGAGGAAATGCTGTGGATCATGATCTCAGCTCTCCCTCCCGGACGAGGTGAAGGCATTGGATTTGCAAGCTAAAGTCACCATGATTGTTCCTCAGAGAAATTCCACACATTGATACTTGGTTCTAGTTGTCGAAGACATATTCTGACCAGAGGTAAGAGTAGCCATGTGTTTGAAGGTTTCCAGTCTACTAATTTTCAAGGAGGACAGGCTTGGTGGTTGTAAACCAGTGTTCCGTTGTTTTAGTGTTAGGAAGATAATGACTTTGTGTCATTGGCCCAGTTCTCCAGTCTATATCATGTGAAGTTAGGACAGTATTGTTATCATAAACAGAGGTCTCCTTTATTTTCTGTAACTATAGACAGTTTGGGTCTGTGGGCCAGGCACTTCACAAAGGATTTTTTCATAGGATTTAGGTTAGGCATTTGACCTTCTCAAGCAGGCACTCATATCAGCCCCAGACCTTGCTCTTGTGGGCATCACCAAGGGATATCATCTTTCTGTGAGTGAGACCAAAGGAATCGCCAAAGGAGTCCTAACCCAAATGCTAGGCCCATGGTGCTGACCAGTAGCCTATCTATCAAATGAGATGGTTTAACTTTGGAAACATAGCCCCGCGGGAGTCACAAAAGAATGACATGACAGCCCCTTGGTAATCATGTGACTCTCAAGAGACTGGTCTTTGTGGAACACAGGGAGACAATGGTTCACATGGGGCTGACCTAGCGCTCCCTTTGGATGAGGAGTGCATATCACTTGAGAAAATGTAGACCCGTCCACGGGGCCCTTACTAGACAAACTCCTGATAGACTATCCAGAGGTATGGGCTGAAAGCAATGCCCCAGGCACCAAGCCCCAGTAGTGGTGAGCTTAACTGCTATCATGACCCCTGTACAGGTTAAACAATACTCAATTGCCCAAGATGCCAAAATCATATAAGGAAGCATATCTAGCAGCTGCAAGAAGCGGGGATTCTCGTGCCATGCCAATCGCCATGGAACATTCCCTTGCTCTCAGTCCAGGAGCCTGGTACTCAGGATTACTGACCAGTACAAGACCTAAGAGAAGAGAACAAGAGAGTTGAAACCATCCACCCGACTGTACCCCGTACACTCTCCTAAGCATGCTACCACCCGAGAGAACTGTTTATACTGTATTGGAATTAAAAGATGCTTTCTTCAGCATTGCCCTAGCCCCCCAGCAGCCAGCCTATCTTTGCCTCTGAGTGGACAGATCCAGAGGAGGGATTCTCGGGCCAACTAACCTGGACGTGTTTATCGCAAGGATTCAAAAATTCTCCTACCCTATTCAATGAGGCTCTAAGTGCAGATCTCCATCCCTTCCATAATCTTGATTCTGGAGTTAGTCATCCATCGTTCTGGGATACTGTGGAAAAGGGCCTCTACCGCGTGAGGGGCAGTAATCCCAACGTAATCTTGACTGTACTTTACTCCAGAATGTTGATGATTTACTATTAGCAGCTGAAACCGAGGAGATCTGTCTCACAGCAACCAGGGACTTACTTGGCACCCTAGGAATACGGGTACCGAGTCCCTGCTAAGAAAGCCCAGGTGTGCACCCAGTTGGTGGCCTACCTTGGGTATTCCCTCGAAGGAGGAAAACGGACTTTCTCCCGGCAGAGGATTGAAGCCATTCTCCAGATTCTGGTACCCACCACCAAGAAGCAGATAAGAGAATTCCTTAGGGTGGCGGGCTATTGCAGACTTTGGATTCCTAAGTTTGCAGAGATCATAAAGCCCCTGTACTCAGATACAGGAGGAAATCAGCCCCTCAGTTGGACAGAGACAGAACAGAAGGCATTTGACCTTCTCAAGCAGGCACTCATATCAGCCCCAGACCTTGCTCTTGTGGGCATCACCAAGGGATATCATCTTTCTGTGAGTGAGACCAAAGGAATCGCCAAAGGAGTCCTAACCCAAATGCTAGGCCCATGGTGCTGACCAGTAGCCTATCTATCAAAGAGACTAGACTCGGTGACCTCCGGATGACCACTCTACCTATGAGCCATAGCAGCGATGGCTCTCCTAGTCAAAGAAGCTGACAAACTCACCCTTGGGCAGAATCTAGACATTACTGCCCCTCACGTGGTAGAGGCCCTTTTCCACAGTATCCCAGACTAACTCCAGAATCACTCAATACCAGGCTCTCCTCCTTGACCAGCCAAGGATCAACTTCTCCAAAGCTACTGTCATCAACCCAGCCAATCTGTTGCCAGACCCAGACCCCGAGACCCCCGTTCATGACTGCATCGATTTCCCTGATGCTGTGTATTCCTCGCAGCCAGACTTCAAAGACTCCCCTCTGCCTGAGGCCGATGAAGTTCTATTCACGGACGGGAGCAGCTTCATGCAGGAAGGAAGAAGGTACACTGGGGCAGCGGTCGTAATTCTAACTGGCACCATCTGGTCACATGATCTTCCCCATGGGACTTCTGCTCAAAAGGCCGAACTCATCACCCTCACTGAGGCACTAAGATGGGGAAAGGATAAGGCAGTCACAATATACATTGACAGCCGATATGCCTTTGCCACTGCACATGTACATGGAGCCATCTACAAGGAAAGAGGGCTTCTGACTTCAGCTGGGAAGGACATCAAGAACAAGGAGGAGATCTTAGCCTTACTTGAAGCCATATGGATACCTAAGGCTCTGGCTATTGTTTATTGTAAAGGGCTTCAAAAAGGGAATAGTCCCGAGGCTGAAGGAAACCAAAGAGCTGATGCAGAGGCAAGAACAGCCGCCACATGGCCAGTGGGGCCCCCACCACATCTACTGACTGTTGTTTCTTACCCAGAACTGCCTCCGTCTCCGACCTATACAGTGGAAGAAAACATATATTTTCAAGATAAGGGAGCCACTAGGAACCAAAAGGGGTGGTGGACAACCCCAGATGGAAAAATCAGACTCTCACAGGCCCTTAGAAGGACTCTCCTCCACCAAATACTCCAGACCACATACCTAGGGTGAACTAAGATGCTCCAAGCTTTAGACTCCTACTTTCACTTATTAGAAGGGAGAAGAACCGCAGAGGAGATTGCCTCACGATGCCCCGGCTTGTGCCCAGGTTAATCCAAAGAAAGGGAAGATAGAAGAACCGAGGCATAGGGAAAGAAGAACTTATCCAGGGCACCACTGGGGAGTAGATTTCACTATGGTAACCCTGACGGTGGGGGGCTACAAATATTTACTTGTTTTTATAGACACCTTTTCAGGATGGGTAGAGGCCTTCCCCACCAGGAAAGGGACTGCCTTAGTAGTTACTAAGAAACTACTACAAGAAACCCTCCCTCAATTTGGCCTCCCCAGAACTTTAGGGTCAGATAATGGGCCAGCCTTTGTAGCAAAGGTATCATAACAATTGGCTAGCTACCTAAATTTGTGATGGAAACTCCACTGCACCTACCGGCCACAAAGTTCGGGCCTAGTAGAGTGAATGAATCGGACCCTAAAAGATACATTAGTCAAGTTAGGATTAGAAACTGGTGGGACCTGAGTAGAACGTCTCCCCTTTGTTCTTCTCTGAGCCAGATGTACTCCATATATTAATGAATTCACCCCATTTGAAATTTTCTTTGGAAAACTCTCACCTTTAGTACCTAGAATAGAAGATGAGAAAAAGGCGGAACTACATAACCTTGTCTTACTTCAGTCTTTACAGGCCCTTCAAAGTGTACAGAAGGCGATTTGGTCCCAGGTTCGTGCTGCCCACTCAGCCCCGGGGGATGGACTTTCCCATCAGTTTCAGCCTGGAGACTCTGTGTGGATCCGGAAGTTCACTTCCAAAGGACTAGAACCCAAATGGAAAGGACCCTTCACTGTCTACCTGATGACGCCCACTGCAGTTAAAGTAGACGGCATCCCATCATGGATTCATCACTCCCACGTGAAGGCAGCATGAGAGTGGACCGCCCAGGAAGACGGGCCCTTAAGACTAAGACTCAAGTGTACATAAGTCTAACCCTCTGTTTCTTCCTTTGTTCCTCTTTAGCCCAGGCATACAGAAACATACACTGGCCTAGAGTATAGGAGCTTATAGAAACTGAGACCGGTGAAATGATTGCCCAGAACATCACCAGCGATGGTACTCCAGAGATCTGAATAGACTTGTGCTAGCTTGCCAGAGATCCCCTTGCCATTGCAACGGCCAGACACCACCTTGAATCAGGATCTTTCCTAAGCAGAGGAACATACTTAGGCTACAAGGGGGGACCTGGCTGTGGCATGTTATCGGCTGAGAAAAGCCTCTTAGGGATAGGACTCTATATTTGTCCTCATGGACATTACCCAGGGATATCTGGCTGCATGAGTAATATGGGACTTGGATGCGAGGGCCAAGGCCAATTTCCTTGTGCTAACTGGGTTTGTGAGACTATCTCCACTATAGATAATTATAAAAACAGAATGATGAGCATATTAGATTAATAAGAGGACCAAGCGCCTCCACATGCTCTCTTGGGTCTTGCAATCCTATCATAATCACCATGAAAACTGGTAGCCCTGACGGACAACACTATTGGCTCACAGGACAGACATGGGGTATCAGATTATATAAAACCAGATATGATGCAGGATTATATTTTACTATACAGGTTAAAGACCCTCCCAGGAAAGCTAATCCTATAGTACCCAACAAACCACTTCTAGTTCCAGGACTACCCCAAAGTCTTACACCTAACAAAACTTCTGTTTCCGGAGCAACACTAACTCCAGCTCTAGGTCCTCCAGGTAGTTGCCTAACAGCTATTAAACCCCAGGCATTCGACCAGCCACAACCAGAACCAGAAGGAGCATTAATAACTATGCTAACGACAATACACAAGGTCTTAAATAAGACCACCCCAGACATAGGACAAGATTGCTGGTTGTGCCTAAACCCAAAACCCCCTTATTATGTCAGAGTAGGAACTCCTCTAAACTTAACTGAGCTCAGCTCTGCACGAGACTGTGAATGGAAAACTCTCCGACTCACCTTAGGAGACATACAAGAAAAATTAACCTGCCTAATTTCAAAGAACTATTCCAAGCTGTTTGCACAGTCACCTTGCTTTGATAACTGTAGTTGCACTATCAAAGTACCTATCTCAGGGGCTAAATACTATAAGGCTTCAAATAATTCTTGGTTAGCATGTAATAGTGGGCTCACTCACTGTGGTGCATGAGATCTTTTCAACTCAGGTGAGACTAATATTTGTATCCTAGTCTTTGTACTCCTCCAAGTGTCCCTTTAAAATGGGCTGGAAGGCAGACTCCACTTCTTCCACCAGGACAGGTTACAGAAACAGGCCTTACCAGTCTTAATACCTCTTCTTGTAGGACTCGGAATAGCAGGCTCTGCAGCTGTAGGTACTACTGCTCTCATCAAGGGAGAAAATGAATTACGCGAAATTGGAATACACATAGATAAGGATATCGAGACCTTAAAAGACACCATCAGCAGGCTACAAGTCGATTCACTAACAGAAGTAGTTCTCCAAAATAGAAGAGGTTTAGATTTATTATTCTTAGAACAAGACTGATTATGTATGCCTCTAGGCGAAACCTGTTGCTTCTATGCCAATAGCTCTGGAATAATTAGAGAAAGCTTACTACTAGTACAGAGAAATTTAGATGCCAGGGAAAAACAAAAACTAGAATCAAATAACTGGTTTCATAGGATGTTCAACTGGTCACCATTATTAACAACCCTTCTATCTGCTGTAGCGGGACCTTTAATCCTCCTCTTGTTAACTTTTGGCCCATGTCTCCTCAATTTCTTGTTTGTATACATAAAGAAGAGAATTAATTCTATTAAACTTTTAGTATTACAAAATAGAGGCTATGAGCAAATTAGGCATGAAGAATCAAGGAGTTGATTTTCAGCTAAGGCCAGTGGGGAATGTGCTGGCTGGAAAATTACTGCTTGGCTATCACCCATGGGAACATAACGCTCTAACAATAAGCTTTCTGCTTCTGTACCCCACACTTGCACAATTGACCTGTGGGTTGAAAGTTAGTAAAAAGAAGAAAAATAGACTTGTTTGTTCAAATAGGATGAAGAATGGGGTTTAGGGCTTAAAAACCTTGTACCTCTACATTTCAGGGCTGCTTGATTTGGGGGTCTGCATACCACTGGCAGGCCCAGATGGCTGAATAAAGAGTGTGTTTCCTATAACTCACTGATTTCTGGTGGTCCTTGTGTCTATTGGGGGCTGGTGGCTACAACATAAGGGGTAGGAAAAGAATGGCTTTGTGTCTTGGTGCCGTGAACCGAGTTTTTGTTCTTCCTTCTCCTAGGAGATGACATCTTGTTTCAGTAAGCTCAGGTCTCCCGAAGAGCTTCTAGTAGCAATGGCCAGGCAGAGTATTGTGGGCCAACATCTTCAGTTTGGGATTTGTTAACCAAATGGATGGTCTTGAACTTTTGGGCCTATGGCTGCAAACTAGTTCATTTTAGAGGGTTGAGGCTTGGTGGGGATTTCCACAGTCTAAATGTTACTTTCTGTGCACCTAGGGCTCCAGGCAACAATGATTTAGAGAGGACAGACCTTGAACCATGGGCCCAGGCCACCACTTCAGTCTCTGTTAGGAAAAGGCAGAAGAAATGCTGTCGACCAACTTCTCAGTTCTACTTTTGGGGAATAGGTGAAGGATTGGAACTGCTAACCAACGTGAACACTCTGGTTCTGATTAGAAATCTCAGCAGGATACAAGTCCTAAGCATCGAGATAAGATTCTTGGACCTGAAGACAGGCTTGATCTAAGGGCGAAAGTCCCCTATCTCCTCGTTTTCAAAGAAGACAGATGTATTGCAATGGGTTCCATTCTCCTTTGTACTTATCGTTAGGAAAAGACAAGCTTTGTGTCTTGGACCTGTGTCAGCATTCCATCTACTTTCAAAGGATGACAGTGATGCTAGAAAAAGGTGGACTCCATACATCCTTCTCATTCTATGAGACAGATTTGTTTGTGGGCAAGACTCCACATGAGTTTCTGTTCACATGTGTCCCCTTGGGTTTAGTATGAGTAGTTGATTCATCTAGTCTGTGATAACATAGAAGGTCTTGACTGTGGGAGCATGGGCCTCCAAATTAGGTCCAGCGAGGAGTGTCCAGCTTGGGTTTTTCAGGCCTATGTCTCCATTCTAGTTGCCCCAATATAAAGACAGGCTTGTTGCTGTGGGCCTAGTTACCACTTGATATTGGTTCAGAGAAGATAGGCCTCGGTCTGTGGGCCCCAGCCAGGGCTTCGGTCTTTCTTAGGTAATGAAATAAGAAAAGCTGTGGATTGAGTCTCAGCTCTACCTCCCGGACGAAGTGAAGGCATTGGATCTGCAAGCCAAAGTCACCATGCTAGCTCCTAAGAGAATTTCCACAAATGGAGACTTGTTTCTAGTTCTCCAAGACAGATATTCTGACCAGAGGAAAGAGTGGACATGCTGTTAAAGGTTTCCAATCTACTAATTTTCAACGAGGACAGGCTTGATGGATTTAGACCAGTGTTCCATTGTATTAGTGTTAGGAAGAGAATAGCTTTGTGTCATGGGACCGGTTGCCAGTCTAATTCATGTGAAGGGAGGACAGTATAGTTACCATGAACAAAGGTGTCCTTTATTTTCTGTAGGGTAGACGGTTTGGGTCTGTGGGCTAGGCACTTCCCAAGAGATATATTCATAGGATCTAGGTTGCTGGTAGTGTGAGTAAGTCTTTTGCCTGATGTGTTCAAAATGAGACGCTGTTAAGTTTGGAACCATGACCCCTGGTAGTCACGACCAAATCATGTGACCGCCCCTTGGTAATCACATGTCACCCAAGAGACTGGCCTTTATGGAACACAGGGAGACCATGGGACACATGGGGCTGACCTAATGCTCCTTTTGGATGAGGAGTGCATGTCACTTGATAAAATTTATGTAAACACTGAGACACGTTATCTCTGTGTAGCAGATGGGGACAGACACAGCCTCCTAACTGATTTCCAATCGAATGTCGTATCCACGCCACAAAACATCCCTGAGGTCAATGGTACATGTCGCCAAAGTATAATCCTTATTCGCTTCGGGACTTGTCTGCTGTCAGGAACATGCTTTGGGGCACTGGAGTTGGTTATTGCATATTGGCCATGTTGAAACCAGGGGGCTTTGAAGAACCGAATGGAGAGTGGGGGATAAATAGCCGACATTTTGCTGTATTGTAGGAAAAATGCTGAGTCATTGAGAGGATACATCTTTGGGGCGGATATAACGGCAGCATCAGATTCCTCTGTTGAAAACCTCAGACTATAAATTCTGAGAAGGACTGGCTTAACAAATATAACGTAAAAGTAGAGATATTGACAAGGAGGGAGTTCCTTCAGCTATTCTGCAAACTCTTGCTTTTGGCCAGCAGAGGAGAATGAGGTGGAGGACACCTGAAAATCTTGCAGGAAAAACGCGAGAATCTCACGATATTCACATGCCTTCCCGTGGGCATCACGTGACCATCAAGATATTGGCTTGAGGGCAGCATTGGGAGATCACATGACATTGGGTGATGGTGTGGCACTCACTTTTGATTTACCCTTCTCCATTCCTTGGTAAAATTCACATAAACAGTGGGAAAAAGATTGTCCGTGTGGAAGACATGTGCCTTTTAAGGGACCTCACTGCCTGTCTATCGAAAGGTCAGTTTTTCATGAGAAGACGTTCTTGAGAACAACGAGGTCGCCTACCAGCCAATGATCTTTACATAACTGGCCTGAGATTTCGGCTGTGGTCACGCAACCTGCTTGAAGGAAAGGGGAGCGGCTGTCGCCCATTAACCCCATTAAACTGGGCGGCTAGGTTTGCTTGAAGAAGCTATTTGAGAGTGGTGGAAACAGGAGCCGTCATTTTCCTGTAATGTAGCAAAAATGCTGAGTCACTGTGAGCACAAGTCAAAATGGCTTCAGGTGAGACTCCCACACTCTTCTTGGATGTGGGCCGTAGGCCATTATTGTCCAGAGCAATTTGCTTTACAACCAATGTATCAATGCCGAAATATTGAAAATGCGCAGTTTACGAGTCGTGTTTTGAAAACATTTGGTTGAGAATAGGGGAAGAGCAATTGGGTGGCAGTCACCTGAAAATCAGTCACCAAGCAGTCACATGGCAGTCATGCGAACACATTGTGGGAGTCACATGGGGGTCAGGGTAGACCCCACGAGAAGTGTTTGTCTACCACGTGACTGGTATTGTTACTGTGGGCATAGGTTTTCACTTACGTGTTAACTTAAACCAGGCTTGAGTGTGTGTGAAACATTTTTCTTTTGAGTCTATGTGGAAAAATGAGACTGGCATGGTGTCGTGGTTTCAATCATCTACTCGGCTTCCCTGTACAGGCAGAGTAATGGGTCCAAGCCAAAGTACTTCATTTGATAATTGTGTTCACCCAATACAGTCATGTTATCGTGTGCCAAGTCCTGCACCTAAGGTTCACTTATGAAAATTTAGGCTAGATTCTGCAGGCCAGTTTCTGCACTCTACTTCCTGCATAGAGGAACAATGCTTGGCCATGCATCCAAGCTCCCCAATCACGTTCCTGAGAGAAGAGTCCAGGCATTGTGCCAAGTTTCGATATGCCTGTGCTTTCTTCTCTTACCAAGGAAAAGGCTTGGTGCTTTAGGTTATGGTACCTTTCGGTAATTGGGAAAAGGGAATATTGGTGATGTGGGTCCAGGTCGTGCTGAATGGAATCTTAGAATGATACTAGGTTGGTATCTTTGGCCCAAAATTCCCTCGAAAAAGCTTTAAAGTGAGGACAGTCTTGGTGCCGTGAACCGAGTTTTTCTTCCTTTTCCTAGGAGATGACATCTTGCCTCAGTGGGCCAAGGTCTCACCAAGAGTTTCTAGTAGCAATGGCCTGGCTGTGTGTTGTGGGCCTACGTCTTCAGTTTGAAATTTGTTAACCAATTGGATGGGTTTGAATTGTGGGCCTGTGGCTGCAAACTAGTTCATTTTACAAGGTTGAGGCTTGGTGGGGATATCCACAGTCTAAATGTGAGTTTCTCTCCCATCAAGAAGGCTTTTTGCTGTGTGCCTAGGACTCCTGGTGACAATTGTTTAGAGAGGACAGGCCTTGAACCAAAGGCCTAGGCCACCACTTCAGTCTCTGTTAGAGAAAGGCAGAAGAAATGCAGTCGACCAATTCCTCAGTTCTACTTGTGCGGAATAGGCGAAGGGACTGGAACTGCTAACCAAAGTCAATAATCTGGTTCTGATTAGAAATCCAGGCAGGTTACAGTGTCCTAGGGATCGAGTTAAGCTTCTTTGACATGAAGATAGACTTGCCCTGTGGGCGAAAGTCTCCTATCTCCCAGTTTTCAGAGAAGACAGCTGTATTGCAATGGGTTCCATTCTTTTTTGTACTTATTGTTACAGAAAGACAAGCTTTGTGTCCTGGACCCATGTCAACACTCCTTCTCCTTTCAGGGGATGACAGTGACGCTGGAAAAGGGAGGCCTCCATATATCCTTCTGTTCAGAAAAGACAGCTTTGTTTTAGGGCCAAGAAATCCACATGAGTTTCTGTTCACATGTGTTCCCTTCGGTTTAGTATGTGTAGTTGATTCATGTAGTTTGTAATGACACAAAGGGTCTTGACTCTGGGATCCCGGGCCTCCAATATGGGTCCAGTGAGTCGTGTCCAATCTAAGTTTCACAGGCTTATGTCTCAATTCTAGTTTCCTATGCATAAAGATAGGCTTGTTGCTGTGAGCCTAAAAACCACTTGACATTGGATGAGGGAAGCCAGGCTTTGATCTGTGGTCGCAGGCCATGGCTTCAGTCTTTCTTACGTAATGAAAGAGGAAATGCTGTGGATTGCAGTCTCAGCTCTACCTCCCGGACGTAGTGAAGGCATTGGATCTGCAAGCCAAAGTCTCCAGGCTCGCTCCTAAGAGAAATTCCACACATGGAGACTTGTATCTAGTTCTCCAAGAAAGATATTCTGACCAGAGGAAAGAGTGGCCATGCTGTTGAAAGTTTCCAATCTACTGATTTTCAAACAGGACAGGCTTGGTGGCTTTAGACAGGTGTTCTGTTGTATTATTGTTAGGAAGAGAATGGCTTTTTATCATGGATCTGGGTCTCCAATCTACACCATGTGATGGGAGTACAGTACTGTTACCATGAACGAAGGTCTCCTTTCTTTTCTTTAAATGTAGATGATTTGGTCTGTGCGCCAGGCACTTCCCAAGAGATTTTTTCATAGGATCTAGGTTGTCGATAGTGTAAGTCTTTTGCCTTGTCTGTTCAAAACAAGATGGTATTAAGCTTGGAACCATGACCCCTGGTAGTCACGACCAAATCATGTGACCGCCCCTTGGTAATCATGTGACTCCCAAGAGACCGGCCTTTATGGAACACAGGGAGACCATGGGACACATGGGGCTGACCTAATGCTCCTTTTGGATGAGGAGTGCATGTCACTTGATAAAATTTACATAAACACTGAGACACATTATCTCTGCATAGCAGATGGGGGCTGACACAGCCTCCTAACTGACTTCCAATTGAATGTCGTGTCCACGCCACAAAATGTCCTTGAGGTCAACGGTACATGTGGCCAAAGTATAATCCTTAATTCACTTTCTCTGCTGTCAGGAACGTGCTTTGGGGCACTGGAGGTGGCCGTGGCATATTGGCCACGTTGAAACCTGGGCGCTGAGTGATGGTTTTTGCCTATGCTGGTTCTATTCTGCCTTCTTCTTTCAAAATTGCACTTTTTGAGATTAATCAGTATAGCTATTCAGGAAAGCACTTATTTGGACAGAACCCCAAATAGTGTTCTAATTAAGGAACCAAGGTAATAAGTGTTTCATGACAAAGAGAAGAACAATTAATCTGTAGAAGTTAGGCATTTCTATTGTTGTGGATAGCAATATAGTGATGTTAATTCTAAACAATGTTTTCTTTTCAGCCCTGTAGTCATAACATCTGCTTTCTTATTATACTTGTAAACAATTTTTTTGGACATAATGTTCCTTTAGGCCAGCGGTCACCAAACTTTTGGGCATCAGGGACCATTGCTCCTATGAAAATCTAATTCCTGATGATCTGAGGTGAAGCTGAGGCAGTGATGCTAGTGCTGGGGAGCAGCTGCAAATACAGATGAAGTTTCACTCGCTCGCTTGCCTGCCTCTCACCTCTTACTGTGTGGCCCAGTTCCTAACGGGCCACAGACCAGTACTAGTCTGTGGCCCTGGGATTGGGAACGCCTGCTTTAGGCCATTCCAAGAAGTTATTTTATCCTGTTTTAAAATTCTAAAGATTTGAAGCACAAGATGTGCAAAGTAGTTCCTCTGGCACGGTAGCTCCATTTTAAAGTGTCTCTGTTCATATTATTTGTCATATTTATTATAGTAAATATATTTCTCTAAGCCTTTTCCATTCTTTTTGGAACAAGCTAGAATATGAGCGGTAGAAACATTGTGTTGCTGGTTTGTATGAGAAAACATAAAAAAAACCCAAGTGTTTTCTTTTTTTGAAGTATTCTATATTTTTATTTGGTTTAAAAAACCTGATCTTTAAGATATCATTTTGTGCATTTTTTCACCAACATTTAGCCAACTATTCATTTATGACATATATAAAGAATTAGGAGCAAGCTTTCTTAAAGTCTAGAAAGTAACACTATATGAATAAATGTATAGGAAAATACATAGATCAGAGGTGTCAGGAAAACCCTGGCTTTGCCATCCAATCTCACACACCCCAGGTGGGCTGCAGGTAGTGATGAGATTGTGGTGCTCCTGGGGAGAGAGAAAATTCTAGATTGTCCAATATGAGAGGCTTGTCAAATCCTCTTGTGATGCCTGATAGAAATGGTTGAGATTGCCACCTCTAATTTGACTTCTGATGGCATATTCATTCATGTGTATGTGACCAGTAAAACTATGTAACTAGCAGACATCATTCTAGGGCATGATTTTCAAATTTGAGATTGGTAGAATCCCCAGAGGGTTCAGGACAGCGCATCCCATGGGGCTCCATCTGAGGTTCTCATGCAATGGAAGAAGGGCTGCTGTTCTGGGGAGAGCGCTTGGAGAATGCGGGTTCAGGGTTCTCCTATGCAGTACAGACACACCCATCTCCCTGTGTGTGCCTCCAGCCTTCTGACATTGGCAAATCGGGGGCCCAGTGAGGATGGTTTTCCCTGACACCCTCCCAATAGAACTTCTCATACCGAACACAAGTCAACCCAAAAATTGGTTTTTAAAAAAATCTTAGGAAAGATTTGCAAAGAGGAGAATTTGACCATGAAGTCTGGTAAAACAGACTGAACTCTGGCAGAGAGGTCTCTTTCTAGAGAAGAATATTGTCATAAACTAAAAGAAGTTATCCATGGAAGTAGTGGGACAGGAAGAAGCCCTCTGTACTCACAGAATGAGTAATAACATCACGGCATGAGAAGAAATGAGAAGGAACAGCAGAATGCAGATGCCTCGCCCAACTGGCTCAGGAGGCCACAGTCTGCTAGAGATTTTGGAGTCAGACCACCCTGTCTGAGGCAGGGAAGATTCTCATTCTGTAAGTTTGAAGGTACATCTGTACATCTGAGTCTCCTCGACAGAGTGTTCCAAATCCTGCTTGGTTTGAGTAATCTGCCCAATTCATTTCCCAGCACAGCTGAGAAAGCCTAGTGAGAAAACTGCTGTCTTGCTTCTTTCCTGGAACTTACTGGGAGTCTATATTCACTGATGTGGATACATCCGGGCAGCGTTTCTAGTGGCCTCTATCTCTTAGCAATACTAGCTTTTTCTTCTCCAGTTGAACGTGCCATGGCTCCCTGAGCTTGGCCCTGCCCTGCCATCCTTGGAGGACTATGAGTCTTTTGGGTTCCTCAGAGGAATGAGTCCCCAAAATGCTGAATGGGGAGAGAGGCTAGCTTGAGGACTGAAGAGCTGATGAATCATGGGGCCATGCCACATAGAAAGTAGGCATCTCATTTCAAGTTGTGTTCTTCACTTATCTTGGTGGGCTCACTCACTCAGGAAGCCTGCTGAGCATGAAGAGCTGACTCTCAGAGCTCTGTGCCAGTCCTGTGGTAAGCATCGCTCTGGTTCTTGTAGGAGGACAGAGACTCTAAAGGGAAGGCCAACTCCACTTAGTTCAGGTGAGGAAAATCCTGCTGAGGGGATGTTCCCCCCATTACCCATGCCATGGATGTTTGAGGAACACCCTGCATTCCTTCATAGGCAGTCAGGTGCAGCTGGCTGCTGTCTACCATGCTGTGAAGAAAATTCCTTCTAATGGTGAAACACAGAACTAAATTACCTTAAAGTCTCTTCTGACTTGGATTTTTAAACTTGATTCTATGCAAATACCTACATTTACAAAAAATAAACCATAGAAACAATTACTTAGAAAATAATAAAGACTGTTAGTACAACAAAACTTAAAGGATGGCAAACAAAGACCTTAGAATATATTGGGAAACAATGAAAAGGTCACATGTAAAGATAAACCCTTTAAAGAGAAATAGCCAAAATTTTAGCACATCAAAATGGAGAATGTTTACCCTCCTGTGGGTTTTGCCCAAGTGAATGTAACTCCTCATAGGATATCTAAACTTTTAATACAGAGTGTGTGCTTTGTAGTTTATTTTTAGTTGGTTTCCTGGGAAAATTGTAATATTCATTCTAAAGTAGTACATTTTAAAGTATAATATTTTATAACAACTTGTGACTAAAACAGTTTTCCATGGGAAAGAAGTTAAGATTTTATTATGGAAATCAATGCAGAAGTATAAGTTAGTTTACTGAAATTCACTTTGCAGATGTTTCAGGAACAGTTAATTCTCAAAGCCCTTTGGAAAAACTCTGGACTCTGGCGTCAGCCCCTGGAAACCATCTTCCAGGCATGGACTGTTTCACCCCATGGGTGCTTTTCTGCAGCTGGCTGGTGCCACTTCAAGGACATTCTGCAATATGGGCCTTGAAAGCCATGTACAGTTGCCTCCAGATACAAATGCTGTACACCATCCTTGTAAAGACCAAGAATGAAGCTGAATCTTCTTTTGGATAATTTTGTGGGTCTTTGTTGGGAAAGGAGATGATTTGGAGAGAACAGGTCAAAGTAAGCCTTTAAGACACTCTAAACCATTCCAAATTAATGTTTCCTTCAGCCGCGTGTGTCCCCCAGGATAATCTGGTACTTCAGGGAGGCAAATCCCATCAAAAATCCTTCCAAAGTATCCACTCAAAAATCTGCACACAGATATTTATAGCAGCTTTATTCATAATTGCCAACACTTGGAAGCAACCAAGATGACCCTCAGTAGGTGAACTGGTAAACTTTGGTACATCCAGACAATGAAATATTATTTAGTATTAAAGAGAAATAACCCGTGAATCCAGGAAAAGACATGGAAGAAACTTAATTACTAAGTGAAAGGAGCCAAACTGAAAAGGCTATACATACTGTGTGCTTCCAACTATTTGACATTCTGGAAAAGGCAAAACTATGGAGATAAAAATCAGCAGTTGCCAGGGCTTTAGCAGGAGGGAAGAATGGCACATCGAGAATTTTGGGGGCAGTGAAACTATTCATTATGACACAATGGTGGATATATGTAATCGTATCTTTAAAAAAATCCTTCCAAATTGAAAGAGGGAGCTTGGCAGAGCTTTGTCCCCATGACACGTGGGTGTGCAACATTCCTGTTCAACTAGCCATAGTGCTCAGACTGGTCACAGG
>NW_011888986.1:1908604-1911438 GCF_000151845.1 Pteropus vampyrus | reverse complement strand
AGGCATTTGATAAATAATTGTTTGATAAGCATTAAATTGCAATTGTAATAAGCACAACAGAGGAGAGATACAAAGGCCTATTAAAACAGGAAATGCTTGGGAAACTCTTCTAAGGATTCACAGAGCCCCTGAGAGAGAGGCCATGTGGAGAGGAACTGAGGTGCCTCCGCCATCAATTAGCACCAGGCTAGTTCATCCACCAGCTGAATTTAGCCACATGAATGACCCAGGCAAGACCAACAGAAGTCAGCCCACCATGAGAAATACAGTGTAGCTTTGAGCCATAAAGTTTTGGGGTTGTTTTGTATATGAGTATAGAAATCTGAAATAGAATACAATGGCTAAACAGAAAATGATATCTTATGTTTTTGCCTATTGTCACTTGGACTGAAGTGCTCAGTTAAGTTTTGTAGCCACTGTAACACAGAATATGGAATATTGGTGATTCAAGGCCTTGAGATTTCTAGTGTGGAATGACTGCCTCAATAAGCACTGGGGAGATGAAAGAAAAAGAAGATCAAATCCCAACACATGTCCTTAACTCAGGGCCTTTCCAAAATGTTTAACAGAGTCTCTTATCTCTTATTCCCACAGGGTGACAGTAGCTAAAAAATTAAAAGCAAAAATAGATCCAGGGGTTTCCAAAATTATAACAATTGAATTTAAAAGGCCTATCTGTGACGGTTAAGGATGAGAAGCCGCAGCAATGAATACAGAATGGGGATCTATAGGAGAGTGAAGAAACTCAGATAGCCTGCATATAGGCACCCTCGTATTTCTTTTGAAAATATTGCGATTTGCATGCCTGAGGAAATGATTCTGCACAAGGACCAATTTGCAGTTATGCTCAGATGCTGAGAGATGAACTTCAGAGACAAATCACAGAGGACTAAGATTTCTGTGGTAGTTTTAACACATGTCCTCAGATTCCATGTAGCCTCCCCTTGAACCTGGATGGGTCTCTGGGGCACTATGTGACTTCTGATGCTTTGACAGATGAGGACAGAGCTATGCCATTTTCTTTTGTGACATGCTCTGGAAGCCTCCAACTGTCTTTTTTATTTTTATTTTTTCCCAGTTCTATTTGGATAGAACTGACACATTACATTTTATAAGTTTAAGGTGTACAACACGATAATTTAATACATGTACATATTGCGAAATGATTACCACAGTAGGCTTAGTTAACACATCCATCACCTCACATAGTTACGTGTGTGTGTGTGTGTGTGTGTGTGTGTGTGTGTGTGTGCGCGCGTTTGTGTGATGAGAACATTTAAGATTTATTCTCTTAGCGCCTCCAGCTGTCTTATAAGAAGTTTGGCTACCTTGGGGCCACGTTGTGAGAAGGCTACATAGAGAAATGGCCAGAGGGCTCCACCTATTACAGTGCCTAGCCCAGGAGCCAGACTTGTGAGTGAAGATGTCCCCACCATGGCTACCATCTAACTGTAACCATGTGAGAGATCCTGGTGAGAATTGTCTGGCTGACTTTAGTCAACCCAGAACTGAGAGAAGTAATAAAACATGTGATTATATTGTTTTAAGCCACTGTTTTGGGATGGTTTGTTTGCAATAAAAAGCTTGAACATATTCCCACCAAACCATTTGCAAGATGAGGCTACTTCATATTGAGAACACTCTGGGAAATATGCATATGAGCTGGTGCCAGGGGTACAGAAAGCAGCAGGTGTCCTGAAGAGGAGAGAGACATCTTATCATAAGACAGAAGGGCAGGTCAATTTGTGTCAATCTGGCTAGATTATGATACCCTGTTGTTGGTCAAATACCAGTCCAGATGTTGCTATAAAGGTATTTTGTAGATGTGATCAACACTTATAAATAGTTGATTTTAATTAAAGCATGTTGCCCTCTGTAATGTGGGTAGGCCTTAAGAGCAAAGAATTGAGGTACTTAAAAGAAGAAGGATTTCTGTACCAGACTGCAACATGGAAATTCTGCTGGAGTTTCTTGTCTTCAGACTCAAATTTTAGCTAAATTTCTGGTCTGCTGGCTGGCCCTACAAATTTTTGCCAGTCCCTACAATTTTGTGACCCAATTCCTTAAAATATCTCTAGATCAATATAGATATAGGTATAGCTATGGATATGAGTATTGATATGGATATGGAGATGGAGGTAGGAATAGTGACCATATTGGTTCTGTTTCTTTGGAGGGTCTTAATAGATGTAATAGGGAAGCTTGGCACATTAGCGAAGTTACTGAGGGTCATACCAGAACATCCTCTCCAAAGGGAAGGACATTTTGCTGGTCCTCACACCCCCAGCACTAAAAAGGAAACACAACATTGGCTTCTTTAAAATGTGGGAGCAACCAGTTCCAAGTCTGTCTGATGTGTGGGTTAACTTGGAGCCTGGCAGCTGTGAGTAGGCTCAGACACATGTGATTCTCCTGCTGAACTGAAGGGAATGGCCAACCATGCCTTGGAGACTCCACATGCCCACAATGCTTAGGATGCTGTGTGGGGTCTGTGGTGGCCCCATGGCATTTGGAGCAGAGCGTAACCAATGCAACCTGATGATGGCTGCAAGAAACAGCCATCTGCCAACAGTGAATTTGGAGAGGAGTCTGAGCGGTACCTGAGATCCCAGCCCTGTCTGGCAACTTGATCCTAGTCTGTGAGACCCTGGGCAGACGTCCCATCTAAGTAGTGTTTAGACTCCCTACCCAAAGAAATTGTGCGATAATGATGGGTGTTTTAAATCACTAAGTTTGTAGGAATTTGTTACACAACAATAGAAAACTAATATAGGCCCTAAGTGACCACACAGCTTTAGTCGCTCATTGAAAGTCATGCATCTTCTGATTTCTCT
>NW_011888986.1:1901969-1907199 GCF_000151845.1 Pteropus vampyrus | reverse complement strand
CCCCAGCAACCAGGGTGAGCACAGAAGCTAGGCCAGGCCAACTGGAAGCTCACTCTTGGGGCTCTGAATTAATAGTGCACAGATGCTGGATCACACAGACATCATTCCTGGTAGAGCTGGTGAGGCCAGGAATCCTGGCAGAGGAGGGAGCTGAAGTGGTGGCAGCAATGCCTCATGGAGATGGGACACTTCTCACCACATGGCTCTGGCTGCATCTGAGCTACCAACCTCTCTGCTCCTACGTGTTCTGAGCCAGCCCTCCAGAAAGCTCTTGATTCTCGGGGTAGCTGATAATCTCCCAATAATGTGCTCAAGTTAGTCAGAATCTGTTTGCATTCAAGAATTCTGACTGGTTCAATGAATACATGCTGGTTCCCTTCCTGCCCTTCACCGTTCCTTCCCTATGTCTCCTTACTCTGTTAAAATAGGGTTTATCAGATTTTATCAAGACCATCTTTATAGAGATATCCATTAGTATTGTCCAAATGAATGCCAAATCAAAGGAGGGGCTGAGTAATTTCAGTACTGGCAAAGATGGCATTTCTGTATCTCCTTTGCTTGTCTCTCTGAGTGTGACATGGTGGGTGCCATGGCAAAGCTTGCCATGGCGAAGCTTGCCCCAGCGTACTCTGCTTTGATTTTACATGTGAAGGAAAGAAAGAGCCTCTTTCTGTCACCGTTACATCTTCCAGCTTCTTCTCTGTCTTCAGAGCAATATCTGAAGAGTGAGTGCTACTTTATACACAGAGCAAAACAGTGTTTCTCAAGCAGCTGAAAAATATCAGTGTCCTACTTTAGAGATGAAGAAATTGATTTCCTTAATGGACCAAAAATGTCCTCTTAATGGAAAGAAATTGCTAGTTGATCAGGATGAAAGATGAAAGAGGAAGGTAATATATACTTAGAAGAGCCTTCAACCCCGACCCCTCATTGTTCACAAACAAAACTGGAAGGTGTCACATGCATTCAAAGTGAGCATGTGCTCCCTGGGAACCACACACCACTACAAGAGAATGAAAGGAAGGGGTCTGAGAGACACAAAGAAGAAACCTGATTTGTAAGTTATTTCCATTAATGCTTCATTGAGTAGTAAGTCCCCCAAATAAATATTGACCAGGTAAGGGGTTGAAAACTTTTCCCGTAAAGGGTCAGAGAGTAAATATGTTAGACTAAAAAATATTTTATAGGGAGGAGTATTTTACCACTGGCATTGTTTATAATCATTGGCTCATGGTAATAATAAGAAGAACTGCATGAGGTTGCAACTCTGGCAAGTGGAGCGGGCAGCTCAGGGGAGCAGCAATCACAGACAAGGTTCATTTCTGCAACTGGGAAGTGAGTAGGAGAGGTCAGCTAGCTCCAAGCTGAGCTGTTTCACACCAAACCAGAATGCAGGCATGTCATAGCCCAGGGGTGGATGCTATAATAGCATCATAGAGTCACAAACACAGCCCAGACCCTGAGTGAGGAATCAAGTGCTGCAGTCTCGATTGCTGAGCTGGCAGCCAGGATCTAGAGGTATTGAACAGCACCTGCAGTCAACCAGACCCACCAGGAGCCAATGTCCTGCCAACACCCAGGCCAGCTGGCCCACAATGTCATCAGTGTCTAACTTGGGAACATTCTAGTATTAGCTGGGATGAAATAAGAGCTTTGGTTTTGAGAGCAATACTTCAAGCAAAGAAAGTTTGGCTTTAAGGCTCAAAAATCCTTTTATTCAGTGTAACACACTAAGAGACATTATAATAAAGCACAAAACTTAATATGACACGGTCATTTTCCTATATGATTATTATTAAACACTAAATTACATTAGACTATTAACTAATCACTCAGAAAATAAAGACGTAGGAACAGTGCTTGGCATTGCAAGGGAACTGGAAAGAGGTGTGAAAATGGTTTGAACCTGGCTGGGATAACATTCTTCAGGGCAAGGGGCAGTGTCAGCATTATCTCTGTGTTTCTCTGCTCAGTCACAGCTCCTGAACATAATGAAATGACCAAATAGGCAGGAAAGAATGTGAAAAGGGCTGAAACAAGTGGTTGGTGTGCTAACTGTAGTATTAGTTTATTTCGAGAAAGGAGTGTTTGGGACAGGTTAGTGTTTTAAAAAATTGTATTTGAAGAATCGACAGGGATAAAATCACAGAATCTCAGAATCTCTGGGTAGAAGACTTGGAAAACATTATTTGTTCTGGGTTCTATCTGGTAGATATTCAGTCCATTTTTTAATAACTCCTAATTTAAGCTAAAATCTTTCTTCCTATATCTGTCACTCTTTGAAATGGGCCCTGACCCTTGGAATTTTGTAAGTGGAATGATGCTTCTGTATGGCAGTCATTTAAACAATTAAACTCAGCATTGTGTTTCCCATTCTCTCTCTGGAGGCCTCATGTCCAGTTTCTCCAAATGTGCCTATTTGGTCGCTTGCCTCATGGTGGCCTCCTTATGTTCCTTTGTCTAATTTTGTCTCTGTTTCTGAGAGTGTAGCAGTTTCTAGAACTGAACATCTAACATGAAACGTCTGATCCTCATCAAACAGAGAGTGTTGCTTATCTTTCATGACCAGATCAGTGGGTTGCAATAAAGTGGCATTCAGAATGAGCTGGATGCCAGCTCATTGGTCGCCCCGGTCCTCAAGTTCCTGTTGAAACCAGTGTATTGGGGCCACACATCGAATGTGGCTGCATACTCAGCTTCCTCAGCTTCATCTCTCTTGTGGCTCCTCTGGGTTTGCTGGCGATGAAACCCCTCAAGCCAATTTTTCAGGTGGCCAGCTATAGTCTATCTTTATTTGGTACTTCTTCAATTGATTTACTGGACTGTGGGAGGTATTTCTGGGGTGTCATCTCAGAGCAACTGTCTCTACCCACCACCTGGATGAGCAGTGGATTCAACCCCACTCATGAGCTGGTCAGAGGCCCCAGATATGTGTGGCAGTACTTAGAATGAAAAGCAAGGCCACTCTGACACTTTCTCTTTGGATTTTGAGCAGAGTTCCTATTGGTCTCGGGTCTTGGAGCTGAAAGAGCATCCATGGGAGTGGAGCATTTTAGTGGCCAGTATCAAAGCAAAAGTAACATGTATGTGTATATTTTGTCCTAAACAGTAAAAATATATCATACAATATGTATTCTTTGAGCTTTATTCTTAATAAGTAGACTACCTACATTCACAAAATTTCTTTTCATGTCCTGTGGAGTCCTTTCCAAGAGTTCCTTTTCAAGCTTGTCTGCATGGCCTTGAAATCTGTGTATCTGTTCCTTTGATCACCCATACATGGGTGCCATGCCATGCAACTTATTGAATTTGGGATTCTAAAACTTTTACGTCAAAGACAGGCAATCTAAAACCAAAGATTTGGCACTCTAGTTTAGTTCACACTGAATGGTCCCTTGAGCTTAGCTCCTAATTAGAGGGGAGGTTCTCAGAGAAATTTTAACCTATGATAATTGAAACTACAAGTCATCAATATCTACCTTGACCAGCCCTTCTCCTGGCACATCACACATATTTGCGATACTGTGAGTTTTTAGTACAAAAAATCATTATACTAAAAAGTCTACGAGGGACATACACTAAAAATGATTTGTTTAGTTGAAGTTCAAATTGAACTGGATGTCCTGTATATTTCTTTGTCCAATCTGGCAACCTTAAAGCTATGCGAGTGCAGAGTTTTTTTTTTTTTTTTTTTTATCAATGGATTTGTTAAGTGCTTCATAGCAGAGCAAGACACACTCTTTGCTATAATGGTAATCCCTCCCACGCCCCTTGCCCTGGGCACCCCCAGTCCATTCTTGAGGGGCCAGGAACATTCTGGCTCCTGGCTTCCCTCCTGCTGGGCACCAGGAGGGGCATCCTTATACTCTGGGACCTTTCACCTCTCCAAGTATGTCTGACTCACTCTGCCTCACGGAGGATAAAGGGGCTTTGTCAAAGCCAAGGCCTCATTTGCCACTTCAGAGCATCATGTCTGTTGACACTGCAAAATAGCAGAAGAATTTGACAACAAGTCTTTTCAGACTGTTCATCATGAATGCACAAAAGACAGTCCCAAGTGGGTCAGCAGCTGGCCTGGAAAGCTTTCTGGGTGAGAAATCACATCTGTGACTCAAATGGGCAAAAGCAGAAGTGGCTCCCTCTCAAGCAGCTCATTCCTGCGAGGGCGGGTGCTATGACAGCCTTCCTGTGATGGCCTCTGACACCATCCCAGCTCAGCATTTAACATGAAGTCTCGGAACTTCTCTATTGTCTCTGAGAACCCTCTAAACATTAGTTACTTCATGTTTAGGGAGCCTCACACTGGAGGTTCAAACATAAAGGTATCAGAAGCTTCCTGCAGCTTGTTGCATCCTCCCCACCTCTGTCTACAAGGAGGGACTGGACTGATAGGTGGGAGCTTGTGAGGGATTGGTGGGACCAGATGGGGCAGATGCCAGGCAACAACGCCTTCTGTGGAGAGCAGGATAGGGCAGGTCGCTGCTCCTGATCTGTAGGTTATGAAGGACTGGGGACATTCCACACCCAAGGGTCAAGGGTGGGGAATGCCCCTCCAGAGGAAAAGTCTGAAGATTCACCTGTGTGAGCTCTTTCTGTGAACATGAACCAAGTTTTAGCTCCATGGAAGTTCATGGCAACAAAAAGTTTGAAAATTCTAAAAAACTATTAGAAACAATAAATAAATACAGTAAAGTTTCAGGATAAAAAAACCAATGTTCAAAAATCCATAGCATTTCTATACACTAACAGTGAATTTTCAGAAAAGAAATGAAAAAAAAAATTATTTTGCAAGTGCAACAAAAAGAAACAATAAGATATTATTAAAAGAAATTGAGGAAGACACAAAGAAATGGAGAGATATTTCATGTTCGTGGATTAGAAGATCAACATAGTTAAAAAGACTTTATTTCCCAAGGCAATATACAGATTTAATGCAATCCCCATTAAAATCCCAGTGGCATTTTTTAAAGAAGTAGAACAAAAATCATCAGATTTGTATGGAAGCACAAAAGACCCCAAATAGCCAAAGCCATCCTGAGAAAAAAAGAACAAGGCCAGAGGCATCACTCTGCCTGACTCCAAATTATGCTGCAAAGCAACAATAATCAAAACAGCATGGTATTGATAGAAAAAACAGACACATAGACTAATGGAACAAAATTAAGAGTCCAGAAATAAACCTTCATATATATGGGCAAATAATTTTCAACAAAGGAGCCAAAATCATGCA
>NW_011888986.1:1887164-1901129 GCF_000151845.1 Pteropus vampyrus | reverse complement strand
GTATCATATGATCCAACAATCCCCCAAAGACTTGAAAACCCATATCTGAGAAGATATTTGTGCACCGATGTTCATAGCAGTGTTATTCACAGTGGCCAGGCCATGGAAGCAACCGAAGTGTCTTACAATAGATGATTGGCTAAAGAAGCTGTGGTACATATATACAATGGAATATTACTCAGCCATAAGAAGAGATGAAATATTGCCATTTGTGGCAGTATCTTGAAATTTTTGGATCTTAAAATTATTATGCTAAGTAAAAAAGTCAGACAGAAAATGTTGAGAACCATATTTCATTCATGTGTGGAATATAAAACTGAAAGCAACAAACATGACAAACAAACATAAATTCATAGACATGGACAATGGTTTAGTGGTTACCAGAGAGAAAGGGAAGGTGGGGGAGGTACATAGGGTGGAGGAGGTCAAATATATGGTGATGGAAGGAAATGCAATGCACATATGACATATTATTGAGTTTTACACTTGAAACCTATATGATTTTATTAACAAGTGTACCCCAATAAATTTAATAAAAAAAGAAAGTGTATATGAATAGCAAGAAACTTCTGATGAAAAAGATAAAGGAGAGGGATCCGTTATATGAAAGTATACTACAAAGCCAGAGTAATTAAAACAACATGGTGTTGACCCAGGAATGATAGAGACATGAATGAAATAGTCCACACACAGGAAAACTTACATATGAAAATTCAGTTTTATCAAGAGGTCAATCGGTACACACTTCCACTTATCAGATAAATAAATCCTGGGGATGCAATGCACTATAAGTTAACACTGCTCTACTATATTTTTGGAAGTTGCTAAGAGAGTAGATGTTAAAAGTTCTTGCCACAAGAACTGTCTACATAAGGTGACAGATATTAACTAGACTTATTGTGGTGATCATTTCACAATATATACGTATATAAGATCATTATGTTATATGCCTGAAATGAATACAATGTGTTATGTTGATTATGTCTCAAAAAAACTGAGAGAAAAAGAGGTATATCAAAAAAGTAGAAAAAGGTATTGAGATAAGTGGTTATCCACTGAGACACTTACTATATTCTTGAAAGTAAACCCCAAATGAATTAAAGAGGAGTCACTGCCTGAGACCATAGTAAAAAGGGAATCTAGCAGAAACATTTCAGCCCTTTGAAGGTAGGAGACTTTCAAAGTGAGAAACAAATGCAGAGTTCCAGCAGACAGGCCCCACGTTCACCAGATTGTGTCCTGTATAATTCTTTGTCCAGCAAAATCCTGAGTGCACAGCATGTCACATTTCTAGCCCTTCCTGCTTCAAAGCAGGATCATGTGAAGTGAGTGAGCTCTGGCTGGTGAGATGTGGGAGCCAGTGACCTGCACCAGCCCAGGAGGCCCTTGCCGGCTTCTGAGCATTGCAGCCTATATTCTGTTTCTAATCACAAGGTGGAGTTAGGAACTCAAAGGGTAGGGACACTGGGAAATGACCTCAGATCTCTGAGTTATCACTTGAGGGAGACCAGACAAGAAGGCTTAGTGGGTTAGAGACCTCTGTGCTGGAAATAAAAATTATTTGTGTGTGTGTGTGTGTCTCAAGTCATTGAGATATTGCAGTTTAAATAGAAATCCACAGTCAAGACTAATACCGAAATCATCAATGAAAAAAAATGTCAGATTAAGTCACGTGGAAATTTAGAATTTATGTATATCAATATGTATTATTAACAAAGTTAAAAGACAAGTAACAGATTGGCGGGACATATTTGTAGCATATTTGAAAGATGAAATATAAGTAAGCAAAAGTACTCCCGTAAATCCATAATAAAAGGTAAAACAAGTCATTTGAAAAATAGCAAAGCGTAAGAAAAGAAGAGTTGCCAAAAAAAATAATAAAATGTCAAACATATGAAAAGATGCTCAACTTCATTTCTAATCATAAAAGGTAAATTAGAACAACAGTATACCCAGTATTTGTTTATTCAAGTGGGAAAAGTTTTATTTTTGAAAAATTGATTATATTAAAGGGTTTGCAAATATGTGGAGAAAGAGGCATCTATATATGCTGAGTTTTAAAAAAAAATTGTTTTGGCAGCATGTTATAAATAAAATGTGTTGCTCTGAGCTTATTAATTTAATTTCTCTGTGTCTTTAGTAAAGGAGAAGCCTAAATAAATCATGAGGAAATGTCACTGAATATTTGAAATACAAGCAATGATATAAAAAACTCAACAAAATCCAAATAGCAGACTTCACTGACCCATATTGTTACATAAAATTCCTTGCAATACCATTTGCAGAGAATGATTCCATTTATGTAAACATTCTCTAAAAATGTCTTTGGTTAAGTCTACACATCAAAATGTGTGTAAGGAAGTCAGGAGGGTGTGGTGGGAGATCCGTGGATGTATATGTCACCACCAGGGTTGTGACAGTGGTTAAGATTGTCCACTTCTGGCTTGTTTGAATCATGTTACAAGAATCTGATAGTGTATTATTTGTAAAATTAAAAAGAAAATGAAGAATACTCTAAGCTCTAAAATGTTCATGAGAATGCAAAATGAACAAGTAGAGGAAATGGTGTTCAAATGGCACTTATGAAAGATAGTGACATGGAAAATGCTTATGATATAATGTGAAAAAGTAGAAATTACAGACACACTGTGATGGTCAAAAGGAAAACAAATTTGGCAACAAAATCTGGGAGGAATTACTGTAGGATCATGGCTGACTTTCAAAATTTGTTTTCTAAACTTTTACTTAAGGATGCTGATAACGCTGTTATCATGCTTGCAGGCAATAAGTGTCATCTCAGGGCAGTTCCTACAGATGAAGCAAAAGCTTTTGCAGGAAAGAATGGTTTGTCATTCATTGAGACATCTGTTCTAGACTCTACAAACGTAGGAGCTGCTTTTCAGACAATTCTAACAGAGAGATATTCTGCATTGTTTCCCAGAAGCAAATGTCAGACAGATGTGAAAATGACATGTCTCCAAGCAACAGTGTGGTTCTTATTCGTGTTCCACCAAGCACTGAAAGCAAGCCAAAGGTGCAGTGCTGTCAGAATATATAAAGCTTTTCTCTTCTCCCCTGAAAGGCTGTGTATAGTCCATTTCCCAAGTCTGAGATTTAAATATATTTATAATTCTTGTGGTCACTTTTGTGTTTTATTACTTTCTCATACTTGTGAATTTTCCATGTCTCGAGTCTTTTGAATTTAACTTTATAAAATTTTCTGCTTGTCTCAAATGACTACAGTTTTCTTTTGTTTTTGTTTTTGTTTTTGTTTTTGTTTCATGCCACGGCTTCCCTAGCCTTAGTTTAATAAACGGAATGTTTGGATTCTTAAAAAAAAAAAAAAGATGCCATTTCTCCTCTTCTCACACTTCATTTCTTGGAGACAGCAGGGGTGTGCTGGTAAATGTTTTACAGCGCTGCGGGGGCGAGCCTTGATTTGTAGCGCCTGCCAATTTCTGTGGTATAACTATTCCCACATGGTTGATTTCAAGCTACCACCTCAGTGCTGACCAGCAGGAAAGATTCCTGACAAATTAAAAATTGGCTCTCACCAACTTATATGAGCCAGCTCCAGAGCACCATTGGTGTTAGGATGGGGGTGGGTGAGGTGTGTCCTTTGGTGAGATAAAAGAAATTGATGGTGTCTGCACAAAATGTATGTGACCTAAGAGGTAGGCAATATTAGCAAGAAAGACTCGTAGGTGTTTCTTGATGATCTCTTCAGATCTCTGAAAAACTTAAATCTCCATTCTAGCAAAGCATAGAACCTGAAGAACTTTTTCTGGTCCTTACAAACCTTCTGTCCCACTGAAGAGAAAAATGACAGATTAGTTTGAATGACATTCAGGAGGAAATAGAGGTAAAAAACCACAAGGTCAATGGTGAAGGAAGCCAAGGACGAGAGACCAGCAAGGAGGGTCCCACTAGTAAGTGGAGATTGTGGCATGTCTATCAGCAAACTATGGACGGAGTAGAATCACAGACCTCTAAAAGGCTGAGTCCAGAGAATGAAATCAAGACAGTTTTTCTAGATAGCTGTTATCTTGACACATTGTAGCATCCTTAGAATAGAAAGGAGGCCAAGGCAGGGTCCACCAGCCACAAGATGTTGGAGTGAGTTGTGGGATTTGGGGAAGGAACCACCTCTGAATTGAATCACAAACCCCAGAACTTTAGTGGAGCCATCCAGAGGCCTTATTCTCACAGTAGTCAATGACATAAGCATGATAGCATTGCATTTAAAATGGTATCCTACTCAAGTCTTAAAGTCCATGTGAATCTGGGATTGTGCTCATTATAAGAAACCCCAGAAGATCAACATCTGTGTGGCTTACTGAATGCTGAGCAAACAGATTAACTGTCTCTCTTCAGGGGCAGATAGCTGCCAAATATGGAACATTCTCAAAAGGAAAGCAATAATTTTCCCATCAACACCCTGTGGTAGGCAGCCTCCTATATAAGCCCCAGTGATGCTCAGCTCCTGGTCTTCATGCCCTTGTGTGCTCCACTTCTGCTGAGAGTAGACCTCATGACTTCTAATAAATAGAACACAGCTAATATGATGGCATGGTACGGCACATCTGAGATTAGACTGAAACTTCCATCCTACTGGCGTTCTCTTCCTGGCTTTTCTGAATATTTGTCCTGATGAAGAAGGCCATCTGTCAAGGATCTGAGTGTCCTTTGGTCAGCAGCCAGGGAGGAACTAAGAGTCTTGGACCAATAGCTTTCAAGAAGCTGATTTTTTGCCGACAACCATGTAAGCAAGCTTAGACGTAGGTAGGTCTTTGGATGAGGCTTTAGCCCCTGGTGTCACTTGACTGCAGTCTAGTGAGGGATCTCGAAGTGGAGAACTTAAGTCAAGCCCAGATTCCTGACCCACAGAAACTGAGAAAATATGAATGTTTTAAGCTGTAAACTTCAAGATAATTTGTTCTACAGCAATAGATAAATAAGATACAACTCAAAGGTCTCAAATTTTTATAATATAATAGCACAAAATACCAAATGAGTGGACAATTATATGAATGAGATGAGCATGGACATCATGAACATGTCAGAGACAACTGGATAATTACGTATGGAGATCATGCCATCCACACATAAAGCCAATGGGATTCGAAGCACCAGTCAACTAATTTGATCCATGGGGCTAGTACTGGTTGTATAAATTTAGATTTTGACTCTTAGGTTGACTTCTTACTATTTTCTTCCTTATTTACAGTTTGCTAGTCCTGATTTTTTTAAAATTTTAGTTTAATCCTCTTATGCTATATATCAAGTGAAACATTTAATGGGATAATTGAACTGAATAAAATGTTTACATGCATGGAACTCACCTAGTAAGTAAAACAGTTACTTACATGGAATTTTGAGGACTGATTTGGCTGTTGCTCTCTTCCCAGGTCTGGTAGCAAATCAAGAAAATGTACAATTTCCATCCTGTTACAAGTGTAACAGCCTTTTCAATTTGATGTAAAACCAGCACAGAGTTCTAAAAGGAACTTGGTTTCCCTATCACCTGTGTTTTATCATTCTAGTCCCTTTTGGATGCATTGATGTCATTTGTATAAAATTGCCAAAGTTGAAAATGAACATTTCCCAACCATGAACAGTGTGCTTCTGAGGACCTACTTCCTGGCAGGGAATGAAGTTGCCCATTCTTTCTATTGATCAGAGACATAATGGTCAGAATAGAGCAATTTAAGCATTGGCGTAAGAGAGAGTTTCTCAACCTCAGCACTAGTAAATGACATTTTGGACTAAATCATTATTTATTGTGGGGGCTGTCTTGTGCATTGTAGGATGTGTAACAGCATTCCTGATCACTACCCACTAGTTGCTAGTAGTACACCTATGTCATGACAATCAAAAATGTCCCTGAGGAGCAAAGTGTCCCCCCGTTGAGAACCATTCACAAAATATCACCCTGGAAACAGTTTGATTCCACTCTGATTAATTTGGCAACCAAGGATAACCATGGCTATAAACCAACAAAAACATACATAGATATATTATTTATTATGCATCTTGTTTATACGTTTTTGAGAATTCATATTTCCTCTTTAGGTAACAAGGGTACTGTGTTTCTCTGGCATATTATATTGAATTAGTATTTGTATTTCAAACAAAACAACAATGAACAAAAATTCCAAATATTACTTTGGGGGAAGATATGTAAGTCTTCATAAAATGATACTTTAGGTCTTTTTAAAAGTTTCTAAGAGTCCTGTGTTTCCCTGGTTGTGGGGAGGCACAGAGGTCTCTTTGTTGTCATTGGCTGTCCCAGGAGAGCATTCTAGGATGCCTCATTCAGTAAATGTACTTCATTTGATTGAAATTGTTTGGTGGCCAGAAGATTGTTTTCACATTACAGCTTTAAAAATGCATAGTTATTTTTAAAAATTTAAGTCAACAAATAGAGGTAAATAAAAATCAATGTCTAGTACATTTCTCCTTAGTTTTTGGTTCCTGATTTAGTTCATTTTTGGTTTATAGAAACAATATATACTATAAGGAATTTTGCCTTTTCTGATTTGCTGTGTGCAAATTTTCTAAGATTTGTCATATAGAATTATCATCCTGAAGAAGACATTGGGGGTAATGGAAAAGCACAGGCTTTCACATCACATAGACCCAGAACCCAGTCCTCGACTCCCTTATCTGTAAAATGGGACAATATCATCCTCCTTACGGTATTCCTGGAAGGACTTAATGGAGGCCCAGCCTTTGTGAGGTCATCTCTGACTTCATCTTGCTTTTGTTTTGGTGGTAAAAAACACATAATATAAGTTGACTCTTTTACAGACTTTTAAATAAACAACACAGTGTTGCTGACTACATGCCCAGTGTTGTACAGCAGACCTCTAGAATTTATTCATCTTGCATGGCTGAAATGCTATAACCCACCAAGCAACAACTCCCCACTCTGCTCCCCCAAGCCCCTGGCAAACACCATTCCATTATCTGCTTTATGAATTTGAGTACTCTAAGTACCTCATATAAGTGGACTCATATAGCATTTGTCCTTTTGTGACTGGCTTATTTCACTTAGCATAGTGCCTTTAAGTTTCATCATCATGCATCAGAATTCCCTTCCTTTTTAAGGCTAAATAATATTCCACTGTATGTACATACCACATTTTGTTTATTCATTCACTAGTAGATAGACACTGATGTTGCTTTCGTATCTTATCTACCATGAATAATGGTGCTATGAACACAGGAGTGCAAATATCTCTTTGAGACTCCAATTTCAATAATTTTGGCTAAATACTCAACTTTATCTTACTTTTGGACTTCATAGTCCTCTGAACGTAATTTCATGATAAAAATGACAGAATCTTCTCTAATGCTTTCTAAAAAGCAACTCCTGGTTTGAGAGTGACCCGAGGTTAGGGACTGTGTCTTACTCATCTTTGTGTCCCCAGCACCTAAGTGGTCTTTCAATAATGAATGTTGTTGCCTGCCAAGTTGGACCAACAAATTACTCAATTGAATGTAAATGGAAATCTTGGCACAGAAGAGGCATTCAGTAAATATAACATCTTTCCCTTCTATAAGTTAGGATCACGAAGACAGGATTGCAACAAATGCAATACCTAAACATCATTCACTAATATGTTCTCTACAGCATTTAGGCTACAGAGAAACTCCTGTCTCTGAATATGAGGGTTGGAAATATGGCAAAATATATTCTGATAAAAAATACCACTTCAGTTTGAAGGATACATGATAATTGCCTTTTTATATGAGCATTTCAACAGGATAGTGAACAAGGGAGAAGCGGTTAGAATGCCACCAATATTTAGTTAAAGGAAGACAGGCCATATACCAAACTGATATGCCTTACTAACCTGAGAGGAAATACCTGGTAGCACCTTTTAGTCAGAGCACTGCTAAGGTCCCAGTGTGGCCCCCTCAGCGAGTCAGGGACAGGCTGCATCTGCTTATTCAGTCATTCATTTAAACTTTTATCTAGCAACGCTCACATATTTTTTCCCAGCTTCTGTGCCTTCATAAAATTAAGTATCAGTGGGATGTGAGCCATGTCCAGATGAATTCCAGAAGGTCTTATGAAAAAGGAATTGATTTCTTTGTTGAATGGAATCAGAAGAGTCATGTTCAAATCCAGTCTTTGAGAAAAGGTGGGCCTTAGTCACACACCCTGCTGTGTTCTGTTTCCTTTCCCTTTGGTGGTTTTATGTAATGTGGCATTGCTTGGCATATCATCAGATGCTCTGCTGCTGTGGGATTGATTCCAAATGTTTTAGCTTGTCCTGAATTAGCTGTGGCTTCTAACATATCCAATTAAAAGACAGCAGCACTGGTCTCCATCTCACCAGAAGCATGGCACAAACAATCTTTTGCAAATTACAGCCTTGAAACCAGGAAACTCTGTTGGCTTTCTTGGCTGGTGGCATGGAGCTGATGCAGACGTCTGCCATGGGTAACTCCTGGGGAACTGAGGCTGATAAATTTTGTGACATCATTACAATAAACATATTTTATAAGGGGGCATGGACTTACTCTTTACAAAGTCGTTTTCATGTCTCATCTGTTGCTCACAGCATCCTTAGGAAGTAGGTTCAGACCACAGAGAAGGTAAATGACCAAGCCCGCACTCTTTTCATACTTAGTGTATAGTGTTTGGGCCCAAGGTCACCCACTGTGAAGGCACCCTGTTCGTGACGAGAACAGGAACTTTTGCTCCAAACAGACCCAAGTTCCAAACCCTGTTGAATTGTTCATTAGCTCTGTAACTCTGGCACTTTCTTAGTCTCTTTTAGTTTTAATAGCTTTAATTTTTTTCATCTACAAGTTTGAAATATAACAGTTAATCTACAGGGTCATTTAAGTTTGAAATGAAATAATATCCATAAAGTTCCTGGTTCCTTTCTGCTGGTACAGGGTGGAGCCAGGATCTGCCCCAGATCCTCTGGTTGACCCCATTTCTCTTGTGGAGCATTTTCCCAATGAGGCCACTATTGCATGCTATCCACTAGGGCTGCAGGGTCTTTATCCCAAAGTGAGAACAAATGTAGCCAGTTAGTTCTGGGAAGCATCATGGGAAATGAGAACAGCCACTCAGTCACAGATATTAGCACTGATTTCCCCCTGATTAGCCTCAGGACTTGCTGGGAGCTGTGACAAAAATGTGTGTGCCTCTGCCACGTCCTATTCTGACAGTTGTTCCTGACTCAGCAAGATGAGGATTGTCATGAAAGTCAAGACTGAAAAAAGAAGGTCTGAATGTGTCAGTAACTGGGAACATGTGGAGAGGTGTTTAGATAATAGGAGCTATTCAGTGGATAGCTCCTCCTGTGGGACCAAGGAGGGGGCTTTTCCATGGAACCAGGCCTGATCTTCCCAGTTCAGTCCCTCTTAAAGTCCAATCCAAGTTTGTAAGGATGGAGTTTCCTTACTAAGTGACTCTCTTCATCTTATTTCCTTCCACGTAGATGCTGGAGGAGAGAAGCTACTACTCTTGTTGTAAACATAGTGTTTTAATAGAAAATGTGAGTTCCTGTGAGGCAAACAGATTACGAGAGGACTGCCACCAAACAGATAATTTGTTACAGTGCCCAAGAAGAGAAGCCCACCACACCACAAAGGACCACCCAGGGAAGCACCAGAGTCAGTCAGGAGGCAAAGGGAGAGAGGGAGCTGTGGGTAAAAAGCTTTATTGTGGTTTCCAAGGGAAGGAGTGGATGAGGCTGGGTAAGCAGGCTCAGGAGTAGCCAAATTGAGTAATTTCAGCCAACTCCAGGAGTTGTCTGGTATCTGGCCCCAGAATGACTAGGACAGGTGGACAGTGGACCAGAGTACGAGAGCCCAATAGAGGTAGTTCATGGGGTATGGCTCTGGATAACTGTTTAGCATATGTGTGGCATGCTTTTGGGCAAACCCACATCCTTCGCTCTCTCTGGAATTGGTTATCTTGGAAGGGGCAGGATGTCAAAGCATCAGAAATACAAAAACAAAAGATATGATTAATATACTGGCCATGTTTTTATATCAGTTTTGAAAAACCATCCAGGATTCACATTGGACAGAAACTGGGTCACTTTGCAAATGTTGAAATGGGGTTTCATAAGAACTCAGAACATTAGAAGGCATCCTAGCCAAGCCTTTCCAGGGACACACGTAGTTGTGTTTAATGGTTTCACATGAGGCTAACTGAGGAGCCAAAATTTTAGGGGGCCCTCTTTGGCAAGGGAGGCTTAGCTGAGCGCACAATTAGGGCTTGGTGGCAGATTCTGACGTTTTAGAATTGTATGGGTTTTGGATCAATGAAGTGAACTATATAAAACATGTCATATGCAATCCGATTCCAGAAGAATTTATATGTCTGTCTTATGAAGATATTAAATTATTTTCTGAAATTGAGATTTTTATATGAAAGCCTATTCATGACTTTGTTAATCCAGAACTGCCTTTTAATCCCCTCCCCTTTTTTTAGAGGAGAAGAACAATAACAGGATTTGAATAGTAAACAGTAAAAACAACAACAAAAAAAATGAAAATAAAACAAAAAAACAAACCTTATCAGGTACAACCTAAATAATCAATCAAAATGTATTCAAGAAAAATAGACAGTTTTTTTTTTCTCCTCATCCAAAATTCATAATATCTGGAGCTATACCTTTAAATGTTAGGGTTGGATTTTTTTTTTTTCAAAGTGTTGTCAGGGTACTTGACATATTGTTAAAAAAAAAAGTCTGTTTTTGAACATGATCAAAATGTTCACCAACATATCCAAGACAACTGTAAAAGCCTTCTCTAGGTGATACAAAACAAAGGGCTCCTGAAATTTAAAGTAATTCTTGAGGTATGATATGAAGAAAGAACCAAAATGTAAAATTCGGGATTATAATCATGTTTATCAAAATTCTCCAGATAATTTTTGAAAATCTATTAATTAATTTTATACTAAAAAACTCTTTAAAAAATAAATTATTTTGACCAAACTAATATAAATCTCTGAATCAAATTTGACTTTTAAATTGTATCTTCTCTAGAGCTCTTAGGTAGATATGAAGTATTGAATATTCACCAAGATGTTACATGAAAACTCAGGGCAAGGACCCAACATACTCTCTGAGGCTGAAAAATATCTTCCCTCACAGTTGGGACATGACTTTATCTCCCTTCCCCTGTCTACTTTTCTCTAATTAATAAATATTTATTGAGTACCTATCATATGCCAATCCCTCATTACATTAGGTATTGCGGAAACAGCATAAAACAAAAGGCAGACAATTCTTAACCTCATGTAGCTTATAGTCAATTGAGAGAAAGATAATTATGTGAGCAGTTTTAGTCTATTCACTAGAATAAGTGTCAATGATAGGATAGTGCATTGTGCAACGGGAATACATGGGAGTCATTTGTTGTGAACTTTTAAAAATCTAAGTTATTGGCCATCGATGGTAAGTGACTTAATATGCTCTTATCAGAGGGAAGCCATGGTCTTTCGCAACATCTAAAAAAAAGGCTGAACCACTGGACATTGGAAGGAAGTGTGTATTCCTGGTTTGCGGTCATCCATCCTACCACTGTGAAGGGAGCCAGCCTCATGGCGAATTCTATTCTGGGGAGATAGACAAGAGGTGACACTGCCAAGCCAATGCTGAGCTGAACTCTTTGGCTACATGAGTCAATAAATATCCTTTGTTGTTCAATTTACGTTGGTTTTTCTGTGCTTATAATTGACAGCATACTGACTCATCAGAATGAATGGTAAAATGAAAAGAATATTTCAGAGATAGTATTCAAATGTGACAGGAGAATGTGAGGCACTTGGCATGTCTGAAGAATTGAGAGAGAGGGAGAAGTAAAAAGAGGTGAAGTTGGAGGATTATAAAAAACCATGCCTGCCATCTTATCCTCAAGCAGTGGGGACCCAGTCAAGGATTTCATTTGGGGAAGTTGTATATCAACACTGCCTTGCAAGAGAGTCACTTTGGCCAGGGAGAATAAGAGAGAGACGAGATTGGAGAAAGGGAATCTGGTCAGAAGCCTGTTTCAGTAAATCCAAAGTTCTCAAACATTTTGGCTTCCAGACCCCTTTATACTAAAAAATATTGAGGACCTCCAAAACCTTTTGTCTTTATTTACCAAATTAAAATAATTTTAAATATCTCCTTAATTCAGTAGAATAATAAAGATTAATCCATTGCATATTAACATAGCACATTATTATGAAACATAATTATATTTTCAAAAAGCTTTAGGGAAAGAGATAGTATTGTTTTACCTTTTTTCAAGTTACTTTAATATATGGCCTAATGGAAGACAGATGGCATTTCATCTGCTTTCACAATCAGTCTGTTGTGATTTTGGGTTGAAGCATACAAAGAAAATCTGATTACACAGATATACAGTTGGAAAAGGAAGGGATATTTTAATAGTCTTTTCAGATAATTGTGAATAATATCCTTTTATACCACACTAAAATTCAACAAATGAATTACAAAATTCAACCAAAATTAAAGGCTAGTTGCTAAGTGGAATCAGAAACCACGTCGATTAACATTCTGTTACGATAAAATCCACCAGTCTAGCTTGCACTTTGAATAGTTTTTATGTATGTATGATTATGTCCTTGCAGACACCTGAAAGACTCTTGGTCCCTGAGAAGAGATCCCTGGGTCTCCTCTTTGAGAATCATTGCAATAAATCAAGCTATGGCAGGAATATGCACGAGGGAAGTGGTTGAGAGGAGGCAAAAGGAATAGTATAGGTATACTGAGAGATAGTTGACAGGGCCTCAGTGGGGAAATGGGGGCTGATGTGATATAGGGGAAGAAGAAGAGATGCTTCCTCATGTTCTAGCCTGAGTAGATGATGGTGCCTTTCACTGCTAATAGAACACAAGGAGAGAATTAAGTTTGGACAAAGCGATGTGGATTCTTTTGGGGATGTTGCAATTGGGCTGCTTATCAGACATTCCAGAGAACAAACACATGTGTGTCTAAAGCTCATGAGAGCTCTTCCTCAGGGATAGTCTATGCTGATAGTTAAAGCCAGAGAATTGGTAGGGTACCCTGAGGATACTTTGTAGAGGGAGAAGAGAAAAGCTTTGTGAGAAAAAAAAAAAAACCTATAAAACGATGACACTTAGGGGACAAGAAGGAGGAAAAACTCCAAAAGAAGATGGAGATGAAGAAAGGAAAGAGGTGCTTCAAGAAGGAGGAAAAGGCTAAGGTAGGATTGTGCTGCAGATGATTAAGGAAGACAAGAACCAACATGCCTACTGAGTTTAGAGCATGGACCCACGAATGATGTTGGCAGAGCACAGTAGAGGGAAATGTAGAAGTCAGGATTCTCCCTCTCTCTTTTCTTTCCTCCTTCACTCTTTCCCTGCCTTCCTCCCTCCCTCTCATCTTTCATCCTACCTGTCTTTATTGAACACATGCTATATGTTAGGCATATAATATTGAACACGGTTCTCACTTTCATGATGATTATAGCTAGTATTATGGGAAAGGTAGAAAGTAATCAAGCAAACCAATATATGTGGTTATGATCCTATGGCAATTCCCAAACATGCTCTAAGGTGGAGAAGACAAATTCACATTCTCTTATGTTCAATGCTAAGATCCAAAATGCACTGAAAATCAAAAAATTTTAAAACTTCTTTGGTGGCAAAAAAGTATAGCAATATATTGTATTACTCTCTTAAAATCTGGAAACTTCTGGATTCTTAACAAATCCACAGGTAAAACATCATGGACCTGTGTTTTCTTCATTTTACAGATGAGGTAACAAGATACAGGAAGTTAAATATCTTCCTTACATTTGCATAGCAACACCAGGCTGACTCCCTACTGGGATATCCAATATTAAATAAAGTAGTACATCTGTTCATCCATGCATCCAACCACCAACCCACCCATCCATCCATGCGTTTATGCATGGATGCATCTATTCATTCACCCATGCATCCATTCATGCATC
>NW_011888986.1:1826351-1886213 GCF_000151845.1 Pteropus vampyrus | reverse complement strand
TGGGACTTTTTGCAAGAATACAATGTGAGCCACTGTTGCAAGAGATGGCTTCAGACAGATAGAGTCAGAACTCCATTGCTGGCACCTTATCCATTTTTGGACTCCTGACAAGAGGTGCCCCACACATCTCTTTCTGGAATATGCCCTGCTTCCAGGTCCTCATCTCCTGCCCTCGTTGGGCCCTGTGTTCACTCAGGGCCCTGCTGGTGAGCTCACAGCTGCCTCTCACCCTTGGCCCAGGGTCTCTGCCTTGCTGTGACAGTGCACCCACCACATTCTGAGCTGTGGACATGAAGAAACTGGAACCTCAAGATTTTCACCTGAAGACATTTTATAAAGGATAAGACTTACTTTAAAACTTTTTTTTTTTTTTTTAAGCAGCAGAACCTTCTTCCCACCCCACACAAATAGAATCTAATGCCCAATCACAGTCCTTCAAATAATGCTCTCTGGTGGAGGCTAAACTGTGAAGGTGGAAAGGGGGCGCAGAGCCCCACCCAAATAGCTTTCCAGCCCAAGGGCCTGAGGATGTGGCAATCTAGTAGGTTACTTTTTTATTGACTCATATGGGTGTTTTAATTTTGTGAAAATACATCAAGGTATACATTTATGATATGTATACATGCTTATGCCATATGCATGCATTTGCGATATATATATTTTTATGCTGTAATTAAACTTCCATAAAAGTTTAAAATACGTCATTGATTAAAAGAAAAAAATAAAGATAAAGTTGATAATTATGTACTGTCTAGTTGAAAACTTAGAATCTAGGTTTTCAGTATTATCACAATATACTTAGAGAAATTAGAATCACAAAGTTGAACCTAATCAATTAGTGCCTAAAACGTTATTTTAAAAAATCATGTCACATTTCTCTCAGTTGTGTAACTAGTCCCAATGAACTAAAATGAACTCTAGAGATCCTCCCAACCCACTTTAGAATCTTGTTGAAGGGATTGTTTAAAAATTCACCACTTCCAGCAGCCACTTGTTTTACCATTTCACCAGGTAGGTGAGAAATGGAGTTTTATGGATGGAAGCAAGAGACTCAAAGGAAGACTGCAGAGACTAGAAACCCAAATTCAGAAACTAAGTCCTCACTTCTCGTCGCCGCATGATATCACTCAAGGAGAAAGAGGAGGCACACTGTTGAAACAGGCATGCACAAACACCCCACGAGACAGCTGCAGGCTCCTTCCTGGATGTTATCAGTGTCAGAGATCCCAGGGAGCAAGACATAGCCTGTGCCTACCCCCGGCCCGCCAAAGGGTGATGACGTGCTACAAAGTGTTTGCTTTAACAATCTTCCTCTCTTCCCTCTTTTAGAAATCCCTTGTTGTGACTGGGTCTTGCTTGTCCCATAAGACCGTCCCAGGGGAACACGCTTTGTCACGGGTAGGCTTGCCATGTCACAGGTGCTACAGCTGGTTATTGAGGGTGCACACTTGGCAAAAGAATTTTTTTTCTGCTTGTATTGGCAAGTTATAGGAAACATGGATTCTATGCCTATTAGAAAAAATAAAGTCTTCACTGTGCTAAGACTTATACATGACATAAGATGTCATTCCACTGCCTTTCGTTTTTATTGTCTCTGCTGAGGAATCAGCTATATGTCTTACTGTTGCCCCTTTGAAGTTAATATGTCTTTTGAATCTTTTCTGGCTGCTTTAAAGACTTTTCTCTTTGTTGATGGCTTTTGGCAGTTTACCCTGATGTTCTTAGGTGTGATTTTCTTTGTATTTCACCTGCTTGGGGTTCACAAACTTCCTTGTATCCCTGGGTTTTATGAATTTGAGAGAATCTCTTCGAATATAGCTTTCATCATAATTGCTTTCTCCCTGTCTAGTACTTCAGTTGTATTAGACCATTTCATCGTGTCACATTTGTTTCTTAAATACTATTTTTTGTATTTTGTATTCTTTTGAATTCTCTATATTTCATTCTGGATATTTCTATTGGTCCATCTTTCAGTTTTCTAATTTTTTTCTTCAATTGTAATCAATCTAGTGTCAAACTCATCTATTGAGCTCCATAAATTTCAGTCATTGCATTTTTCAGTCCTAGACTTTTCATTTGATTTCTTTCTTATTTTTTTGCTAAGTCCTCATTTTGTTTTTCAATTTCTTGAACATATGAATCACAGTTATTTTAAAATCTGTGTCTGATCATACTTAAATCCGTCTGTCTGTCTCTTTCTCCATATATATATATATATTTTTTCCTCTGTCTGTTTCTCTCTGTCTGTTTCTCTCTGTCTCTGTCTCTGTCTGTCTGTGTCTGTTTCTGTGTCTGTGTCTGTGTCTGTGTCTGTGTCTGTGTCTGTGTCTGTGTCTGTCTGTCTGTCTGTCTGTCTGTCTGTCTCTCTCTCTCTCTCTCTCTCTATCTCTCTCTCTCTCTCTCTTTCTTGGCTCTATGCTTTGGTATAGCTTAAAATTTTTCATTGCATGGTAGACATAGTGTATAAGAAATTATAGAAGCTGTATTGATGTTATTTAACATGGTAGCCACTAGGTGGCTATTGATCCCTTGAAATGTGGTTAGTTTGTGTAAAATATTCACTGGATATCAAAGACTTGAGGGATAAAAAGTACAAAATAACTCAATCATTTTTATATTGATTATATATTACAATAATGATATTTCATATATTGATTAAGTAAAGTACATTATTAACATTAATTTCACCAGTTACTTTTTACTTCTAGTATAACTGCTGCCAGAAAAATTAAAATGACATGTGTGGCTCAAGTTAGAGTTCTTCTGCACAGTGCTCCTCCAGACGACATCCTCCTCCAGGGAGGATTCACTTTATCTTCTTTCTGGCAAGCTGACAGCGGGGGAAAATTATAACAATTTAATTGTGGATTGAGCTGGTTTGAGGCTTGATAGAGTTCTGACATACTGTTGTCTCTTTAGGATTCTACCTGAAAGCCTTGGGACTTTGCCAGGATCCCTGCTGAGAGACAGACACAGAATTCAAATTCTTCAGCATTGTGAGACTAGCAAAAATTCTATTTAGTTTGCCAACTGTCTTAGTCAGCTTGGGCTGCCATAACAAAATGCCACAATCCAGACAGCTAACACAACAAATATTTTTCACAGCTTTGGAGATTTGAGAGTCTGAGATCAGGGTGCCAGCATGGTGGGATACTGGTGAAAGGCACTTCCTTGCTTGTAGATGGTCTTCTTGCTGTGTCCTCACATGGCAGAGAGAATAACTGAGCTCTCTGGTCTCTCTTCTTGTAAAGACACTAATCTTGTCATGAGGTCCCCACCCTCATGACCTCATCTAAACATAATTTCCTTCCAAAGACTCCCTTTTTAAATACCATTACATCAGGCGTTAAGGCTTTAATATACGACTTTTAGGGGGACAGAATTTAGTTTATAGCACGAACAATATTTAAAATATAAAAATGTCTCAAGTTAAAATTTGGCTCAGAATGTCAAGCTCATGTCTGCATTTTTCTACTCTCCAGGAGACTGGTCTCTCACGTTTTGAGTATTTTGGCAGCCCTGAATCTCCATTTTTGCCTCCTCACCTCCACCTTACTACTAAGTGCTCAGCCTCTTCACTCCATGACTTTTGTGATTCTGAAAATTCCTGGAGGAGCAAAGCTGTGTAGAACACTCAGCTCACCTCAATTGTTTCCCTTCTTTCTAGGATCTTGGTCAAGTTCTAACAAACAGGTCTTCAACATCTTCAGAGATATGCTTTGGTATTTTATCCAGCTTTGTCAGTGAGACATCGGCAAGACAGGGCTGCTATAAACTAGACTGTCAGAGCCAGAAGTGGAAGTTTCCATAGCCATTTCCCAGCACTACTTTCTCTCCAATAATCATTAACTTCCTTTCTTTTTCTCTTATCTATTCACCTCTTGAATACACAAATTCTTCTAGAATATATCTTCCAATGCAAAGCTTTCCAAAGTGAGAATGGAATACCTAGCATTCTACTGAAAGACAGGCTGCCCATCCTGTCCTGTCAAGTCCCAAGAAAGGACCAAATTTGGGCTCTGCTGGGAACAGACATAGGTGTTCTAACATCAACAGCCACATTCTTGGCTTTCATTACACTTTCTTTAAAGATTTTGGAGCTTACCTTAAGCTCATTTCTATGTTATAGTACTTTGGGAGCTAGAGTGAGTTTAAAATTATCTCATTACTCCAGACTGTTCTTCCCATTCTAACATCCCTCTTAGTGTGGCAGGTAGTGACCATTCTTTCTGCTCAGGTTGATACTTAAATATTCATAGACAAACAGTGACCTCCAGTTCCAGCTAGGGAGCATGATCTTGAACTTAGTGCGGCTCAACGTTTGACAAAAGCTAAGTGGAGAATGAGCATGTGTTCCAACTTTTTTCCTAGAAACCCAAATATCTGTGCCTGGATTAAATCAACTGTGTACCATGAGCACCATAGTAGAAACCAGAGAGTCTTTACTGAATTTACTTTGGCTTAATGCCATCAGTGACCATGGGGGAAAGGCAAAAGAAAGAGCTGATTTCACTGTGGACATAGTTTCTACATCAAACAGTATCTTCTTTTGAAGACCCACAGAAAAATTTCTTTGTGGTCTTAGGATAGGAATAACTGGATTTCTCCTTGAAAAAATGGTGTTTTTATATTGTAAACTTGGTGAATTGTGTAACTAATGGTATTTTCTTCTTGGAGTGGCCACTTAACAGCTTAGAGTTATATTTAGAACTTTCTTCCAAGTATATGGGATCCCACCACATACATTTGCTATGCTCACTCCAAGTCTGCCTTTGCATTCTCCCCTAACCTCACTGTTCTCTGTTCACCTTTTGCCTTGATCTCTTACATTGCCCTAAGTCAGACTCATGTCTTCCTTTGCTTCAGTTACCGTGGTTGCCATCATATTGGTCTTCCTCTTTCCAGTCTGACCTCTATCCCCTAATGTATTACCTATACTAGCAAGAATAATCATCTGTATCAGTTGCATAACAAATTACTCACAAACAGTGGTTGAAAATATACATGGTCTCACCATTTCTGTGAGGGCAGGAATCTGGGCAAGGCTTAGCTGGTGTCTCTGACTCAGGGTCTTGTAAAGGCTATAATAGGAGCTGGCAGGAGCTGCTTCATCTGAAGGTTCAACTGGGTAAAGATCCACTTGCAAACTCACATAACTATTGGCTAGAGATACCACTTCCTTCATATGTGGATGTTTCCACAGGGCATTCCACACCATGGCAGACAGCTTCCCCTAATGTAAGCAAGGGAGAAACTGAGAGAGGCATCCAAGATGAAAGCCATTACCACAGTAACCCAATCTTGGAAGTGACATCCATCTCTTTTGCTGTATTTTATTTATTAGAAGCAAGTCACTAAGTCCAGTCTATATGCAAGGGCAGAGGATCCTGCAGGGCATGAATACCAGGATGCATGATCACTGTAGTCATCCTGGAGGCTGCTCATCACATCTTCTAACACACACAACTGAGCAGGCTCTGCTGTAAGTCTTTTAGTAGCTCCTTAATGCTCTTTCAATGAAGCTCAAACTCCATGATGCTATTAGCAGGGCTATGTGGCCACGGCTCATTCCCTGGGCCTATTTGGAAATGCTTCATTCCAGGCCCATTTGTTTTATTTTCTAGAAAGAAGAAAATGGATTCCATTTACTTTCATCTTTTGTTTGTCCCAGATGACATTTTCAAAAAGTAGTAAACTAACTCGAAAAGTAGAAAACAGAAAAATGGCATCGGAGTAATGTACAATCCAGAAATTAATCCTTGAATAATTTACAGTGGGCTATAACTGAACCTAAATGAGTAAAAACAATAAGAAAGGCTAGCCTATATGACTACGGGTCAAGTGCTGCTAAGTGAACTTTGTATGATTAACTTATTTGTCCTCAAAACAGCCTTTGCATTTGTCTTTCTCAGTTCACAGAGGTTGGGCTCGGGAAGGTGGGCTTGAGGCCTCACCTTGAAGCACTGTAGGTGCTACCATCAGCCCCTGTATGAAGGCGGGTACCTGCTAGAACCTGGGACTGCTTTCTGCCTTTCACACAATGCTTAGCACAGTGCCTGAACTATTTGATTCCTAAAAACACTTTTCGCTGAAGATTTTAGGCCATACGTAACAGGAGAAAGGGCAAAAAAAAAAAACCAACAATAACATTTTGAAATATTTTAATGAGTATGGGATTTCATGAATTAGATAATATAAAGAGGTTTTTGTTGTTATTGTTCATTTTACTTTGTCCCCTAAGCAATCTTTTAGGAACAACAGCATTAAAAAATATTAAGTTCCTTTAGACACAACATTCTGGTGTAGGAAGATTTTTCCAGAAACTTTCCAAACTGTTTCTTTTCTTTCCTGAAAAATATAAAGAACAAGAAAATTATTGGGAACTGACTTGTACTGGAAAGCCATTGGTGGTCTGTGCAGCGTGACTTCCTCTAATCTTCTTCATTCATCTTAGCAACTGTGATTATATTTTTGGGATGAGGTCAGGTAAAATCCAGCCAAAGGAGTGACATTGAAATGGGGCTGATGTGGGTTGAACTTAGAAACCCTCTTAAAGAGGGGCAAGGTACACTTACATTACAAGGAGTTGGCAGCTGAAGGACACCTTGGAGAGACGGTAGCTGTCTCTTGGGGGTTCCCAGGAAAGCATGTCACTCTTGAATAAAATGTTGGAGAATGCATAAGCCCATTGATAACTCCAAATTTCTACAATTGACTCCTTTCCCAGTCTTAATTCTAAATAAATTACCTTTAATGACTTCATCGTGGTATGGAAAGAAATACAAACCCAACAAGCATGCTTCCTTTGCAAGTATTAGCCTGCAAACTTTTTAGTAAAGAATGTCTCTGAAAGATCTAGGTCTCTGATAACAGCACTATGTGGGCTTAATTATTCAAAAACCCAGATCTATCCTATGGGTTGAATGCACTGGGGGGTTTCCAGCATTTGCAGCTTCAGTCTAGTATCTCTTAGCTTTTATTCACATATTTCTCCTGTAAGGTATTACTTTTTCACTTATCTCACTCGAACACCCCTAATCCGAATGTTTTAATGTCTGCTTTATTAACAGTGGTTAATTTCTGCTAAATATTCTTCCTTTTGCAACCCTGAGCAGTAAATGAGAGAAAACAAAACCAAACTTGTTCTTCTCTAAGCAGCATGAGTACAAATCAGGCTCATCAGAATCTAAGCAATCCATTTACCAGTTAAGTCTGGCTTCCTGTCTCCCCTTCCTATGAGAGGGAAGTGTATTTCCACTGAATACATTTTTAAGGGGGTTTTTAAGAAACTAATCTTATCGACGACCAGCCAGATACCATTGCCTGGGGCTCATCAGGCTGAGCAGCCTCTTCATTCCTGTGATGACTCAGCACTGCTGGAGTCTCATCTTGTTTCTCTCTGATGACAGCACCCCACAGGTGCTCAAGGGCCAGCCTTGCCTGAAGCACTGGCCCTTTCTCCTACCTGTCTTGGTTTTTCCACCCTCTCTCACAGCTTAGTGGTGCTCTATGTGGAAAAGGATCTGCTAAAATCTGTTTTTTAAAAATGTAGGTTCTATTAAGAATCACAAAGAAAAACATTTTCATTGTTTAATCTCCTACTTTTTTCTTCCAGCCAAAAAGGCATATTCCCACCAGGTCTCACCCATGAGCTGTTTACAACTAGAACTGGGATCACTTTAGAATAAAGGCTCAAAGATTTCTGAAGTCATGTTTTGTTTGTGATCCACCCCCATCACCCACCTCATACACCGATGGGAAAGTGACATAGACCAATTTAAAAATAAATGACCTCAAAAATTTCCCCCCTATCAGATATAGAGAACTACATGTGGAAATAAAACAAGTTAGGTTGTGGTTCATGGGGATGCAATGCCCTGGCTCATCACGCTCAATCTTCTTCTCAGCCCCACTGCTAAAGTACTTGGGGATCTGAGAGAGAGTGGTCTGCTCCCTGTCTGAAATCTTAAATAGTAGCAATACTGCTTATTTCCCCCACGCCACTGAGCTCGTGGTGGTGGGGAGAGCTGGAAATGGAAAAACAATGTATTGGTGCATCCAAAGGACAGACACTGCTGTGTCCTTTATCCTCCTGAGTTTCTCAGTGCTCCAGAGAAGCACTCTTGGAAGTGGACATGTTCCCAGGCCAGCCACCAGGTGGTTATGACTAGATGTAGGAGGAAGTGTGAAGGTAAATAATTATCCCCTGGTTAACTCTGCAAACTTGGTTAGAATTTCAGTAGATACTAAAAGCCAGGGAGGAGGGAAGAAGTAGTCAATTTACAAAGAAGGTTAAGGTCATTGCTCATGGGAGGAGCATGTGACACTTATACTGTAGGGGAAAATGGGACAAAGACTCAGCAGCTGACATTAGTACTTTCCTTGTATTAGGACTACAGAGCCACCCAAGGAACTGGGCAAAGGAGAAACACAAAAGCATGTAAGGAAGTTTTGAGGTATACCAAGACTATACCATAGGCCTGAACTGTCTATTTGGTCTATATGGAGAGCTGATATAGAATTGACCTCTTCTCTACCATTGGCAAAAATAGAGCTAGTCAATTCCAGTTATAGAGAATAAGACAATGTAGTCACACACTCAAATATGTACTTAAAATGTATGCAGATATCAACAGGGTTATAATAACTTATATATTATTATATTTAAAATTAGAATATGTAGCATCTTAAGATGAAACCTGGTCACCATCTCTACTATTGGAATTTATAAAATATAAAACTTTCTAGTACATAATAATGATACATTTTCCATAAGATATAGTTGAATATTTAACTGACCAATTTTTATGTGAATAGATTATTTAAAGGACAAAGTCTTTGCTCATTTAGTTAAATATTTTTTGGTAAATCTCTGAATGTGGATTAATTGGCATTTTGGTGAATTTTACTTTATATTTTCTAAGTTAGAAGTTGGCAAACTATGACCTGTGGGCAAAATTTGGCCCGTTATTTGGTTTTGAAAATAAAGTTTTATTGTACTACAACCATCCCCTTTTGTTTATATGTTGTCTGTGGTCCCTGTTGCAACAGAGACCATCTGGCTCACAAAGCCTAAAATATTTATTATCTGACTCTTTATACAAAAAGTTTGCCAAGCCCTAGCCTAAGGTTTAATCGAGGCGATATGTATTTGTGGTCTTACCATACTAAGTAGATCCTATTTTACTTATTATACTAAGGTATGCTCTAAAGGAAATAAAATAGGATCTACTTAGTATGGTAAGACCACAAATACATATCATTAAGGCATGGAACTTTCCAAACATAATGCTTGGAATGTTGCAAAGAATGAACCTTTAGAAATCTTGTCCTCTATAAAATGGAACATCAACTACAATATTAACCATAGGACTCAAGCTGACAATTGTAGATGTATAAAAGCAAAGAAAAAAAAAAAGTAGGTTCTCACTCACTTCACTGCACTTTGGAAAGAAATCCTAATATTGTCTGCACACATCAATTTACAAAGTATGGTCATATGATGTTCTCAGTTAACCAATTTACCAAATTCACTGCTCTCTCTAGAAATAAGAAGACTTGTCCAGGGAAGTGTCCTTCGGACGTGCCAAAGCCATCAATAGAATGTAAGCTCATTCTACTGCACTGCAAGTCATTTTCAGGGTGCAGAACTTGCTCCATCCAGGGTTTGGCCATGTCTGGCTGAGTCCTCACTGCTTAAGCATCTATGGATCTTGTTTCCATGCATTCTCTACCCTCAACCCCTGCCTCCATTCCCTGCCCCACTACTGCCACTTCTCTGGCCCCACACTCATTTTTCTGACCATCCCATGTAGGAGGGTGTCGCAGCTCTGAGATGCATCCTTGTGGTGGGACGTGCATGGGGCAAAGGGCCATAGAGGTAAAATGTGGGGTTGGGGGCAGAACTAGGATACAAAACTATAAACACAAACTTGCATAAAAAAGTTAACTTAAGAGTGAAAAAAGAAGTCATACTGATGTAGGACAGGGCAAATTTCCCCGAGTGTAGGGAGAGTAAGCCCTGCACTAAGAGAAGAAGAGGGTCCTTTGGCGGAGAGTGTGGAAAGAATTCAACACACGCCAAAGTTAGAGTCAAAAGAAGAGTTTATCAGAAAAGGAGTAACACTCCACAGACAGAGTGTGGTCTCCTCTCAGAGGCAGAGAGCGAGAGTGTTTAGGGAATTCAGTTTATATATCATTCTTTAGTTTCTGTGAGTTACAGTTTAAAGACTTTGTTAATCCATTTTCTTTGATGTAGACATACAGTGAGGAAGAGGAAGAGTAGGTAAGGTAAAAGGCCCGCTGGCAGTTCCCAGTCTTTAATCCATAGGTTCCCCACGGTTTTAGTCATAGAGAATGAATGATTCTATTTGTGTAGGGAAGCTACTTAAAGCCTCTGTTGTTCTCGTTTCCCCTTCCACATGTGTGGAGAATGGGTTGCTGCCAATCTCAGCAGAAATCTTTCTTTAATCTGAAGTTGTCCTCTTGGCCTGGTTGCAGGCTGATCAGCATATTACAGTCTCTGAATGTAGTTTGATTTAACATTTTAATTCTCTTACCTCTTCCCTACATTAACAGTAAATTATACATTTTTGAAAGTTAACAAACACCATATGTCACAATATTATAAAATAACATATTTCAATAAACTGACAATTCTGAAATATTTCAGTTTTACTGCATTGGTGGCAATTTGCATATTTCATCTGGAACTATCTACTTCCAAAAGATAAGTTTCATTCCAATCTTTAATTTTCAGGGTGGATAAAATGTGACTTTACTTGTAGATGTACTAGCTATTTGTAGAACTGCTCCTGCTTTTTGCCCTACAAACAGTTCTGCTAAGTTCCATTGCACGTGATTCTCATCAAAATGGAGAAAATATTATGTTACTTTTATAATAAAATGTACTGCATTCTAAACATTTTTCTGATAAGGGAACACTTCTTTTTTGATGAGGCATCAGTGGGAACTGTTTTCGGTTGTTTATAAGCATAACAGCAGGAGAGTTCCCAGAGACTAGCTTCCGGCTCCATGCCTTTCCGACCTTGCTTCTCCTCTGCTGCTCATACACAGTGCTATGAGAAATGATTCCACCTCTTGCCACGAGGGGGCTGGCACAGTGGGCTGGGGAGGGGGAGGGATTACGGGAAGTCACTCCTACACTGGAATGGGTAGCAATAAGTTAGTCATACGTGGAGGTGGCTCAAACCACAAAAATCCCCCAAATCTCCAATTAAGCATATTCCCAAATCCCCCTCCCATTGGCTGGATCCCCAATGCTCACAGCCACCCTGAGACCCTCCCACCACAGAGTCAGTGAGCAGGGAGGTTGCGGGAGGACAATCATAGCCAGTTGCCACTACATTGATCTTCTTTTCAAATCTTATAGAAGCTCAACCTTGTGAATATATTGCTTGTGTAAATGAGGGATAGAAATGTAAATCTCCTCAGCCCCACAATAATCTTGCTTCTGAGGGGACAGTGGTAGCCTGCAGGGACATGTTGGAAGCAGGGTCGGTGTTATGGGCTATGTTGTTTCTCCCAAAATGTTGTGGGATATCACAATGAGCCACTCCAAGATGTGCTTCTGTGGTATGAAGATTGTTTTGAACTAAAGGCAATTTTGCTTCAGGCTCAAGAGAAACTTCTGCCCCTCCCTTGACTGCCTGGAAGAACTTGTCCATAATAAGAGATTATCAGAGACAACTTTTTTTGACCAGCCTATAAGAAAGCAAAGCAAACTTCTATTTACTAAACATCCATTCTTCTTATCATCCTGCAATGACCCTATGAAGCACCGAAGGTGCATGACCTCATCCCTAGCTCAGGATGCCTTGTGTACCTCAGTCTCCCTTTCTATCTCTGATTCTCTTGTGTGTGCGGAGTTCCCATATATATGTATTAGATTGGATTATTTTCTCTTACTAATATGTCTTATGTCTATTTGATTATTAGACCCGCCAGAAGGACCTTGAGGATAGAGAAAAGTTCGTTCCTCCTCAACAATGTTGAAGCCCTAACCTCCAGCCTCTCAGAATGTGACTGCTTGGAGATGGGACCTTTAAAGAGGTCATTAAGATTAAATGAGATTATTAGTGAGGGCCTCAGTCTAATGTGACTGGTTTCTTTATAAGAAGAGATTAGAACACAGACATGCACAGAGGGGAAATCATGTGCGGACATAGGGAGAAGATGGCCATCTGCAAGCTGAGGAGAGAGGCCTCAGGAGAAGCCATCCCCGCCAGCCTTGATCTCAGACTTCTAGCCTCTAGAGCTGTGAGAGAATAAATGTCTATTGCTTAAGCTGCCCAGGCTGTGGTATCTTGTTTTGGAAGCTGACTCATACAGTGGAATTCCTGGAATGTGACTATAGTGGACCATTATTATGGAGTCATAGTAGAGTTTATTCAGTTTTTCAAAAGCCAAGTGTCTACTGTTTAAGTAGTAGTGTCTACTATTACTGTTCTAAATGCCAGCAACAGGAGTATGTACAAGACAGAAAAATCGTTACCTTTCACCTTAACATTTAAATACACAAAAAGCAATATCATAATTTCAATTAAAATGTGTTTGCAACAATAAAAATGCACTAGAGCACTGGAATGCAGAGCACCTGACAGTGGAAGACCTCTTTAAGTAGGTGTCAGGGAAGATGGTATTGTCAGGTTCACTGTGTAGGGGATCACTCTAAGTTTTGTGTGGAGTCTGCACTAGAATGCCAGGGTCAGAAGAGGGAGACCAGTTTAGAGGCTGTGAGGACATTGATAGGAGTGGTGATAGGCTTGAGCTCACTGGAGACAGTGGAGAAAGGAAAAAGGGATACATTTGGGGTCTACTTTGGAAGTAGAGCCCATGAGAGGTGAATGTTGGTATCTGCAGGGCCCTCACTGGGATGGAGGAGGTAAGAGAAGGCTGGTCTGAGGGTGCACAGGGCATGGCTCACAGTGGATGTTAAGAGTCTCTTTTGGCACATATTAAGTTAGGGGTATTCATTAGAATCCCAAAGGAGATGCTAAGCAGTAGCAACCTGAGTTGACTAAGTCAGGAGAGGGAGGAAAGACTGCTGCAGGGACAGCTGGTGGTGGCCAATCATGAAGTAGATGATATGGGAACCTGACCTGCTCACCACAGTGAAGACCAACCCCAGGGCAGTCATCCCTGGGGATGGGGTCAGCAGCCAAGGTCAGGAGCAGGCCTGAGAAGGGCGAACCCCTGGTCATCCATGCCTCTGAAGTGGTATGGGTGTGTGGTAAGACCCCCTGAGGGTTTCTTTAACTCATGCTAGAGGAGAGGAGAGTCAATATCTCAGTAAGGATATGCATTGAGAAAGGATTATAACTTGTATATCAAACTGCTGCCTGGATCAGTGAGAGTCTAGCAAGAAACAAATGGCACATTCAAATTAGGATATTTTAGGGAGGGCTTAATAAAGGGTCCGCTAGTAAAGGTATTGGCAGATGAATGAGACCATAAGGATAGTAAAGGGCTCCAGGATGAGGAACAGGGAGTGACATCACTGTAGGGAGGAGATGTATGAGAGAGGAAGCAGTTACTAATTCCAGAAGGAGAGTCGAATAGAGAAAGCCACCTGGAGTCGGTCCAGGGTGACCTGGGGGAGGAATGTGTAGGCATACGTACCCTGAACTCACTCTCATTCCCTTGCTGATTTCCTGCTGGGGCTTCCCACTGGTCTAACCTAACCAGAGCAGGACAAAAGATGGGGAAGCAGTCGCCTCAGGCCAAACATGTGAGCTTTCCAGGGCAGAAAAGAGGGTGGAGACCGGTGGAGAGAGGAGGGTTACAGCAGAAGTGTAAGACATTCAGGGCACCCTCTGAGGTTTAATCACTCTAACTGACATTGAGCCAACTGCCAGACTAGTGAGTGGGGCCACCCTTGGGCAGCCTAGCCAGGTGGCCATCTGACCTAGATGTGTATGAGTGGAGCAGGGAATGACCAAATTTGCCCTGACTAGAAGAACTGCCCAGGTGACCCACAGAATTTGAGAAATAATAAATGTTAGCCATTTTAAGCTAAAGTTTTGTGGTGGTTTGTCATGCAGCAAGAGCTAGCTAATACAAACCCATAAGGTTGTCATGAAGAACGACAAGATGAGTAAAGCATTTAGGACAGTGTTGGGACAATAAATGTTAGTCATTATTAAAATTGGGCTATAAGTTTGCAATTTTTGTTCTTTTTGTTATTAATTGTGAGTGCTTCCTCAGTAGGAAGCAGATTTTTTCTCTGTGAGTCTGAAGTTATGTGGGTGTCCCTGTAGAAGGCTTGAGGACTGTTTCTGCCAGGTCACCATGAGTTTTTCATATTAATTTCACAGCTGATGATATCTGCACTACATGGTTCATGTAAATTTTTGCATGGTACAGGTTTGGATTTTCACAGGGACCTGGGCACGTGAAAGCTTCATTGTTGTTTCCCTGGACCAGTGGTGGCGTTTTTTTATTCACCTTTGTAATAAAGGATGATTAGCACTTTGTGGGGCCCAGCATTATCTCAGTTCCATCTCTGGCCTGCCTGAGTGTTAAACCACGTCCTCATGGTGACGAATCCCCACTTCCGCACTGTGGGGCTGAGGTATATATCTAGTACAGCTTGGGGCTGTGATGGGGACAGTTTCTGCCACAAGTTCCCTCTTTGTTTATGAGAATATTACTTTTTATTCTTTTAAGCTAGCTATGCATTTTAAAATGTTGGGTATTAGTCCATCATGTCTGTCTTCTTAATTGTAGGAAATCCAAATCCACTCAGCCTGCCTCCTTGCTGGCAGTCACTAGCAATCATTTTCTTGGCAGATCTAATGATGTCTTCTTGCTTTTGGGTAATGGGAAAAATGATTTCCAAAAATTGATTTTTGAACTGAAAGATATTGTTACTCAGAGCTCTTTTTTAAAAGACCAGATTAGAATTTTCTTGTAGTAATTTCCCTGAGAAAAATTTTTGCTAGTAATTTAAATATTTCTCTTCAATGTTTAAACTGGGTAAGCCTGTATTTGGGAATAGATCCTTTAATACCAAAAACTTTATGTCAAAAAGTTAGCCTCCTTCCTCAGTAAGATCCTTCCCTGCCCCTAAGTCCACTTCTTGTAACAATGCTAGAGTTGTCTTCCATGTTTTAAATAATATGCTCATCCTTCTTTGTTTTATTTTTCAGTTACAAATGTTACTAATTAACCATCCATAATGGATTCTGAACATTTTTTCCCCTTTTACTATCATCACTTGCTCTACCACTTTCCTCTTCCTATTCCTACTTCCAAATATGATTATACATTTTGTTATTTTATTGATTCGTCTAAATAATGTACTTAAATTTCTATTTCCCATTCCAGCAACTTTACAAGACATCTTGACTCTACCTAAAATGAGATAAAAACATTACTGTCTAAAACTCTCCCCGACTCCTCTCTCCATTATCCAGCTAATTTTGTCAGTTTTGCTTTTACATTTAGTTTATCAAAGTTGGCGACATTTATATGCTATTTTGCCCAAACTTCTAGTTCTTCTCTGCCATAAGTTGACAATAAAAGCTGAAAAAATATATATAGCCTTGATATCATAAGATTTAAGTCCATTTAGGCCAAGTAGTATCTCCAAGATCACCTATTTTTCTGTAAAGGATTCCGTATCCCACTAAAAGAAAAATATTTCTGCTCAATAATCAAATACATTCTCTTTTGTAATTCCTCATCAACTGCTTTCTATTTGAACCATGACTATTGTTCAAGCTTTTGCTTTTTCCTGGAGTTTCTATTGCCTTTTTCCCCTTTCCAAAAGAATAATGTGTTTTTGTTTATTCATTTGTTTATTCTTCATATACCTATTTGACACTCATTTTGCCAGGCAACATTCTGAGAATAACGATGCAGATAAAACAGGCCCAAATCCTTGCCCTTCTATTCTCTCTAGAGAGGTGAAGGTGGGTGATAAATAGAGAAAGAGGTAAAATAACTAGTGGATCAGGAAATACGTGTGGAGAGAGATAAAGCAGGCAGCATCTAGGATGCACCATGTTAGGATCGGAGAAGTCTGCGACTTTCAAAACGGTGACCAGTGTAGTCATTCCAGAATAATGTGCTGCTCATTCTGGTTGTAGTTAGAGATTTATTCCTCTTTGGACTTTTGATTTCGTGGGGTTAGTAGCATGTGCTGAGTTCTCCGTCCAACCTTGGAAGCCTTTGTCCTGGCTAATCACAAGTCAGCTGTTCCCTCTCATGTGGCCCCACAGCCCCCTGGCTGCTCTGGTTTCGGAGCAAAATGTTTGGCATTGGACATCCAGGTCCTAGGGCTGGGAGGAAGCCAAGTGTCCACAGCTTCAGGGAACATTGTCCCATTTGTCCTTTCAACCTCTCTTTGACATCTACATCTACAAGATTTTTACACTAAGTATTGGGATAAGTGAAACTTTTGCTAAAATAGGTTCAGCCATGATGAAACTGGTAGTTTTCTGAGAGTAGGATGAAAGTAGCAATTTTGGTATGGTATCAAATTCATATAAAACCACTCATTTTTTCTTTTTCATGATCAGAAACACTTTTTGTGCCAAAAAACATGTAAATGCCAACCTCTTGAGTGTCATAGGCGACATGGACTATAGGTTCACAGTGCTGCAGAGTTCTCTTTCAGAGAATAATTATTTCTTTTAGAAAAAATATAACAGGTCGGGGTTATCATGAATAATTTCTATTCTTTTATTTGACACTTTCCGTATTCTCCACACTTTATTTAATAAATATGGCTAATTTTTATTATCAGAGTAAAACTAAGTTTAAACAAAAAGAACATTAGATTGGACAAATAGGAGACACAACTGTATGGTCCTTCATTACTTTTAAAATTTCATCTGGTGGTGTTTGAATTTATGTTTAATTCAATAAGTAACACACTCTTACTTCTGTATACTTTTCCACAATGTCACAGAGAGTAACAAACGTAAAGAAAAACAGACTCTTACTACTAGTAGGCACCATTTCATATAAATATCTTTTGTTTGAGTTTAGACAATTAAAAAACAACAATAAAGTTTTCTTTCTTTCTTTCTTTATTCATTCATTCATTCATTCATTCATTCATTTATTTATTTTAGAGAAAGAGTGAGTAGAACTGTGGGCCCCAACTGATCCCAACTTGTTTTCAGATGTCCAACACTGAGACAAGGAAGCTCCTCTTTTCTCAGTTTTCTAAATTAGCGTGTGTCTTAGCAAGAGGGTAGAACCGCAGGCTGTGTGTGTCTGCTGGTATTAAGGTCGCAGATTCCCAGCTTGGGGAGTGATGGCAGATTACATGGTAGTCCCTTGTCCCTCGTGGGTATGGACAGTGTGCTAGCTTGCAGAAAATGACTCATCATGGGGTTTTACTGTTTCCCAGCCAGGAAGTGTCACAAGGCACCAAATGACACACCCACATGAGGAAGCGTCTGCTACTCTGTGGGCCTCTGGCAAGACAAAACAACTGGGCCCTCACACATTCTGCTTGGGCATTATAGACTGTCCAGTTCAGTGTGCCCTCTGTACCTCCTGCTCAGTTGTTGTGGTGGTTCTGACAAACTGTCCCACCCTACTGTGACATGTACACTTTAGTCTGGCATCCTGAGGGAAGGTTTTCCAAAGCAGAGTGGAAACAAAGAGACTTAATGACTTGCCCAAAGGCATGTAGGGTATGGTCAGAACCAGGCAGTTGGCTACCACTCCAGAGCCCACCTTTCTGTATCATATGCATCTTAAACTGCAGAAGAAAGCCAGGATGGCAGAGGAGCAGGGCGAAAGTGAAAACATCGGGAGCTTTGGGGCAGGTTTTGCAGACTGATTAGAATCTTTGCAATTTAATTTTTTCAGAAAAGCTCATTGCAAAATCTTAATTGTAAAGTTTTGTATGTTTTTCTATTCGATGGAGAAATTGCACCGGAAAAATGTCACTTCTGAAGTCAAGTCTGGCGAGACTTTAAAACAACAGCAGCAATTTGTACTACTCTCATGTAAACTAAACGGGGATTGCTGACTCCCACTTACAATCTCCAGGGAGTTTGGGGTCACCTTTGCAAAGCAGCAGCAATCTATACATTGTAAGTATGTGTGTGCATGGAGGGAGAAAAGCAGGGAGAAGGGGAGAACTTTTTATAAACAGATGGCAGGAATAGAACGGGAGACTAGGCAGGGCCAATCTGTCACTAAGGTGGAAGCTCCCTGAGTACAGCGACAAAGGCCATTGTGCCAGACACATAATAGGTACTTGACGGATATTTTTTTGTACAAAAATCTATCCATGTTCTTCAAGGTATTAATAGGAGTTTCAGAGCACAAGGGCATCTAGAGGCCAGTTAGCTTGGGGACACAAGAATAAACAGTAAGCGGGGGCTCTTTCCTGAAGACTTCTTAGCACCTGGAATGTGCAGGTGGGCATCTCACAGACCGGATGCCTCTTCCATAGTGCCCTTGACCACACATTCCTTGGAGGAGAGAACAGAGAACTTATTAGAAATGGGAAGAGATGGAGTTTTAGAGTAAGAAAACCTAGGATCTAACCTGCCCTTACCAACTATTGTAATATTGGAAAGTCATTCTTGTGTATCCACTTGCCCTTCTGAGTAAAAGAATGGTTGTGGCAATGATATGTAACTTTTACTCAGCAAGTGGTAGGGTGCCTAGAATAAAGCAGGTGTTTAATAAACAATAACTCTTAAAATTATAATTAGAAAACTGAGTCCCAGAGAGTACCAGCTGGCCCAAGGTCATCCAGTTGTGTCCCAGGCTTGCTTGCCTCCTCTCTGATATTCCTTATACTGCACTATGCTGACTGATAATAGAAATTGTATATGGAAGTATTTCTAACAAATCAAATAGATGCTGCCAGATGTTTCTGTTTTACAGAAGAATGAAGTTAATAGATGTATATCAAGGCTCAAAGCTAGGATTTAAAGAGAGATTGCTGAACATGAGCAGCCATAAAAGATGTCCAGCTTGGTATTTCAGCATTCCAGGGCAGCCCAAACTACCATTGGTCACATCTGGTCTCCATCAAGCCTGAAGTGTTACATAAATACATACATGGTTTATAGGGTGAGGAGGCCCTATTGAGACAGCCCAGACTTTGTTCTGCATAAGCTCTGTAGATGGGGCCCAGGAGGTTGCCTGACAACTCTGGGCAATGTCCTCTCAAAGGACATAGCTCTCTGTTTCCCATCCATGTAGCTGGGGCAGGAATGTGTCTATCTGCTAATGAATCCATCCATTTCAGCTGCCCTTCATCAGGTCAAACACATCTGGATGCCCAGCCTTCCAACAGAAGGCTCTGCTTAGAAGCTGCTGGTGGAGTTCAGTCCAGAAGTTAGAGAAGAACAAAATGCTTTAATGATTCTGTGGGCTCCATCCACCTACCCACCCATCCATCCATCTATCTATCCACCCATCCACCCATCTACCCATCCATCTATCTATTCAATGAATATAAGCTCATTGCATGTGCAAAGCACTATTTTAGGCACAGGGAATCCGGCAGCAAATAAGTCAGGCACAGGCTGACCCTTGTGCCACATTCAGAGTGAGGGACTGACCTTAAGTAATTGCACTATTATTCATTGGCCAGGGTAATAAATTCTCAGAAGGAGAATTACAGAGTGCTCTGAGAGCATGAAAGGGGAGACGCCTCCTAACTGGGGGGCCAGAAAAGCCTTCCACAGCACAGAGGATGTGATGTGGGGCAGCCTTGAGGCCCAGGCTGCAGTCCCTGGACTGACTCTGACCGCTTGGTTTTGGGGAAGTTGGTTTTGTTTTCTCACAATAGTATTGGTTGGACTGTTAATTCTTTCCCCAACGGAAGCCTCCATAACCAATCTATCCCCTCTCTAGGTAAAATCATTAAAAATTTCTTAGTATCAATTCCCCGCACAATCGAACTAAAGGACTGACTCTCATAAAAGCAAAGTCTCTTATACCACAGCCAAGGAAGGGGGCAAAGCAGGGGTTTCTGTGCATTGCCGTCCTGGGCAGAAGGCCATTGTCCTGATGCCACCAGGGCTCTGCTGAAGGCTGTCGGAGCACGGCCACAGAACTCCTGACCACAGCACTGTGTGTGTTTTGCTTTTTAAAAGGACCCAAACCCCACAGATATTCTCCACTCCTACCCTCATCGACACACACACAGAGTGACCAGCCTGCTGAGAGGTACTTTCTCCTGGGGTCTCACCCCTCTTTTATGCCCTGCTTGGTGAGCCTGACCCAGATAACCCACAGAGGGAAAGAAATCTCCCTGCTCCTTGGTGTGAGCAGGGCCTTTTTATTACACAAACAGCATGGTCATGGTGAGACAGCCTCATGGTTTTCAGCTCTCTCCCCCTAAATAGAGAGATGCATGTGGAAGGTCTGAAAGGCAGCCTGATTCTGGCCAGTCAGGCGCAGGCCAGGCAGGGCTTGGCCCTCTTCCATTAGAGGTAATTACACTGGCCATGTTTCCATCTACTTTCTGTGGCTTTGCCTGGATCTTCAAGAAAGGCAGCCTCTGGTTTTGTGCTACGATGTAATTTCTTTGTAGGGACAGGGTTTTCAACTGCTCCCAAACTGGCTACCTGTTAGCCATGGCCACTCATTTCCTTGTGCACAGGGTAACAATTAAGCAGCCAGAGGGCGGGTGCTGATGGGTTTGTTCTCTGTGATGTGCATTTTGTGAGATGGAAGAGAAACCCTCTGTCTTCTAAAAGCAACTCTTAAAATAAATACACTGGACTCCTCCAACGATTATCTGAGCGGGAAGAAGGAAGCTGCTGTTTCTACTGTGCTTTGCAGAGTAGCTCAGCTGGTCAACACAGTGAGGAAAGAGGCAAAGGGGGGACCCGTAGGGGTTTGTCCATAGAAGAGGTGTGCCCAGGGCCATGCCGAGAATGAGCTGTGCCCCCAAAATGTTCTTTTAAGCTTAACAAAAAATTAAAAATTTTCATCCGAGCATTGTGATAAGACACTGGCCTGCTTGAAGCTATTTGCAGGACATAGAGCCCCAACACATGCTCTGAGCCATGTAGGAATGAACAGCATCTGCTGTCCTTGAAAAACACCACATAGCGAAGAGAAAGTGAGCTTCTTTGACAATTATCCCTTAATTTAGGGGTAAGGTGCTGAAGGCCCTGAGGCCAGCTGATTGTCTGGTGTGAGCGGACCTCAACCCCTCACATCCAGCACACTTTTTGCCCTAAATAGTGAGGCAGATTTCACAGTTCAACCCCATGATGCTCTGAGGCCAAGGAAAAATGAACTTTCACTTGCGGTTTGAAATCTGAGAGCTGGAAGGGCCCTGTGCTTTTCTCTTCCTGGCAGGATGGCTCACACACAGAGGCAACAGTTATCATCAAAGTGTCCTCCTTGGGCCCACCCATAGGATGGGGTTTTGGTTTTGCTCTGTTGTCTGGGGAGACTGGGGCAGAAAGAAATTCCCCTGTAACTGTCAGCATTGGTGTGTCTCTCATGCCAGGTCCATGAAGCCTTGTACTGAGGACGAGTGATAGGAAATAGAATGAGACTTGAACAGGCCCTGCTTCCAGGGGAGAGGCAGACAGGTCAGCCAGAACCTCCTCCTCAGTTCTGACTTCTCCTTAACCAAACCTGAGCTTTAGTGAAAGATATCTTATGACCCATAGATCTCTCTCTCTTTCTTATTGTCCTTCCTCGTCCTTTCTTCTGCCTTTCTCTCTCTTATTCTCTATATTCTGTAATCTCAAAAATTCTCTACATTCTCTAGCCTTTCTAAAATTTCCAGGGATTTGCATCAAAAGTAGCTAGAATATTTCCTTCACTAACTTGGACCCCATCTCTAAGCAAAATGACCAATTATTTCTCTAGCTGAAAAAAGAAGAGACAATGGACAAAGCAATTGCTTAAACCCAGCCAGTGTAGTTTTGTACCTAGATACTGACTGTCAATTTTATCATTTTTTTTTTCAAGGTATCATTTTGGTTTGTTTTCCACATTTCCATGTCACATTCCATATTATGTCATTTCGATCAATTCTGACTCAGAGGTCACTTCTTAGTTTTACTGGGCCTTTGTTTCCCCAGTGGTCCAATTTACAAGCTCATGGGGATTTCTGAGAGAGGGATGCTCGAGACGGAGTGTTTGGTTGTCTTTACCAGAAAACAGACCTTCTAATTTTACTTAAAGCATACAGGTATCACTCATCAAGATTCCCCACTTGCTACGGGACCACCCAAGAAGAGGTGGAAAGAGAGAGAGAAAAGTAAAACGGGTGCTTGACCAGAAGAGATGCAAGGAGGGGAACGTGGTAACACCAGAGGTTATGCTTTTAATTGGAGAAGAGGCACAAGGCTCTGTTTGTGCCATGTGGTACTCCAATCAAGTTTTACAATAGTCACGTTTTAACCACCAATAAACCACCCATGGCCGTGGGTCACAACTTTTGAACTTCATGGATTAGCAATTTGTTTCAGTTCTATTGAGATGTAATTGACATACAACCCTGAACAATAATGACTCACATATACTATGAGATGATGACTGCAATGAGTTTACGTAACATGGGTTAGCAATATTTTAAAAGCAGTTTCAAACAACAAAACTGATATTTATTATCATCTTCAATTCCTAAGAGAAAGGATCCCAAATTTTAAAAAGTACATATGATGAACAGTCTTTATAAGTAGATAAATGTGTCTTTGTGACAAATGAATACATTGCCCATATTTTTCTGGTTTTATTACGGACTTATAGAGATTCGTTGATCCTGTTTGGATTATTGGTTTATAGCGAGAGTGTCAGATGGGTCTCAACTTCAGTGCTAATTCCAGTTGATGGCCAGTTGCTGACTGGAACACTGTGTTGAAAGGATTCTGAAGTGGGGTCCAGGCTCAACCTTTATTAATTAGCAATACTCGACACAGGCATTATAATGACTTTCAAATCATTCACGAATCTTTTCTTTTCCTCTCATTGAAAGGTAGAATCTACACCCCTCCCCTCAAAGGTAGGCTGGCCTTAGCAACTTGCTTCTGACCAACAGAAGGTGATGCTTGAACATTCATAGTTGGAGCCCAGCCACCATCAGCTGAGGAAGCCCAGGCCCATGGTGTTCTGACCAATGGCCTTAGCTGAGATACTAACAGCCAGCATCACTGGGTACAGGAGTGAGAGAGCCTTCAGGTACTGCCAACAACCCCAGCTGAAAACACGTGAAGGAGAATCAGCTGCCTTGCCAAGCCCAGCCCAAATTGCAGATTTGTGAGTGAAAAAAAATGTTATTGTTTCAAGTAACTATTTTGGGGGGTGGTTAGTTACGGAGTAGTAATGAAACAGAACTATCACAGGATGGAAAGCAGCAGAAAACACCACCATGCCTATCTTAGGGCATTTGAGATTAAAAACGCACACACACACACACACACTCTAAGTTATTATTTTTTCACTAATCTATTCCTGTTTACATTTGGAAATTTAAAAAGTAAGTGTGCCATACCTACATCTATTAAAAAATGCCAAGGTCATGTTGACTTTTATGGGTTATACTCAAATTGACTGTTTTATTTTGATTTCAAATTCTGCCAACCTCTCTGAAAAATAGTATAGGATTACAATGGCATCCTGACCGCGCTCTGGAGAAATTAAAATTTTTAAACTTAATATTATATTTACTCATTCCCTCTTGATGTCTCTCAGCTCCAAGGAGATCACCTGATGCACAGGAGGAGCACAGCCCAGAGGTGCACAAATAGTTCTCCACATAGTACCGCTTTAGGCAATCTTCCACCCCAGTGAGAGGCAGGGTCACCTCCATCCCATATTACTTCGTCACTGTGTCCTTATTACCTGTGAAACCACAGGGCCAGTGAGTTCCCAGCAGTTGTTCACTGAGGACTCATCAATGGTGTCCAAGCCGGATGGCTGCATGAGAGATCACAGCACAACCCAGTGGCTGGAAACACTGACATCATTCTACCCGTGGTCCTCCCCTCTGGACACTGGATGAGGTGGGGAGATGGGTCTCTGCCTTGTCGGCACCAGCTTAGGCAGCTCAAGGGAGCTGGGGCCAAATTGAGGCTGGTGCCCATGTTCTGAGGGAGATTCCGGGCTGTTGGTCAGGTCAGAACAACTGACACATGCCCTGTGCTTCCTCAAGTCATGCGGGTTGTGTTCCAATTCTTCCCAAACTGAAACTCTGTGCTCATTAGACACCAACTTGCTATCCTCGGCCTTGGGCATCACCTTGAGCTAGGAACCATGAAGTTCTGGAAGCACAAGTGGGACTGCACTAGAAATATCCCTCTGACCATTTTTGAGAAATGCAAGATGCCTCAAATGATCTGGATTTTGTAGTCAGGAACCTGTAAGTAAAATAGTTGTATCACATTTCCCCTCTGTCAGTCTTGCCCTATGAAATGAAGAGTTAATGTCCATGACTTTCTCCTTCTTGGTACCTAATATTCTCATGCTGGGCTCTTAGTGCTGAGGTGCTCAGTCTTTTTGTCTTTAGAAAGAGAAGATGGTTTCTACATTCCTGGTTATAATATTTTATGGTTCTCTTTTTCCATCTCATCCCAAATTGCAACAAATTCCTGAAGTATTTTTGCTCATAATTTCCTTATCCTTGAATATGAGGCCTTTCTCTCATTAAGAACCATTTTCAGATGTTTGTTTTTATTAAAATGCTTAGAGTAGTGATTCACTAGGCAGTTACTAGCAGGCTTCTGAAAGATGTGTGTGCATTTCTTAAGTCTGGCTATCTGGGTTAATGGGGCGAGGTGCATACCACTGAGAGCCTTGCCATTGAAAGGTTTGCTTTGGCCAGTAGCTTGAGCCTCCTTCAAAAGCAGAGACAATGGCAGGGGACAGAGATAAATGAGACAAGGTTCCCATGACAAAAAAGCCGCAGTGCCCACATCACTCACTAACTTAGTGATCGACCATTCTCTTTGAGAAACTGCTGATTAAGAAGCACACATGTCTTTCTGCTTTATGCCTAATTATCACTTCATGTATCAAAATTCATATGAAAATATCATATTTTGAAAAAAAAATCAAGCTTCCTTTAAAACAAATCAACCATGATTTAAAACCTTTAAAATCTGAAAAATAACGTTGATATGAAGAGGTGAAACATGTTAAACAGATTTATCATTTCTGAATCAAATATATTTCCATGCTGAAAGCAAGGAAGGCACAGATACTGCCCTCCACATAGAAATTAAAATAGAAGTGAAAATGTTATCACATTAAAAATTGTGGACCAACTTTTCTGTGAAACTGATTTTCTTTGAAAGGGAAAATATGACTTTCCTTAAAAGTTTATTATTTTTCATGCTAAATCAGAGTCCTCATGACCCAGCATCCTGTTCTGTATTTATTTTTCTAAAGACAGACCTCAGTACATCTGGGAATTAAAGCGGAATAGCTGACCCAAGCTGGGAGAGAACAGATTTATTATAGGGTTCGTTATTTCCGCTTTATGGGACCCTCTCTCTCCCTGTACTGGAACTTCAGAGCAGGAGAGATGAATGAAGGAGCCTTGTGCAAGAGATACATGTTTCCCAGGTGAAAGACAGCCCCTGTAGGACCAGAACCTCCTGAAGACCCCAGTCCCACCCACTTTAGATGGTGAGAGAGGTAAAGAAACACCTACTGTGGAGGTGCTGGAGCCCCTACTTGAGTTTCTGTGACACTTGGCAGGAAAACTAGACCAGCCCTCAGGCATCATTACACCTAAATTATAAATTATAACCTAACACTGAAAATTCAGCTTCCCACCTCAGCACTTGAAACATCCCTGGTTTCAGCTGGCTCTCTGTGGACCTGCTCGGGGTGTGTGCAGTAAATGAGGCCCACTTGAGTTCCCAGCACCCGCATCTTTGGTCTCTGATGGCTGGTAAAAGGTCGACGTTCTTAAGTCCCCCGGATCCTGAAACATAAACACTGCAAAATAAGAATGTTTTTTTAAAAAGACTGTTTCTCTCATTTTCCCAGCTGTCTGAGTTAATGGGCTGCTTCTCTGAGAACTAGAGAGATTAGCCATAAGAGGAGATACAGATGGCCAAATGTGACCCCAGGGGACATGTACTGGGCCTTTGGAGCAGCTGTTTCCTGATTCACTTTTCTTCTTCAGTAAACATTTTTGGGAGCTGCTTGTTTGGGAGTAAAGCTGGACCTTCAGAAGCCTTTGATGTGCAGGGAGCATGATGCTGAATGGAAATTTCAGTGAATGCAAAAACTAGGCCAGAAACTTCTGCAACCCTCTAGGAGCTTGAGGATTTAAAAGCTACTCAGGAAAGCAAGACTTCAGCCATGACAAGAGCCCTAGATTTTGTGTGGGAAGACCCCAAAATGCTGCCTCCATCCCACCTCATTCTTTGCTAAATAATGTTTGTCCAAAAGAGTAGGTGGTTTATCTGGGACCAGTATTAATGGGAACATTTCTATTCTTGGTTTCCATAATTACAGTTCAGGCTTTCCTTGCAAGATCTCTGTTGAAATATTCCCACGCAGAGACTGAAAGCTAAACATGAAAAAGGGATCTTGAAAGTGCCTGGGAACCAGGCCTTGTGACAGAAATGAATAGATGTGTCTCCCTGCAGGTCTCATTCATGGAAAGCGTGTGCTGAGAAATGGAAAACAGGGTCGTGGTGAAACAGTGACTGGCTCTGAGTGAGCACGGAGTGTCTGCGACACTGTAACCCACACTGGGAAAGGGGACCCAGTCTGCAAATCCGATTTAATTGTCAGGCAGCATATGCATAAAAGCAGGGCAGCCTGGGCCTCTAGCCTGGAAGGGCCGGTCATTGGCAAGTTTGTCACCCCAATGTCAGAGTGCCAAGTGGTGTCTATAAACCGAGGGGACAGGTGATATTTCCCTAATAGAGCTGTGGAGAACATTGCACACATGTACACAGAATGCCTCATAGGCAAGTACCATACAGAGTCATCATCTTGTTGGTGGTGGTTCCCTTCCTGCAGTTTGCATCTCCTGTATCTGACTTTGGGTGTGAGATATAACTTAGTATAAACATCCATAAAACAGAACACGATTTCCTGCTCTCTATTTTACCTTCTTGCTATATCGTAGTCTCAGAAGCATTTTCTTATTCCCGAATCAGCTATAAAATATCAACAAACCATCTTCATACACAGGGAACCCAGTACCTCTGCTATCCCAGAGGAATGGACATTTATCCTGCTTTCCAGGAAGGCAAGGACCTCTTGTAGCAATTAGCCTAGAGCGTTAGCACTCTCAGGTAGTTAGATAGTGATGCCTATACATACCAATTTCCACAGGCATTCACAAGCCTGAGGACCTACCAGATTGGAAGAACCTTACATGCTGTGTGATTCCAACACTTTTATTTCCCTTAGGCAGACAATGATGTCTAGTGACTTGATTTGCCCACATGAAAGAAGCAAACCCAATGCCCTTCCCGAATACTCACACCCTCTCACTTCCACCCTCACTGCACATTCAGCTTGGGATTACTCATGGAAGGTCAGGAAGCCAGCCCCCAGCCCACATACAGTATGTGATGTTTTGCCCAGCATAATTCCCTTGAGATCACTCCATGCTGTGTATCAACAGTTCATTTCTCTTTACTGCTGAGTAGTAGTCTGTGGTATGGGCATACCCACAATTGTTTAACCATCGCCTCTTAAAGTTATTTCCAGGTTTTGGCTATCACAAATTAAGCTGCTATAAACATTTTCATAGAGGTTTCAGTGTAGAGATTAATTTTTATTTCCCTGGGATTGTGGGATTATATGGTAAGTGTGTATTTAGGTTTTTAAGAAACTGCCATACTGTTTTCCACTGTGGCCATACCATTTTATATTCACACCAGGGTTGGTTTCCTTGTGCGTAAAATGTTAGTGGGATGGCTATCTGATACCAGAATAAAAGCCCTCCTGGTGTTCAATGCTACCAGCACTCCAACAGCTTGCTAAACTAATGCAGGGCTCAGAACCAGCCTAATGCGTGTGGAGTAGGTACACACAGGGCACGTCTGAGGCATGGGGGCATGTGACTGCCATTTGAAGCACTGAGTTGTGTCCCCAGAGAGTGGAACAATTTTTTTTTTTTAATAAACACATTGAATGGATGAATGAATAATATAGTGAAATCTATTAAACTTTGTCAGTATGGATCTATTTCTGGTATATCGCTTAAGTTTATAAGGTAGCAACTCTCACAGGATTCTTTATAAGGAGATTTCTCTTAAGTTAATTTTTCTCCTTCACCATTAAAAGAAGAATGATGGTCTGCTCCTGTTTTGAGGAACTTGTGTCTGAAGGTGAATTGTAAACTTGGGCTCGGTCTAGATGAAAAATAATGAGAACGAGAGTTTTCCTTCCCCTGTTATCTCAGGTTCAACGGGCTCTTACATCCAAGGGTGAGGTTCTCTTACTTGTTAGTCACTTGTATGTGTTGATCTGATTACTCCATCCAGTTATTTTGTTTTCATATTTCTTCCCTTTAGAATACAGTCTTCTTTGGGGAACTGGGAAGAGTGCTGGTGGCAGCAAGAAGATCATTCCCATGGCTGCTCAGTTCACCCCTGTATTTGACCTCTTGACTCCATCTGATCTTTACTTTAGGCCACAGTGGGACACGCAGACAGGGAAGACTTGGAGCATGGTCCTTGTCTTGGGGTGTAAGCTGGGACATAAGACACCCAGATTGAACCCTCTGAAGTACACTGATGCTCACTGCTCTTCAGCAGATCACTCATTTAATACTCAGAGCATGCCTGTACTCTTCATAGTTCTGTCATAAGAGCACTAAAGGATATTAAAAGAATAGTGTGAAACCTTACCCCTATTATACCTACGCCCCAAAGCTCACTACAGCCATTGAATAACCTGAAGGCTTATTATTCATCTGGACTGCAGGGAATATAGGACACTGCTAAAAGGGTTTTTCCATCTCCTTATCGCCACCCCCCTCTACAAATTTAACACCTAACTGAGAACTAAGAACCTAGAGGAACTTCAGTGAATGATTCTTAATTTTTAAGTATAAAACAAGAGGAATAAATGAATATTGCAAAACTTCAGAGAAGGTCAGGAAAGACTTTATGGATCAGGGTCACTTCCATGTGGCCTTGAAGGAAGTGGGCAAATTAAATGGTGAGTCCCCCTTTTCCTTGGTACCTTTGCAAATGTCCAGAGGCCTCTTCATAGTGTTGGCCCAGAATGATACTATGTGTGAGCCACCACTCAAGGGTTAAATAGCAAAAAGCCTGATTGTACAAAATGAGTTCCAGATTTAGGATGAAATCTGAGTTGATACATTCCAGGCTCCATTCCTTGGGAAAATAAATAGAAAAGGTGAATCCCATCTGGTGGTGCTGGAGAAAGTCCCTTCAGAGAGAGACCAGCACATAGGGAGGAGCATGGGGGCTGGAAAAGACAGTCATTACCATCCTGTTTCAAGTTTGCAGCTCCAAATCCAGAGCAGATGAAAAGTGTTAAATTGCATTTCTGAGCTGGATTATAAATGGCATTAATCACCAGGAGGTAGCCTTGGCATTTCCTGAAAACTCCATGGGAGCCTCATTGGCGGACATTAAACATTCTACTGCAAAGAGCTATAGCTGTAGACCCTGCTGTTTGGGGGCAGTTAAAATCAAAAGGCAGAAATTGGCAGAGTAGATTAAAACGATATGACTCAACTGTGTGCTGTTTATGAGAAACTGACTTCAAATTTAACATTATAGGTAGATTGAAGGTAAAAGGATGAAAAAATATATACTGTGAGATTATCGATTAAAAAAAGGCATGAGTTGCTGTATTAATATACAATAATATAGACTGCAAGGCAAAGAAGATAACTAAAGACAAAAGAGAGACATTACATAAAGAATCGATCACCAGGAAGGCATTGCAATTCTAAATGTATACACAAAAAAACAACAGATTTTAAAAATACATGAAGTAAAAACTGATAGAACTTAAAGAAGAAATAGACAAAGGCACAGTTATGGTTGGGAACTTCAATGCCCACCTCTCATCAACTAATAGAACTACTAGGGAGGATATCAGTAGGTACATAGATCTGAACAATACAATCTACCAACAGAATCTTAATTGTCGTATGTGGAACATTCCACTCAACACCAACAGAACACACATTTGTTTTCAAGTGCCCATGAACATTCATAAAGTTAGATTATATCCTATAACAAAAATATCAAAAAATTTAAAAGAGTTGAAATCATACAGAGTATATGATATGAACATAATGGAACCAAGCTAAAATCAATAACACAGATAAAAGAAAAAAATGTTAAACACATAGAAATTAAAGAAAATGCTTCTAAATAATTTATGGATTAAAGAGGAAGCCTCAAAGGAAATGAAAAAAATATAGAACTGAAAACGAAAATACAACATATGAAAATATGTGGGATGTTGCTAAAGCAGTGTTGAGAGGAAAATGTATAGCACTAAATGATTACATTGGGAAAGAGAAAAAGTCATATATCACAAATCTAAGTTCTTATCTCAAGAAACAGAAAAAAAGAGCAAAGCAAACTGAAAGCAACCAGGGAAAAGGAAATAATAAAGTTCAGAGCAGAAAGTAATGACATTGAAAATAGAAAAACAATAGAGAAAACTAATAAAACTAAAAGCTGGTTCTTTAAAAAAAATAAATAAATAAAGTTGGGAACCCTCCAGCAAGAGGCTTCACCAATTTTAGGAATGAAATAAGACTTTCACTACAGGTCCTGCAACCATTGAAAGGATTGTGAGGATAATAAGGGAACACTATGAACAACTTCATGCTCATAAATGTGAATATTTAGAAGAAATGGACCAATTCCTTGAAAACCTAAAGATGAAATAGAAAACCCGAATAATCCCATAATAATTAAATAAATTAAATTCATACTTCAAAGGCTCCTATAAAAGAAATCTCCAGGCTCATTGTTTTCACTGGAGAATTCTTCTAAACACCTAAAGATAAATTAGCACCATTTTAATACAATCTCTTCCAGATACTAAAAGAGGAGAGAATATTTCTCAATTTATTTTATTAGGTCAGTGTTATTCTGATACCAAATCAGAGAATGACAGTTTAAAAGTAAAAAACAAAACAAAACAAAACAAAAACCCTACAAAACAATCTCTCTCATTAATTTACCTCAACAAAATATTAGCAAACCAAATCCAAGTGTATGGAAGAAACGATAAACTATGACCATGTGGGACTTATTCCAGGTATGCAAGGCTGGTTCAGCTTTTAAAATTAAATATAATTCACCATATCAACAAGGCAAAGAATATAAATTACACAATCATATCAACTGACACAAAAAAGTTTCACAGAATCCAACCACATGTGTGATTCAAAAAAAAAAAAAAAAAAACTCTCTCTCCAGCAAGATTGGAATAGAGAAGAACTACCTAGAATGGATAAAGAGCATTTATAAAAATCCTATAGTTAACAACATACATGGTGAAAGACTGAAAACTCTCTCCCTAAGCTTGGGAGCAAGGCAAGAATGTCCACTCTCACTATTCATATTCAATATAGTATGGGAAATTATAAACACTGCAAAAGACAAGGAAAAAAATTAAAAGGCATAACAATTCTAAACAAAGAAATAAAATTATTTTTATTTGCAAGTGACATGATTATTTATGCAGATAATTGAAAAGAATCCACAAAAAACTTCTAGAATTAATAAGTGAGTTTAGCAATGTTGTGGGATACAACATTAATGTGCAAAACCCAATCGCATCTTTATATAATAAGAATGAAGGTACAGAAGCCATAATTTAAAAATAAAACACCATTTGTAATCACTGAAAAAATGAAATATTTAGGTATAAATATAATAATTAAAATACATATAGAACTTGTATATTGAAAACTATAAAATGCTGATGAAAGAAAAGATCTAAATAAAGAGACATATAGTAAGTCCTCAAAAAGTGTTGTTTCATTCAACATTATTTCAATAACATTGATGAGAATTAAAAAATCGCTTCCTAGTTAAGGCCACTGTTTATATAGAGTTTGAATATTCTCCCATATCTGTGTGGGTTTTCTCTGGGGACCCTTGTTTTCTCCCATATCAAAAAGATTTTCTGTTAGATGAACTGGCATGTCTACATTGTTTCAGTCTGAGTGACTGTGGATATGGGTGTGAGTGTATGCTGCAGTGGAACATTGTCCTATCCAGGGTAGTTCTCACCTTGCACTCTGAGTGGCCAGGATAGGCTTTAGCCACCCACGACCCCGAACTGTTTTTATTCACTTTTCTTAAATGTATGTACAGCACACATTTACTTCAATGTTTAATATTAGAAGTGTTCTGGGTGTTTACTTAGAAGTTTGATGATTTTTTTGCAATGAGAAATATGCTGTTATAGTTGGGGATATAAGCTCCTACCTCCCCTCAGCAACTGATAGAACTATTAGACAGAAAATCAGCTAGGATGCAAATGTGAACAACCAATCAACAGAATCTAATTGCATATATAGAACAATTCACATGTAAAACAACACAATACAAAAATTTTCAAGCACTCATGCAACATTCGCTAAGATTGGCTATATCTTGGCCCATAAAACAAACATCGACAAATTTTTAAAAATTCAAATCGTTGGGTATGTTCTCTGACTACAATGGAAACTAATGAGAGATCGATGACAGATGACAGGAAAACCTCTAAATACTTGAAAATAAAATAATACATTTCTAATTTCATGAGTCAATGAGTAAATCTCAAAATAAATTTTTTTTTTAAATATAGAACAGAATGATGAGTAAAAATGAAAATAGAACACATCCATCCTAGGTAGAATCCAACTAAAGAAGTACTGAAAGGAAAATTTAGAGCAGTAAATGCTTATGTTAGAAATGAGGAAATATCTCAAAACAAAAATCTAAGTTCATATTGTAAAAAACTAAAAAAAAAAAAAAAAAGGAAGAGCAAAATAAATCCAAAGCAAGCAGAAGGAAGGAAACTATAAAGTTACTTTGATATTGAAAATAGAAATACAATAAAAAAAATAATGAAACAAAAGCCAGTTCCTTAAGAAATCAATAAAATTGATAAACCTCTAGCAAGATTAACAAAAATAAAAAGAGAAGACACAAATTATCAATGTCAAGAATGAAATATGTCACTACAGATCCTATAGTCATTAAAAGAATAATAAAGGAATACTATGAATAAGTTTATGATTATACAATTGGTAACTTAAAAATAAATCAATTATTCAATAACCACAACTATCAAAACTCGACTGAGATGAAATAATCTAAATAGTCCTATAACTAACTACTAAGGAATTGAATATGTGATTTAAAATATCCTGAAAATAAAATTAGCCATTTAATGGTGATTTTTCTGAGCTAAAGGGTCTCAGATTTTGATTGTAGCTTTTTTCCTGTATGTTAAGGAAATGGGGCTTTCAGTTTGTCACATTTTGCAATGATGAGTGAATTTGATTCATAAACTTAGTGATGGATGCCTAGAGAGATATGAAAGCTATGATTAATATCTCTATTTATAGTAACATAGTTTCCCCTCCTGCCCATAGTTCTTTACACTGCATAAATAGAATGTGCTATTTTTAATTTCACTTTTTTTGTAATAGCTCATAAATAGAATGTGCTATTTTTAATTCCACTTTTTCTTTGTTTTATCAGTCTGAAGAGGTGGTTAGAGAAAGTGCTACAGAAAGGTTATGCGTCTCAATTCTATACATAACCCTTCTGTGGCACTTTCTCTAATCACCTCTTCAGACAGAATTAATTGCTCCCTTATCCAGAGCACTGAAAACACTGAGAATTACTAGTTTTCAGGACATCTTTACCTTGAAGATCTTGTGTCAAAGGAATTATGCCTTAGTCATGTGCTTTTGCAGCTTTCCTAATTGCCCAAGGTCTTAGATATAGCAAGCACTCTATAATTTTTGTTGACTTGAAATCCACGTCAGAAAAATTACTGAGAGTAGAAAGTGGCATTGTCTCATAATTTTCACCAAATTGGCTTCAGATTATCAACACAAATCAAATGAACATCATGTTTTTCAAAAGTGATTTGGGAGTGAAGGGTGCCGATCTCTATAACAATAAAAAAGTTGTTTTGAGGGATCAGTGAAAGATTTGTAAGAAGATTTCCCTCACTGGGATAAAAATGATTGGTTTCATGGGACTTATGATAATTAAGCTTATTGTAAAATCTTACTCATTGCTGCACAGAAAACTCCACCTTAATATTGCTAATATATTTTGTGGGTAGAAAAATGAGTGAATTGTGAGTTTGGCTAGGGCTGAAATGGAATTGTGGTATTGAAATATCAATTCTACCATATTAATTCATTTATAAATATTGTGAGGATTCTATGTAGACATGTGCACAGCTAATTAATGGTTGTTCAAATGTCATGCATTTACTTGACAGACAGGTCTCAATTTGCATCAATATCCAGATTCATCTCATAGGAAGGTCTTTTCAGGGCATTGAATTATTTAATCATCAGCTCTTGACCTCTGTCTAATTTAACGCTCCCAAAGGCATTTGGTAGGTTCCAAACAGTAAGCTTAGTTTCTCAATGCTTGATTTTCAATGGGATTCATGAGGAAACCAAGAAGGAGGTGTTGAGGAGGGCAATTTATAGGCTGAAGAAGCCATGTGCAATTGATAATCCTCTTCAGTTATTATGGTTCTTCCATGCTGCCCTTCCCCAGGGAATCTTCCTTTCACTTTTTATTCCTCGAAGTAATTATCTCAATTCTATATTCTATGCATAGACAAAGACCTGCAGAAAAAAAATAGAAATAAACAAATGTGACCCTTTTAAAGAATTTTCCTCCTAAAATAATAATTTTTTTGGTCACTTACAAAAAGAGATGACAACTTTCTGTTAAGCCTTTGGTGTCTCTGGACAGAGGAATGACTCAGCAGGCCCTTGGCCAGACTGCATACTTAACTGCTTATTTGTTTCAACCTTCATCTCAGGAGCAAAGCCAAAAGAATATTAGGAATGATATGAGATGAGTCTGGATATTGATGCAACAGAGATATCTTGCTTGATGAGCACTCTTGGCAAGGAACCCTCCTCCTTTAAAAGGCTGTAACCACTGATGGCTATCAGCTTATCACCATAAAGCCAACTGAGGCCTGAGGACAGCTAGCAAGAGAAGAGGGTTAGACAGAGGCTCCCCGGAGCATGGTGTCCTTCTCCGGGAGGGTTCCACGGAAAGCAGAGCCTTGGACGGCCTGCACAATGGGCCCACTCCACTGCAAAGCTGGAGCGGGGTGAGCAGGTTCCTGCCTCACTGATCAATCCATCTGAGCTAGGTGTTGGTGTAAGAAACATCCAAACCTGTAGAGAATTTTAATGAGTTTATCTAAGCCAAACTGATGACAATTGCCAAGAAGCAAAATCTCAAGGGATTGAGAAAATGCTCCAGAGAAAGGCAGTTTTGCAGCTTATTTTATACATTAGAATCAAAGGAGGAGACTTAAGAAGGACTATATGAAATCCATTGGTGGTAGATTAAGGGGATGGGAGAAAGCAAAGCAGATTTGAGATTTATCTGGGCCTAGATACAGATAAAACAAAGAGACACACATTTCTTTTACATTGGCGAGTGCAGGGTATAATAATTAACATAGCACAGAGAGATGGTATTAGGGAACAAGACAGCAATGAAGGGTTCTGTGGTCTCCTGCTCTTGTGCTCTGAGGGGTCTAGAAAAGAATATTACTCTGACATTTCAATGGTATATTATCTTAGATGCAAAAAGACAATAGACAGTCTCACTTAAGGTAAAGATTAACCTTTGTCAAGGAAGCTACAGGCCTAGGACGTGACTACCCTCCATGACTGGCTTTTAGTTAGAAATTTTTATGTTCAGACTATCCTATGTGGTTACTTTGGGTCACTTGAGTTTGTAGGGCCTTCTATGTTGGCCTCCCCTGAGCTTGTCAGGTTTAGTCCCCTTTTTCATCCACGTGGGTATGGGTCCCTGGCCCTCAGATACTAGAACCAGGAACAAGAGAAAAGGCAATAAAGGAAGGTGAATGAGATGCACATTTCAGAAGAAGCACAGAGTTCTATAGAAATCTAAGTGAGACCACATTCTGAGTAGGAATAACTGGGATCTATGGAAGAGGTGGCATTCTCATTGGACCACAGGCTTTGACAGAGTGATGAGGGCAGCTCTAGGTGAAAGGCCCAGCAGGCAAAAGTGTTTGCAATAGGCTTTGAGTCCTTAGACACAGATGATGTTACTCTAGGCATATTTTGTAGTAAGATAACAATGTGTTGACAAGAACATGATTTCCTTTGTTTTTAATGTGTATTAACTCATTTAATTTCCACTACCCCTCCACACTCCTCTTCCCCCCTCTTCCTGGTGTTAAACCAGTTACTTTACATGACAAAGGGACTTTGCGGATGAAATTAGGGTTATTAATTAGCTGACCTTAACATAGGGTGATATCTTGAATGATGCAGATGGGCCCATGTAATCACAAGTGCTCTTAAAAGCAGAGGAGGAAGTCAAAGAGGTTTGAAGCATGAAAAGGATTAAATGTCCCTTGGTGGCTAGAAGTGGCAATAGGGAAAGAAAGGGAAGGAAATGAATCCTTTCAATAAAGAGCAGGCATGTAAGAGGACCCTGAGCCCCAGCAAGGTGCAGACTCAGCTGATTCTCCAGTTTAGCCATTTGAGATTCTGAGCAGAGAAACTGGCTGTGCTCTCCAGACCTCTGACCTACAGAACTGTGAGATATAATAGTGTTGTTTGAAGTCAGTAAGTTTGTGGTAATTTGTTACACAGCAACCATCATGATAAAGACTGAGATCAGAAATCACTGTGATGTGGGCTTGGTAAGAGCAGACCTGCAAGTCCAAATGGAATTTACACTTGAAGGTATTCAGTGATGTCATTTCACAGAGGAAAACATTGTCCAAAAGACCACAGGCAGCTAAGAGAAGAAAAGAGAAACAGTAAAAATATCCTACAGTATCAAGGGACAAAAAGAAACACATCATGGCTTTTTAAAATAAAATATAGGTAGTATCGGTTTAATCTTCTTTTTAAAAGTCTTACATTTATGTATCTTAAAAATACATAATAATATAGCCTATAAAATTTAAGTCTTCAACAAAGAGTTAAAAGAATAAAAACAAATTGCTGTATCAGAGTATAGGAAAAAACACTAAAAGTATCCTCCTCTTTTTCTCACATATATTATTTGTTTAATCAGTCCTACTATTAAGTAACACTAATTGCCACTGTTAACTAGTCGTATTGCTGTTTTGTTTAAATAACAGCTTTTATGTAACAGAACAAACAAAATACAAAATGATATATAATTTTAAATAAATCCTTATATTTTATATTATGTTAAGTCATAAGACATGTGAATAATTATTTGTTATATGTTATATAGGTTTTTTTTGGTTGTATCTTGGGGTTGCTCTCTAAAAAGTTAGTTGCCCTACTCATAGTGCGACCTCTAAGCCCAGTGAGATGAGGAGGTGTCTGTGCACAGAATTGCCTGGCTTGGGGTGTCAGAACCCAAGATGAATGAGGAAGCCCTCTGAGAAGGGTCAGGGCAGATGGGCAGAAGGGAAGGTGCACTGGCATGTGTGTGTGCACCATGTCATGGGGCTAAGGAGGGGACTTTGAGGGTTTGTTGGGAAATAGAATAAGGCACCTTCCAAGGCAGGGCAGAACAGAGGCTGGGGACTCATTTCTATGGGGATGTTAATTCATTACGAAAGCAGAACACTTCTTGGGGCAGCTTGTATCATCAGGAAAGAATAAAATCTGCAGAAGCCAGATCATTTGGAAGAAATAAAAATGTTGAAGTTGATGAACAGAGGCAAAAGAAGCACTGCTTTCTTGTTTGTGCAATGTAGGAGTGCTGATAACCTTTATTCCTGCAGAAAGAAGTGGGGGAATGAAAATTTGCTATGGGAAAAAAAAAAAAAACTATGGAAACCTTTTCTGAGGAATAAAGAGATCTTGAAGGTCTAAGGGAAGGGTTTGCTTTCCTTAATGACGGATTTCTCTACTGCAAACATTTTGCATGCAAGGAAGATATTTTTAAAAAATTGAAAAGAAGATACAATAAGAATGGGTACCATTGCTTAGCAATTCAAAAGGTAGAAATAGCACTGGTTGCCGACAAAAAGCATGCATGGACATACAAACACTCATACTGTGGAGAAAGGATATGCTTGTTATTGCCCACTAAAGGGCAAGGAGACAATAGTTACAGCCTGCAAACCCAGATATTGGTCAACAAGGATAAACAAAGGTGTATCCATGTAATGAAACTCAACACAGCCATAAAAAACTGATGGAACAAGTTTTAGTGACAGAGTACAGACTTTATTTTCATGCATCTCCTCTTGGACATTGCCCCAAAGAATCCAGAAGAAGCAGAGAAGTAAAGGCACATTCATTGAAGAAGGGGAGAGATGCCATCCTTGCAGGTTCTCCACGATGGGTGTGGGGATCAGGTTCCTAGTGCGTCCTGGTTGGATGATGTCCCAAGAATGCTGTTTCATGTTGAGTGAGATTGGGGTGAGTCTGAATGTCACTTGGGCCATGCTGGCCTGGTATGGCCAAGGAAGGACCTTGGGTTAGCTGAAGACCTGATAGACCATAGGGGCAGGCATGGGGGCTGAGCTATGTGAGTCCAAGTATCCTGGGTATGCCTTTGAAAGAATGGCTGTGTGTTATATCACATATAACATATGTGTATCCATTACATGTACATATATACCACACATATATGTGTATATGTGTAAACTCTAAGCATAACACTTTATTGACAGTTTCATGTGGGGATATGTGCACATGTATTATACTTTCCATTTCACTCCTCTACACTGGATTCACTTGTCTTCCATTCACTTGCAACCACTCTCAAGGATGGATGCCCTTAGTGTTGACCGTAGGAGAACACAAAGTTTCCTGTATAGCAGAACAGAAATATAAGAATGCACCAGGGTGCATCAGAGCAAAGAAAAGTTTGAAAACTGGGAGCATTTCATATTTAGGAAACAGGAAGTGGGCAGGAATCATGAGTCCTCGGGAAGTATAGAGGAGCATGTAAACGAGAAAGGGCACAAGGTGTGTTTGTGCATGTGTGAATGTATGTGTGTGTGAGCACAACAGAGTTGACAAAACATTAGGAAAAATTCCTAGGCTTGAATCAAGAAATTATTTTTATTGTAATTGTGCAGAAAGAAAATTCCTACTTTTATGGAAAATTCTTAAGTATCACTTTTTCTTTTTTCTTCTTTCTAGAGATTTGGGGACAATACTAACAATGCACATTTCGTTAGCTGTGGCTTTCCCACTTTCACATTCTCCAGAGACCAAATGTCACATTATTGAGCTTCTGTCCCTTGCCTTCTCCCAGCATGACACTTTCTTCCTAACATCTGAGATGGTTTCAGTGAGCCAGGGGAGCACCTGTTTGTGCTCTCTCTCTGTGTCTCTCTGAATCTGACTGTCAGGATTTTAGGGTTGTCTTTTAATTACTTCACAGAAAATCCCAGGCCTTTGTGTGTTTTCTCACTGTTTCACCAGAGCCCTCTGAGCTGACGTGATGAAATTCGGGTCACTGTGCAACAAATATTGAGCACACGTCCCAAGAGGCAAAATTTGAGACCGGAAGGTAAAATGAGGAGCAGCCAAAAAGGACAGAGGCAAGTTCAATTGGATGGATAGTCATTTCCTGTTCTTGAAATTTCCATTAGGATCTCCAGTCTGGGCAACAGAGTAGGGAGAAGCAGGGGAGGAAGAGCACTGGCCAAGGTCAGGGACTGGGCTGGTGGCCCCCAGAGGGACTTCTGGGAGACCTCACAGGCCTTGTCTTCAAGTCTGTAATGGAGTGTCCTATGCCTGCAGTGTTTTGAACTCTCACATAAGGAGATGGCCAAAGCAGAAATTGGAGTTTTTGGCAGGAGATGTGTGTGTGTGCGTGTGTGTGTGTGTGTGAGTGTGTGTGTGTGTGTGTGTGTGTGTGAGAGAGAGAGAGAGAGAGAGAGATAGAAAGAGAATGTGTGTGTTTGTGTGTGTGTGTGTGAGTGTGTGTGGGTGTGAGTGTGTGAGTGAAAGTGTGTGTGTGAATTAGTGTGCTGTGTGCACACATCTGAGTATGTGAGTGTGTATATGTGAGTGAAAGTGTATGAATGTGAGTGTGTACATATGTGAACAAGAGTGTGTATATGAATGTGAATATGTGTAAATGTGTTTAAGCATGTGAGAGATTGTACTAGTTTGTGAAGGCGAGTGTGTATGTGTAACTGAATGAGTGTGTTTAATCATGTGTGAGTAAGTGTGAATGTATGTACATGATGATGTGTATGCATGTGTATGAGTGTTTGAGTACATGTGTGAGAATGCATATATGTGTGAGTGCATGCATATGTAAGCATGTATCAGTATGTTTGAGTATATGAACAGAGCATGTGAAAGTGTCTGTGTGTAAGTGTATGATGAGTGTATGAATATGCATGTGTATGTGTGTGTGCATGTGAGTGTGTGTGTAGGTGTATAAATAGAAAACTATATATTTAAAATGTAAAGGCTATTTTGAAAAACATAACTAAAGTACTGTTATAACACCTAAAAAATGTTAAAAATAATTCCTTAATTTCATCAATGTATAGTCAGTATCCAAAATTCTCCAATTGTGTCATAAGTGTCTCTATCTCTCTCTCTCTCTCTTTCTCTCCCCTCTCCGCCACTGCATGTTATTTGTTACGATAACAGTTAACTTATCCCCTGGTGTTCCTCTCAGTTTTAGTTTTGCTGTTTCAGATTTGCATTCAGATATTGTGAATGCGCTTCTGTGCCAGGTACTTCCTGCGAACTGGCATTTATATCTGAGGCTGCATCTTCTTCAGGTTCAAATGTTTGTCAAGAACAACTCACAGGGCATTGTGTCCCCCTGAAAGAGGCATGTCATATCTGTTTGTTTGTGGTGTTTTTGACAACTTTGGAAATTAATACCCACAGGAACAAAACTCTTGGTGACTCAGACACACATTTGAGGTAAAACTGCTGTACTTCCCATGTTGCTTAGGGGCTCACAGAGTGGGGTGGCCAAGCTATTCTCTTTTTCATGAAAAATTCAGTACTGGGAGCAAGGTCTCTGTCATAGCCCTCCCTGGGCAGGGTTCATGGCATAAAGCAATGTCTTCCATCCATTGCTCAGCCTTGCTCTTAGAGGCCTGGCAATAATGGCACCCATCCCTTATTCTCATGGACTGTCCTGATGGCTAACCACAGACGTGGCAAGTCTTTGGATGACTCCTCTTCAAATGAGCAGGGAATTCCCTTTATTTCAGCATTCTGTTTTATTCAAATGCTGAGCTATGTAGCACCACTCAGACACTTGGTGAAAAAAACTCATTATCTCCCCTTAGCAGGTGAGAAATAACTATGCAACCTGTGGGCTGAAGCTGAGTCGGCCCAAAGACAGAACGCCAGACAAGTCACAGGGTACTTTATCTTGAATGTTTTCAGAAGAAAGAAAAGAAGTGAGGACAGACGGAAACTGTGTTCATCAGGTTGAGAGAGAGGACAGTTGAGGGGCAAAGGCAGCATTGAGACACAAACAAAAGAGGAATAAAAAGAGAAAAATAACCAAAAGACTTTGGGGCCTATTTTCTTGTGTGTGGGGAAAAATGTAACAAGTGGGCCTACATGACAATATTGTGATTGAAAAATGAGGGTGATTTCCTGTGTGTATTATGAAGAAGATCAGGGCTGACATTTGCTCACAGCGGGACCCACCTTCATCCACTCCTGTGGCTTTTCTTGTCACATGGTTGCTGGTGCTAAGTTGCCTGGGAACCAGGAAGCATCCCCAGGGCCAGGGCAGATTGCTGGTCTGTCACTGCTCTAGATGACAGATTAGCCACATGCATGTGTTTATGGCCAGAGGGACTCAGGAGTACACTGATATGGACAGTAGAGGTGATTCTAGAAACTGTGAAGATAGTGGAGGAGTGTGAAAAAGTGGAGGAAACAGCAGTGGGCAGGTAGGGTGGAGGATAGCAGAAATACAAATTATATGTATTTGGCTACTGTTTGCTATGTCGTATAGAAGAGAAGCCCTTTCTCTCTTTCCCAACAAAATGCTCAGTGAGGTTCCCATCACCTACTAATTGTCGTTGGGCCTTCATTGTTATTATGAAGATGATGTGAACTCTGGGTCTGGATTCACAATAGGTGTCAGGAAAGAGGCTAACTGTGTGGTCACAGACACAAGTAAAGAAGCCCTAACAAACACTGACTACGAACAATGCATTTCCACATGGACGACTTTCATTTCCATCAGTAGTTGTGTCACAGGATGAAGCTTGCACTGGGACCTAATTTGGGATTCTGAGCACTTTTGTGTTTGTATCTTCCAAATTAGACTTTGGGAACAAAACAATGTCTAGGAACGCAATTGGCTCTCTGTTGACACAACATCACAATTTTATCACAATTCAGAGAATGGCCTGAATGGTGAAAATCACAAACCAGGTCTGTGACCAGCCTTTTACAACAAAAAGGTGGCTCTGGAGTTTGGAAACTATTAAGTTATTAACTATCTGATCCATGGCTAATGATCGGCAGACAGCAGGTGACTTTCACCCACTATTTCCTTCTTTGCTTCTCCCTCATCCTCTTTTTGTCTCTTCCAAACAGGAGATTTGATGTGCTTGATATTTTTACATCACATCTCAGTCCTGTTCTATACAGCATGTCTTCTTTCAGCACTTTTCTCACTTTTGGGGGAGGTTGTTGAGTGGGGCTCTTATTTTAGAACTAAAATCAGAGAAGGTGCCATGTTCATCACATCTACAGTGAGCTGCCCAAAAGCCCCTAGCTCCTGTGCAATTCCTGGAGAGGTGGCAGGCTGCACTATTGTCATTGACCCTGACCTCTCCCCACACAAAAGAGACAGGGAGTCACTGGTTGGTAGAAACAACAGTGGCGGAGGAGGCTTTCCTTGTACACAGGAGTGTAGGGAAATTCTGTTTTAATCACCTCTTCACTCATTGCTGATGAAGGGATCCCCATCCTGGAGTTAAGGAGATAACCAAACACACAACACCTGACACTGGACAAATAGGATGAATAGCCATTCATTAGGCATAGGTACTCCCAGCCCAGGGAAAGAGGGCACCACATGCCATGCAAGACCACGCAGGGGTGCCCTGGAGAACAGAGTGAATCAGCAGGGTTGTGGGAGGCTAGCTTTGTAGTAACAAGAGGGGGAGGTGCCGCCATGGTTCCAGTGAGAGGTAATGATTGGCTTCTTTGAATGATCCTGAAGGTTGGCAGGGACTAAAATGTGTTACTCAGTGATAAGCAAGAATTGCCTCTGGCCCGTTTGATAAGAAGGCTGTTTGTTGGGGGTAGAAATCTTATCTGTAGGAGCAGAGTGGCAAGGGGACTTGAAGTTAGACTATTGGATACTCTCCCGATTTTACCAGATGTCCAAACAGCACGTACATTTGAACCTTAATTTCAAGACTTGCCCCCTAGGAAGGAGTTGCTTTAAGACAGCAGTCCCCAACCTTTTTGGCACCAGGGACTGGTGCTCTTATGAGAATCTAATGCCTGATAATCTTAGGTAGAGCTGAGGCAGTGCTGAAGCAGTGATGCTATGGTGAGGAGTGGCTGCAGATACAGATAAAGCTTTGCTCACTTGCCAGACACTCACCTCCTGCTGTGCCTTCTGCGGTTCTAACAGGCCAGAACTGGGACCAGTCCACAGCCAGGTGGTTGAGGACCCTTGCTCTAAGAAGTCACTAGTAGTAATAGGGAGTGCTTGCCAAGAGGAAAGCCAGATATCTCATGCCGACCTGCAGACTCCTAGCTAGCCCTGCAGGTCCTGCCTTGGCTGCCATCACCAGAGGGTGAAGGACAACCTGGGAGCCTGAGCACTGGCCTTGTGCATCTCTGCATCTCTCTCGGAAGGTGCAGAAGAGGCCCTAGGGTTCCTGCAACTTTATATGAACAGGCCTGGAGGTCCCAGAGCTCCATGGGCCAGGAGATTGCTCAGTGGCCAAAAGAAGTGATCATCCAACCACTCCAGAATAAGACTGAAAGGGAGCATGTATGCCCCTAAAGGGAGCTAGTCCTCAGTGACAGAGGGACAGGCTGGCACAGACCATGGTTTATGCCTCTTAGTGTCTCCATTCAGATCCTAGTAACAGAGAGACTCAAACACAGTAGGTTGAATTACAGATTTTGTTTCCCTCTCACATAACATGAGGTCCAGGGGTAAGTATGTCCTGTATAATAGCATGCTTCAGAATGTTGATGAAGAGAACAAGATGGCTGAATCATCACCATGGTTAATGCTCAGGGAAGAGGGAAGGGTGAAGGGCAGATGACAAAGGCTATGTGCCAGGAGATAGCCTGGGAGCTTCCACTTACAACACCTTGGCCACTGTCGTGGCCACTTTTATCTGCAAAGAAGCCTGGAAAATATTATTTTAAGTTGGGTGTGATGTCAGCCCCTACAAAACTGGGGTTCTGTAGTTCAGGAAGTAGGAGAACAAGAGATACTAAGAGCCTTGCCAAGGGGGAGAAGTACTACTGGGTGGTTCTCAGAGAACTAGGATGCGACAGCAGGAAGAACATCCCTTCTTGTTCTGTCAGCCCTGTGGACTTCCTGCAGGTAGCCTGGGGTTGCAGGACTATGGAATGAAGGATCCTTGGAGGAACCTAGGTATAGGAATTGACCTCTCTCCCAGATGAAAAAAGAGAGGAAATGATGACTATCTCTGAACTATCTCAGAAATGACATCGCCCTCCTCTTCCATGGTCTTGGGAATGATTGAGGAGATAAAGCCAATGACTGAACAACAAATCAACAGGAGGAGTGCTAATTAAACAACTCACAGATTTTCAGAAAAACAGGAGCAAATGGCCTCACAAAGCCTAAGGAGGCTGGTACCTGGAAATACTAAAAGTGGTGTTTCTACTGACCGAGCTCGGTCGGTGCTAGTACTCAGTGCAGCTTGTGCTCTGAATGTGGATATAACACGGTGTGACCATTCTAGGTCAACCTCAGGACATAACTTTGTAATGAGCCACCTTGTGTATATTTTGCACACTACTAGAAACACTGGGAAGTGGGGGTTGACGAGAGATATAGTGCCTGCACATATTTCACCAAAATCATTGCTGGAAGGATCCTTGAAATTTTGTGCAGATGGAGATGTTAAATGATTAACTAGTCAGTCCACCCCCATATGAGTGGCTTTGTACCCAAGATTCTGTTATCACCAAGAGGGAAGCCCAAGGCATCACCTCTGCCTGTGGTGAGCTTACACTCCAACCAATATATGCTGCACCCTGGGAAAAGACTGACAGAGATGCTTGGAAATCAAGCAAGTCAATAATAAGAAAAGTACAATTAAGAGAATGTCCTTTCTTCTTACCTCCAGATTATTCTCAAGAACAAAACAAAAAAATGATACAAACAATTTAAATCAAGAAAATAAGCCCTATGATTCAGAGGTGACACAAAGAATGTTCTGAAAAGGCATCTGACTACATGAGCACACTGTGGAGTAGCCAACTTATGCTCAACTAGCCCTCACTGGGGCACTGTGGCTTCTGTCCTCATGGACTCACTGATCACCTGGTGCCAGTGAGCTCCGGGAGGTGAGGCAGAAAGGTGAGAGTATAAAAGTGGGTACTGTTACTGCTGCTCCAGGACAAAAGAGAAACGGGTTATTCTGAGAAAGCCATAGAACCACCCCATATACTTCTGAATACTGTTTTTAATTTCTGTCTCTGTTCCTCAACACTTCGATGCAGCTCCTTGGTTTAACAAAACCTCCTACTTTACCAGGGGGCTGCCTGTCTCCACTCGTGGGTGTTTGTGAACACCACTGGGTGCCTTCCAGGCTGGGCTGACCACTGACTGGACTTAGGAGACATTCAAGTCTGTTGCCATGGATCGTGCCTTCATACAGAACAACAGTGGCAAGACTATTTATCTTCCCCCAAGTTAATTTTCGTGCCTAAACTACACTTAAAAATTTCTGGACCTAAATCCAGTGTGCGTGTTGGTGTGTTCTCTCCCTCTCTCTTTCAACTCTTTGATCTGACCTTCTTTTAGTGGAGTCTGACATCTTTGGAAAGTCCGGTAAAGCCCTGCCTTACTTTTGTTCACTTTCTTCTACAAGTGGCTTTAGTTAATACCATGTCAGAAAAGTGGAAGTCTTCTCAGCAGATGGACTTCACTTGGCTTCGGCCCGAGCTGAGTGTAAGAGCACCTTGGGAAGTACAGCATTTTCAACTGGGTTCTGGTTTTCCTCTTTAAACTGACAGGTGCTTAGCTCAGATCTAATGACAGCACATCTTAAAGGCAAGTGATAACATGCTTAACGAGTGGCTGCAGAGTGGCTTCATTTAATAATGAAATATTTAATAATAGAAATTACATAATGGAAATGGAGAGATCCTGCTAAGACTTATTATGCATTTGTTTTCAAAATAAAAATACATTTGTATGAAATCAGTCAATATGAGAATTTCAGGATTTGCTGTGGTCTTTCTAATAACCATTTAAAATTCTGTGCTTTTAATTTAATCTGATAATAATGAAGTGTCTCTCTTTGTGGACTGCTTATGTTCTATATCCCAGGCACCAAGCTTCAGCAGCATTGGCCAACCCTTTGATTTAGGCTTTATTTATTTATTTATTTATTTACCATGTAAGGAACCTGTGGCTTTCAAAGAGTTGGAAAAATCACCCACTATTCTTAGAGTTGGTTAGCATGTGGAGCTTACCTGGCTTATAGCATGTCAGAAAAGGGCTGGAAAATATCTCCAACATTTTGTTCTATGTCGTTTATATCTTTTCATGTGGTGTCTCCATTTTTCTCTACTGTTTTACTCCAATTGGGCTTTGTCTCCACCTCTTCACAAGACTATTGAATCATTTAATTAAGTCAAATGTTGATTAATGCTATTTTGGAAACAAGTCTGTTTGCATGTGGCCTATTTTGTCATTATAAGAGACCGAGAACAGCTTTCGAAAGGAGACTGCTGCCCATACGCTCTGCCAGTTCCTACGCTTAAAATAAACAATGGTATGGGAATGAACTCCCGAGCCTGCCCCAGCAATGATACAGTGTATGTCAACATCAAGGCTGCCCCTGTGCTCCAGCATGGGCCTGCAATCACTTCTAATCAGGCATTTGTTTTCAGAATCACATCAGGCAGGTTACTTTTGAATGGACAGCCCATCTAACAGAGGAATGGTCTTTAACAAGCAATTTCAGACCTCAAATCTTCTGAATCTTACATCAGTGAGAAGTAACTTTTGGGGACCAAGTATAAGCGAGAAAATCAAATGGTTTATCAGCCTCAAGTCTGATTTCAACCAAATTTTTTTCTAGGGAAAAAAAATGCTAGAGAATTGGTCATCTATGATGTGAGAGTACTTTTCAAAAAAATTTTTAGAGGTTTTTAGAGGTTTCTCAGAGCTTTCTTATGCTGAAGTTCTATATAAAAGGTATAGGATTAAGATTAAAGAAGCCTTTACTAGTCACATCGTGGACAATTTGAGTATAAAAACAAATTACGATAGTAGTGGATTATAGTCAATTGAGTGAAATAGGCATCCAGGAGTCAATGCTGATATAAATAAATGAATAAGTGGAGGGAAAGGGAAAGTTCTTCCCTAGAGTAGAATGCTGACTAATATATGTAAAAGGAATGATGCAATTAGGAAACTACCTTCTGGAAATTATCGTAAGGGGTTGAATCGGGCAGAAGTCATTACTAGATGCTGTGCTGGTGGACGGAATTTGATAGGAAACGGATATGAGTTGTAGTCTCAGAACATTGTCCACAAAACACGAATCGATGACAAAGAAAATAATGGTGACTGCAGTAGAGGGGCTTGGTAGACACTAAGATCATCAAGGTGATCATCTGCAGTGGTGGGAAGAGCTGACGCTGTGTGCACTGAACTCAGCGTTACTGTTGAGGAGGCCTGGCCTGAGTCTTCTTAAGGAGACATCACATCTCATTCTCTCTTTAATTATTAAGAACACAAGAGATGGAAAGGGAGAGTAACTGTTCCAGACTGAAGGAAACTGAAAAGACATGACAACTGCATGCCATGCAGAATCATGGACCAGAAAGGAAATAGTAGTATCGGGAAAGTTGGCAAAATTTGAATGAGACCTGAGGGTTGGATGCTAATATTATATCAGTGTTGATTTCTTTATTCAGGGGGTTGTACCATGTTTATGCATGAGAGAATCTTTGTGGGAAAATACATTGTAATATTTAGGGGTTTCTGCAGCTTGTTCACAAATAGTTCCAAAAAAGACTAATGATATAATGATCACAAGTAGATAGAGAGAAAATATGATAGAGAAAATGTGGTAACACTTAAACCATTGTAGGAAGTATGAGAATTTTTTATACTGTTTTGGCAATTTTTCTGTAAGTTTGATGTATTTTGTAATAAATCGTTAAAAAGAAAGTGGAGAAATTCCAGAAGAAATACTACCTGGATAAAACAGTATTGCTGATAATGAGACTTCTATCAAAATCAGTCAAAAATTTAATTAGCCCTCAGCATACTCCACACTCTCCAGTTAATTATCATGGGAAAATCCAACAAATAGAAATGAAAGTTATTCAGATTTAAATCAGGAGGCAAAATGATACAGGCCTCTATTACCACAGCAGAACAGTGCTTACTCTCCAAGAATTTCCCAGGGAGACCCAAAGATTCCAACTCCTTCATTATTTTATCTCTTTTTAATTTTTAAAATAAGATTCTTTTATCTTGAACTTCCTTAAAGAAAAATTCAAAAATATTGAAAAATAGAAAAAAGAAAGAAATTCTAACTACAGCCATTGTTAACATTTTCAGTTCATTTCCTCCCACATTTTCAGAAGCAGACTTTTATTTTGCTTGAGGTGAGTCTTATATTTATGTCCACTTTTATCTTCAGTTTCTTTTTCTTATCATCTCTAGAATTTTTCCATGTTGCCACATGGTCTTTCTCAATGACAACTTTAATGAGTCATAACACTCCATTCTGCTATGGATCAGTCATCCATCCCCGTGGATGGCAGAGCAGAGAAACAGACGGGCCTTGAGTCTTGATGTCCTTGTTAAGCTGTCATATCAGCCTACCTAAAACCACCACACTTCTGCACAACCACTGCTGCACTTCTGTGTCCAAGACAAGCCCTTTTTCAACTCAGTCAACTTTACTGGGGTTTTCTGTTACGTGCAAGCAAAAAGCATTCCCTTCCAAAACAGGTAATATCAAGGAAAACTGGAGTCTGCCAATGAATATTTCTGAAGTTTTTGAGAAAAAAAAAAGGTGAAAACCCCAAAAAGGTTTAAGAAGGTTTAAGAAAAAAAAGGGGCCCTCCTGAAATTTCCAAGGCCTCAAAAACAAAAAACCCGGCAATCCAACCCCTTCAAAACTGCAATTGGTCCTAAGGTGCCTCCTTGAAGTTTTTTCACTTAGTCGTTACATTGCCCTGGCAACAAGGGAACATGGCACCAACTCTATTTTTTGTGGCTCTCCATACGGGGTGGCCCAAGTCTCCCCAGCTTCCCAGGCAGGAGATCCCCCAGTCTTAGAAACAGAGAGGTAATTCAAAGTGCCAAAAACAGATTCAGCAGTCTTTTTTATTTTTTTCTCCATAGAAACAATTCCTACTTGAAAAGTGGATAAACACATGACAAGACAGAGTTCTTTTTTTCCCTGCTTAAGTATTTTATATTGCCTTTCATTTTAAGCTTTTAAAGGTAGCTTATTGTTTTTTTTTTCCTTTTACAACCTCATTTGTTTCTGTTTAGCACAGTAAAACTTCTCCAGTAAATAAAGAGAAAGATGAGGCTGAGCATGTGGCCTTCCCACAGAAGCCTCCAGAAAGTTGAGAGAAGGAGGTATGAAAGCGAAGAAGCAGTAATAAAGAACACATGCATCTATATCCAAGGAAGAAAAAGAACTGTAGCTTTAGTTACTGGAGTTTGGACCTGAATGGAAACCTATTAAGTTTTTGAGGTAATCATGTTGCCAAAGAAACATTAATGGGAACAATAATAGTACAACAAAAAGTTGAGTATTTGGGCCTCTGTGGCAGAACACATTTTCCAAAATGGCCACACTGCTATCTCCCATCCCATATAATCTTGGCTGTGTGACCGACACATCTGCCATCAAGGGATAGAGAACTAAGTTCTCTCCTCCTGAAATCTGGGCTTGGGACTATGGTGGAACTATCACTATGGTTAGGTCATAAAGGGTGATAGATCCTGCAGCTGTTTCTTGTGCAGATAATAGTGTGCTAGTAGAATCAGGAGAAGGATGGGAAGAATAGGTTCCAAGCTGCATCTCCAGTAATGTCCTGCACCCTTCTAACCCCCACTTCCCCTTCTAGCGTACAGAGCTCCACGTGGGAAATTGGGTAACAGGAGATCAGGAGACTGCTGTTGGAACTAGAAGATTCAAGATCAAACCCCTTTACATGTACCAGAGAAAAGGGAGCTGGAGAAGGGTGGCCATGACTGCCACTGCTGACAGACTCTGCATGACCAGGCTGTGGAAGGCAAATGAAGGGAGCAGGATGTTCTTCCTCTAAATCTACAACCACTGAGGAGAGCACTTTACCAGTACGACTATACAGAATCTCTGACCCAGAAATCCCACTTCATGTTAATCATAGGGTAAGAAGAGTTTTCATTATTATTTGTAATAATGAAGATTTTAGAAGCAACTAACCATCTCTCAGCATAGGAATGGATAAATAAATGGTTTATTCATACCATTGGAATACTACAGAGCCATTAAACACATGAAATCATTCTGCATATATCAATAATGATAAATAGCAAAAAACAAACAAACCCATAATTCGAAGAAATGGCATATGACAAAAAACACATGAAGTATAATGACAATGCTACATATTTAAAAAAGCACCCAAAGCAATAATCTATCTTATTTTTAGAAACACACATCCATAATGACTGTTCACAGCACATTTGGACCTAAGTCAACCCAGGGGTTACCTCTGCAGCGAAAGGGAAGGCAAGCAGATAACGAAGGATTTAACTTTATCTTTAATAATTTAGTCTTGTTTAACTTTTTCTAGGATATGAAGCAATACTAATTAAAATGTTTACATGCACTGAATCTTGGAGCTAGGTATGTGAGTGACTGGTATATCATTACCTGTACTGGTTTGGTTTGAAATGCTTCGTAATTAGAAAGAAAATTAGAAAGTGTACTCAGCAGAATCAGAATATGAAGAAAACTGAAAGTAATTGAGATTGATCCCTGGGGGGAAAAAAAGATAAAGTGTGATTATAATTTTATTTTCATAAAATTTTGTATTTTATACATGTTTGTATTTGTAAATGTTATAAAAATTCATATTTTAAGTCAGTATCAACTAATGACCAATTGAGACACACTTATTGTTGACAACATTAGATTTCTTATTTGCTACAGCAAGAGAGCCCACATATCCTTGGGGAACTTGGGTCCCAAGGTTAGGGCAGATGCTGCATAGTGAATTAGAGGTATGAGGCTGCAGTCAGTTACAGGATGGTCTTGGCAGGGATTGGCCAGACCTGTAAGTGAGGGCATTGCCAGAAGAGTCAGTGATCTTATCTTGAGAACATGTGTTTCCATATAAAGTTACTGTTAGGTTGGCTTGAGTGTAGTCTTACCTTGGAGCACAGTTACGGGACATTTAGAAGAGCCTTTGGTTACCAGGAGGTTGGTGATAATGAATTCAGCTCCAGTTCCATGAGTAAGACCTTTGAGAACTTAAACGCTTAACTCTGTCTGGCTTCCTCTATGTAGAATATGGGGTCATGATCTGCATGATCTCTAAGAAATAGAGCCATATTTACTCTTTCTCCTTATATCTTAGTGGCGGTGCTTCTTTAGAATTGCCTATTTGGGTATTTTAAAAATAGTAATTAGCTATAGTAGCCTTTGCTTAGAGCTCTTTTTCTAATTTTTTTTTTTTAAAGGAAAGAATAGTTGAGTGGAAAAAGATGCGAGATTTCTTCTCACTTCATCTTTCTTAGAGAAAGGCACAGCTGACCATGTGATTGTCATGTGTCCTCAACTATAAACACTGTATTAGGACAGAATAAAAATATTTGATGTATCTGGTCTACAAAACACAAACTTATAAAGAGACAGCCACAGAATACAACCAGAATCTCATGCGGTATGAAAGCTAGCTTTCTTAGCCAAACCTGTACCCAAGAACATGTGTAATTATGGCCGCAAGCTTATTTCTCTAGTCCTTTCTTCCTTCTACTTTTGACTGCACCACTCTAAAAAAAGTCCCCATTAGGAATACTAAGCTCTGAGGTTACTTTGTTTTATTTTATTATTTTAATGCAAGAAAATATAGCTTTGAAAAAATTCCTTTGCATCGGATCATTTTAGAAACCTTTTCTAGCAAGGTCAACTTTTTCTTTGGTATCTCTGCCATGCAGAATAATCAACTCCATCATACCACAAGCCGTTTTCCAGGAAATCAGAGTCATCCACAAAGGACAGTGGAGAATTTCCTTACTGTTTGAAGGCAATGTGGTGCTGGGAAGAGCTTTGTGCTGATAGAGGAAGCAGGAGCACATCCACTTTGTGTTCAGGGTTCCAGAGGTCACTTGGGTACATCTGCTCAGTCTCTACCCAATGCCACTGAATTTTTTTTTTTTTTTAATTTCATTCTGTCACAGATCTCTGTGGATTAAATATTGAAGTTGAGGAATGATTCCTGACCCAGCTAATGGCCAACTGAGATACACCTATAGTTGACAACATTAAAGCATCCCAGTTTCAAGAGTAAGAAGCAGTAGATGTTTCATCCTAATTCCTCCAGCAAAGCCTCCGCTTTCCTGGGAATGTGCTCTGGGAGGGACTGGCCCTATCTCTTATTCCTGACCCAAGAGTGATCTACGATAGCCTCCAATCCACTGAGATATAAAACTCTCTATGATTGGTTCAGGGGTAATCATATGTCTGGAGCCTATCCAATCAGGTTCAACAGCACTCAAGTGCAAGATATTTGGTTGCTAGGAAAGCAGATTTTTTCCCTGGTTAGAAGTTTGCAGCAGGAAGAAGAAGCTACTAGTGACATTTTGAGATGATAAAGGGAACACCAGAAATAGGAGAGCACATTTGAGAAATGGAGGGAAGAAAATAGGTCTTGATCACACATTTGAGCCCCTGAGTGAGCTATTGACTAAAGCCAGCCTTGCCTTTGGGTCTTGGAGTTGTGAAAACCAATAAGTTCCCTTTGCAGAAGCCCTCAGGATCTGTTGCCTCTCAGCATCTGGGGTTTGTACTATATGAGAAGCACCAAGGCATTTATCCCTCTGCTAGACTTGCAGGTAACAAGCCTGTCCTCCAGGTCTGCTCCAATAAACACAGTTCCACAAAGCACCTTCCCTACCCCACTGGCTTGGCCTGGGTTGTATTAACCACATCTTTTACTTTCTGTATTCTGAGGCTTTGATATCTGGGGTCTTGCTGAACCTGGAGGGGCTGTCCCTTTCAGTTTTAGCCAGTTTTAGAGAAAATAAACAACTCGCCTGTGGACATGCTTTTCAAATACAAACCAACCAATCTAGAGTCCACTGCACCTACCTTCTCTATTAGGCTCTCACACTCTGGGTCGCTGTGCCCCCACCCTAGTCACCCCAGGGTGAAGTACCAGACAACTAGGACAGCCCCTATGACCCAGAGCCTACTGAAATTATTCAAACTGGCCAATCCTAAACCTGATCACCATGCCTCGCTCATTCCTTCCCATGGAAAGCACAGTAAAGGCTCTTGCCCACATTTTCCACTCTTCCTCTGCCTCCCAGCTGATGCTGGTGCCTCCTTGTGTAGCCCTGCATGGTGCAGCATGCCCCCTCCTCTTGGGAATGGTGAGTAAGAAACTATCTTTTTGATGGCAGTTATGTCCTGATCTGTTGATCTTACTATATCTCCAATTTTCTATTAGTACACATTTTTGAAACATGGGTGCAGTGACCATGGTCCTCACACAAATTTCAAGTTTCAGCCATACTTCTTGGGAGTAGTTCACAGTTTTATACATCTTGTGTTCAGAAATGTCAGCTCATTGTTTTAAAATTCAAATGGCAGAATTTCTTCACCAAGTGGAAAGCTGCTGTTGTTTTTTCTGTGTCTCCATAACCCGAGAGATACACATCAGCCCAGAGTTTGAATAAGGAGTTGTTTATTATTCTTGGAAAAATAAGGAGAGAGGAGGCAAGTCTCATACTAGTGTGCTTGTCCCTGGAGAGCTGTTATCAGGGCTCTAGCCCCCATAAGGAGGCCATCTTGTGAATGGAGACAGCTGCTCCAGTGAGCCATGGATGGGCCACTTCAGAAATGGCAGGCAGGCAGCCATGCCTAGACTGGGAAATCATCAACTTGGATGTTCCTATCCTTAGGGACACTGTTCAAACAGTTCAAAACTAACTGTCACTGAATCCCCGTGGCATGGGGCTGCTGCTTGACTTGCCCCAATTTGGAAAGATAAGATTTAAAAGGATAAAGTTCAAATATGAGCCAGCCAGTCCCGTCAGCTTCATCTCTGCACATTACTTAAGTCAACAATAATCGTGAACTTGTATGAACTGCCAGGAACAGGACCCAAATGGAGTTTCTCCTTCTTTATCACATTCATTTTTCTTTATTACCACAGACACTACATTTTGCATTTTTACTACCCAGTCTTCAAACAACACCAAAATTCAAACACAACAAGTTTCCACAATACATTTGAGAAGCTGTTGAGTTGGGAGCAACACCAAAAACAATGATTCAAATAAAGATAAATTGGTCTTAATTTGCTTGCTTACTGCTGTGTTATGAACTGAGGATGAATTTTATGAATCTTGAAAAATAGCCTTGTGTCACTTTAATTAACTAAAGCATGATGGTGAAACACAAGCATGAAATGGGAGATTTTTCCACTCCTAGCTTCCTTAGCAGCTCTATAAGGATAGCCATGAGCCAGCTCTGTGGGAACAGTGGGTCCCCACAGCCCATCTCCACAACAGCTCTGTACAGGGATCAGAGAACTAATGATGCTCTGTAAAACTCAACTGAAAACCACAAAAACATACCATGGCCCACCCTTTTTACCCTTTAGGAAAAGGAGTCTAATTACAAAAGATGTCTGAGGGCAATTTACCAACGTTTGCACACAGGTTTTGCATACTTCTCCCAATGTGGTCTCCCAACAGAGACAAGCAGGAAAGTTTGCTCTCAAAGTCCTCGTGCACTCCTTTGTGGATTTGCTCTCTTTAACCTATCTTCCAGCTTTCCCATTTGCCTCCCATAGAGAAATAGCTGGCTGTTTACCCAGCATTCGTTGTTCCTTTATTCCTTAGCAGGAGTTTAATTTTACTCTGGGTGTTAGTTTTCAAGCTAAAAAATGAGACTTTCCATCTTGCATTGAAGCCAGGAGTGGTCAAGCAAGCCAGTTCTAGGCAATGAGATGTATATGGACACAGTTGGTAGGGCTTCTAAGAGGTTTCTTAAAAAAAAGGATTCTTTTGGCATTTCATTCTTGTCCTTCCTCTTTCTTTTTTGAACCTGGAGTACAGATATATTTGAAGGTGCAGCAGTCATTTGAGATGATGACAAACATTTGAGGATAGATGGGATAAGGGACCCCTTAGGGGAGAGGCCATGTCTAAGGATGAGGAGACACAGAGGGTAGACTCTAAGGATAAAGTCAGCAATAGACTGGGGCATTGAAACATCACAGAATTATTTTACCAGACCTGAACTGCCTTTCTAAGAATTTCAAGTTATTTTAGAGAAATTAAACTCCTAATACATAACATTAAGCCACAATCTGATAATAACCCAGTGTCCGCACAGGCACCTCCCCACCACCTACATACTTACAAAGACACTGGATACTTGCTCCTGGATAGAACCTGTGCTTCAGACTTTTGTTTGCCCAATTTTCTCTGCCCTTTATTATGAAAATTGAACCTTTTTTGGGTGCAAACTATTCTTAAGAAACTGTTTTTGGTAGGGAAGTACTTCTTGATATGTCCTAAACAAGACACACTTTTGCACCCACACAGTCTTCCCTTTTGTCTTGTCCCCACAGATATCCCGCCCCACTGTGTCTCTCTGATGACACCATGCACATATTTCAGGACTCAGCATAGACACACCTTCTTCTGAAAAGCTTCCAGAGCAGCCTAGGCTGGATTTGGGCCTTCTTTTCTGTGCTTTCAAAGTGCCTCCACCAGAGCACAACACTGGGGTAATTTTCTGTTATCTGACTGTTTCTCTTATACGAGCATGGAAATGTCAGGAATGGTGTTCATCCAGTCAGCCTCCACTCAATTCCCAGCTTTCTAACAAATGTTTGTTAAATGAATACATGAGTGGTTGTAGAATGTACTTCAATTTTAGCTGAATGGATATGTTGTGACATTATAAGGTATTTTGTTAAATACCCTAAGAAAGCCCAAATCCTGCCCTAGCCCAATGACTTCTTTCCTTTGGGAGGAGACTGTAGAAAATGACAATGCCATCTCCAGCTGTATACATGAGTCTCTCTAAGTGAGACCAGCAGAAAACCTGTACAGTCAATCCACAGAAATGTGTGAAATAACATTGTTTTTTTAAGCCACTAAATTCTGGAATGGTTTGTTACAGAGCAGAGCAGATACTTGATACAAGAACCTTTCTCCCTAATTTCATATTCCCTCATTAATGAGGCAACCTGAGCACTTTTTTGTACCCTATAAGAGAGCACAGAGTCCAAAGACATAAATGGGATATAAGCACTCACCTTAGATGGTATATGCAGAATAATTCTGTCACAGGCTCAGCTCCTCCTCTGGAGGCATTAGAGTGACCAGCTTCTCTGGGCCTCAGCCTCTTCTGTCCATGAGCAGCCTGAATTAGCACAATGAGTTTTCAAAATGTGTTTTCAAGAACAGTGGGGTTTCAAGCAAAATGTTGTGGGGCAAGGCCAAGAGCAGCCTTGTAACCTCTCTAGTGGAGAAGTTACTCCTGTGTGGGTTTTATATATTGGGCTTCCATATAAATTTTTATTTGAAGAATGTCTTCAGTTGCTTTAAACATGTGACTATCACCAGACTAGGTGATTTTCAAGGGCCTTTGGGGACCTAATCTTGAGTAAACTGGAAGTCAACAACTTTGGCAGGAGCCTGTCTCATTTGGTATCTTGCTGCAAACATCCAGAAGAACCTTATGTCCAAAGACTGTGGTTTCACTTGTAGCTGGAGAACATGGAAATGTGCAATGGACCCTCAGCATGAAGACATAACTGCCTGGAGGGCTTTGTATAGTTCTGGCCATTAGTGACAATTCACTTTGAGATTGTCATTATACATTCTCAAGGCAAGATGAGCATCCCTGGGTAATCCCTGTGTGTAGCCTAGGGTCCAGCCCTGCCAAAGAATGGGCAGTCATTCCTGAAAGCCTGCAGCAACCATGTACTTGTCTGTGAGAGGAAGCCTGTGGGAAGGACTTCCTTACAAGAAGCTCACTCACATTCATCAAAGGGGAAGGGCTTGGCATGAACATTCTGCTGCAGAAGAAAAGTGAAGAATTTTAAGCAGCTATATCACAGGACGATGTATTTCTAATATAAGGTGGATTTACCCTGGTCTTCATTTCACTCAGCCTCTCAGCAAGCAGATGTCCAACAGATGTGCTCTACAAGGGGCTGAGGAAACCTTGAAGAAGATTGACAGTGGGATTGAGACAGCCATTCTGGGGTGGCCAGCACTAGCTGCATCCAGCAAGGCTACCTCCCACACAGGCCCTCCTGCTGTCCCTCCTCTCTGTGCTCCAGCCCCAGGTGGAAGGAGTAGGAAGGTTGGTGTCACTGCCCAGCCCCCTATTTCTGTCTCCTTCTTTTCTCCTTGACTGACTAAGAAAAGGGCATGCGGGAGAATAGGCACCTCAGAAGGTTTGAGGCCCAAGGGAGACAGCTGTGATCAGTGTTCTGCCAGACACCTTATATACAGTATTTCATAGAATTCAAACCACAACCCTATGGAATGGAGACTGTCTCCAAGCTATAAATGAGAAAAGTGCACCTGAAAGTTTAGTGAAGTGACCACACGGCTACACTGTGACCATGTGGTTTCCCGTGAGTTCTTTACCGAAGGACAACCTGTGAGCGATGCTGCTGTGCCATGGAGGTATGCTCTTTCATCCATGATTCACCCAAACATCATACGTTTCTACAACTTTTCCTCCAAAATACTAGAAACCCATCCTAGTATATGGCAATATCAAATGACAGTACCCTGAGCCATCAACTTCCTGCCTTATTAAAAAGAAAACTAGAATACCAGGTAGAAAATTCTAAGTTAAATATCTGCATCTCCTGGTAAAGCAGCTGCCTCTTCTCTGATAAGAAGAGTCAGGGGTTCGCCAGTGGCTATCAGCAGTTTCAATGCATGAGCCTGTGTCTGTGGGCCTGGCCTCTGCCCTCCCCTATTCACTTTCTCAGATTTTGTTAAGCACAAGTGCAGTTTGGAGGGCCAACATAGCAGGTAGCTTCTCAGAGTGACAGTAGACACTGATTTCAGACCATCTGGCAAAATGAGTGTGGATTCATACTGTTTCAGCAGTTGGGAGGACAGAACTATGAGGATACTACAGAGCTTCAGCTGTGGAGACCTCCTGGATTTGGAGGTACTGGCCTCACCCGATGTCTCTCACCCTAATGGAAACTTGTCTTTACACTAAAAGAATCAGTTCAAAGAAAAAAAAAATTATTGTGTTTTTTTTCTCTCTCCTTTTGGGGTGATAGCTTTCGTTACCTTGTGCTCACAAAGTTCTTAGGCTGGACCAGACTCTTGAGATGCTTTGGAGGGGCTGCCTGTGGCTGCAGGCAGGTCTGTGATTTGCACTCACAGTGTCCTGATGGGAGCTGTCTGAAGAGCTGTGGAATGTTTCCTGAAACAGTGATTCATGGTGCCAGTGTCATAAAACATAAAACAGGATGTTTAACATGGAAGACACATTGCTTTTTCATGAAACATCACTCCAAAACAATTGCTCCATCCAAATGAGGCAGAGAATATTCCAAATGGGTGAACAGAGGGAAAAAAGAAGCTGTCAGGGATAAGCCCACCCTAAATACTGCCTGGCCTGTGTCCCAAGGCCTACTTTTGGTGGCTCCTTAACCAGATGGTGGCCTGTCCCCTGAACTAACATCATATTTTGAGTCTTTTTTTTTCTGGTTTCAATTTTCTAAGTTGCATTGTTCATGGAAGTATTTCCAACTCCTCCTAGTGCCAGGCTGTTCCTAATAGAGAATCCATATAACTATATTTTATACAGTCACGATATATGCAGCACAGTCGTAAAATGTCATTCTGCCTCTGTAGGTACAGACCTTTAGAAAATATCCAGTGGATGGATTCCTTCCCCTGCCCTGATGAAAATTCTAGCAGGCCTCATACTTCTTTTAAATTTTTGATGAAAGTATCCTGGTTAATTTCAAAGTTTCATAAATCTCAAAAATTTTAGGTCTCAGAACATAGTCTTATTTTGTGTGTCCCTAATCCACTTTAAATACAACTTGATTTGAAGATTAGACTTCACCTCCCTCCCCCAGAAGGCACGTATGGGTGGGCTGGCCAGTCTGCAGCCCAAGTCTCCTTTCCTTGACCTCCTTTCCCACTCACTACAAAGGATATAATGCCCAACTCTAAGCTCGGAGGAGGGGCCACGAGAGGAGGCAGACTCTTACCGAACCTGCCCATGGGCCTGGGAACTGCCTCTCATTGGCTCTCCTGGAGGTCGTTCTCCTGGCTTCTCTAG
>NW_011888986.1:1824997-1826301 GCF_000151845.1 Pteropus vampyrus | reverse complement strand
TTTCATAAATCTCAAAAATTTTAGGTCTCAGAACATAGTCTTATTTTGTGTGTCCCTAATCCACTTTAAATACAACTTGATTTGAAGATTAGACTTCACCTCCCTCCCCCAGAAGGCACGTATGGGTGGGCTGGCCAGTCTGCAGCCCAAGTCTCCTTTCCTTGACCTCCTTTCCCACTCACTACAAAGGATATAATGCCCAACTCTAAGCTCGGAGGAGGGGCCACGAGAGGAGGCAGACTCTTACCGAACCTGCCCATGGGCCTGGGAACTGCCTCTCATTGGCTCTCCTGGAGGTCGTTCTCCTGGCTTCTCTAGGCAACCCTCTCCCTATTTGAGGCGGGGCGGGAGGGGTCTTACTTATAGCCCCTTCACCTGCAGTTCAGTTCACTTTATTCTGTTGGTTGCTCACTTGGGAACCTGAGGGTCAGCTCCAGCTTCTCTTCATTGGCTGGAGTTAAGATGGCCCCGGTTGCTGGTTGCCTCCTACATGATGCCCACTCTGTCCAGGGGCATCCCACCCAGAAGACTGGGCCTCTGATTCACCTATCACTCACACAGCCAGCACCCATGGTTCAATCTCCCGCTCTTACACAGGAGCCAGACCCCATCTGCAGGCAGGGTAAGCTCTCTCTCCAAGGCCTCCTGAGGAGCCCTTCTGTTGAGGTTGAAGGGAGAACATCCTCCACCCAAGCTAGAGGGCTAGAATTTACACAACCATCCTCCTAAAATTATCCTCCTTACAAATCATCCCTCACATATGAAGCCTAGATGTGCTTGAACATGTCTTAGCATGACAAGACCAATTTTTAACTAATTCCTTTGTAAATTTTGTTTAAGATTCTGCACCTCGTTTGAAATGAAGCCATTAGAAAGTGACGCCAGCAAGACGGTGGAATAGGAGGTTCCAGTCTGCATCCCCTCACAGAAACACTGGGAAAAAGAATATTTGCAAACCATGTATCTGCTAAGGGGTCAATATCTAAAATACATAAGGATTTCTATACCTCAATAGCAGCCCCTCTCCAATAATCTGATAAAAATATGGGCAAAGGAATTGAATAGACACTTTTCTGAAGAAGACATATACATGGTCAACAGGACCATTAAAAGGTGCTCAGCATCACTAATTATCAGGGAAATCCAAATTAAATCCACAATGAGATATCTCCATAACTCATACCTGTTAGGATGACTATTATTAAAACAAAACAAATGGTAAGTTTTACTAAAGTCATAGAGAAAACAGAATCCTTGTAAATTCTTGGTGCAGATGTAAATTGGTGCAGCTACTATGGGAAACA
>NW_011888986.1:1809871-1823817 GCF_000151845.1 Pteropus vampyrus | reverse complement strand
CAATGAGACATAATTCTCTCTAAAAAGCAAAAACACGGGAGTGTGTAAACTTCTAGAAACAAGATCAAAGAGGTTTCCCCGACTATAACTGTAAATCGAGTGAACCCCCAGACCTAATCACAGTCAGAGCTCCCATGTTGCCTGCCTTAGTTGCTCTATTTGAACAGTCTCTGCTCTAGGGTATTTTCTGGTGACCTAATAACCATGTTCTTATAAAGGAGGGGTCAGCTTTTAGATTAAGATGAAAAATATAGAAAACTAAGTACATCATAAAGGAATTTGCAAATAGTGGTTCTGCAAGCTTGGAAGAGTTCTGAATGCACCTCCCACAGTTTGTTCCCTGCAAACATGGTTTTAATCTGGAGCAAGGAATTTGCAAACTCGCATCTTGGGGCTATTCCTAGTAATAGACTGCCCCCCACCCCCAGGCTGACAGCAGAGTGTGGCATGTCCCAGGAATGCTTCACCATGATGTAATTTGCCCATCAGACCTTCATCCTCACAACAGCTGCAGTTGGTTATGGTTCAGCTGAGGGAGGTTTTATTTATGATCCACTCCCTCCCTTTCACAATCCATCATCTCACACTCATGAAAGTAAAACTAGAGGCTCCAGCCAAGGCTGGAACTTGGGAAATGCACTTTCCCCTCCTTTTCAGAGCAATGGTGTCCAAGGAGGCCAAACAGAGGGGCTGATGCAGAGGGAGAAGCTGATCAGATAGCCCAGCTCCATCTATAAGATGATGCTGAGAAACTAGTCTCTTAGACTTATAAGTGCTTTTTTTGCCCCTTAAATTTACCTTCCTCTTTCTTCTGCCTGTCACCATAGCTCAACACGTAGTCCTCAGTAGAAATTTCAGATCCAGCACTTACCTTCCCACTATTTCTATATCAGCTTGGGGATGGTAAACAGCATTCCCTCTGAAGTCACAGACTCACTGCTCACTTCTTAACTCCTGTCTCAGTTTCTTCTTCTAACTGGCAATAGTCATAGTCAGCCATTCATGCCGATCCTTTCCCAGTTAGTCTCAGGTCTGTGTCTTGGGGTGCCATCTAAGCCCATTATCCCACAGCACATCGGTACCAGAGCTGGCCCATGGCTACCTCTCTGGTTGCTTCTTGGAAAGTGGTCACTTGGCTTCTCAATGACATTTCCATAAGATAATACTGCATTCTTTATTTCTTAAAATCCACATGCATTTTCAAGAGCTTTCGGTCCTCAATTAAAACAAAGATAGTAACTTGGTCAAAGGCTTTATTGGAAGGAAAGACATTATTAGTTTCCTCTCTCCCCTGTGAAGGCTGAGAAAGCATTTCCTAATTAAGGCTTTGTCTCATCAAGTACTGGAGACTCTCACATTCAGGAAGCATGTGGAGGGTGCTCACCCCAGGGTAAAAGGAGAGCAAGGCAGGTTGGTAACAAATTAGAGGGAAAAAAAAAGCTTGAGGAAATTAAGAAGAAATGAGACCATATTCTCGAGAGAAAAATGGAAGAATAATTCAATGATGCTCTCCAGGTGATGTAGGTCTGAACTTAAGCAGGGTACAAGCCAGCTGACTATAATACAAGATCCTAATTTTTCCTATTCCAGTTATTAGGACCAACTACATAATTTGTGGGCCCAGTGCAAAATGAGAGAATGGGGCCCCTTGTTCAAAATTAATAAGAATTTCAAGATGGTGAGAGCAGAGCATTAAGCCAGGCGTGGTCCCTTCTGAGCGCAGAGTCCTGTGCACCTACCTGGATCACTCACCAGAGAAGCCACCTCCTGCTTTATCTGTCCTCTGCTCTTTCTGTTATTTTTTCTCATATAAGAAATCTGTTGTCTTTGCTAACTTTATTCTAGACTCCAGAAAGTGGTCTTTGCCATTGCTGTATATGAAGGAAGGGCACCCATCTGCCCTCTAAGGACCAGAGGCAGTAGGGAGTGGAGGGCTGCCTCCCACCTCCACCTCTGTATCTGCCTTGCAAATTCATCTTGAGTCTCTCCTGTTTAACCTGGCTCACAGAGCTCAATTTCCTGCATCATTCAGACCTGGAAAGAATCCTGATGAGTCCCCATAGAGGTTTCTCTGCAGACTTTTGGATAGCCTCCCTCCACAGACTGCATTCTGAGGAAATTGCCACCGCCTGGCCAGCATTAGCTCTCTGAGTAGGAACTCCCATGGGCTGCCTTCCACAAAGCTGTGACTGCACTCTGAGCAGGCTCACAGTCCAGGGGCTGCACTCGGGTACTTGAGGCACAATCTGCTCTTCCTTCCTTCATGCTATTTCAGTTCTGTCAGGTGGAGGAAGGGAAGCACACACTCCAAAGAGAAGCTGGGCCTACCATTTGCACTCATGATTGGCAGAGAGACAGCTTCCCAGGATGGCAGCAGGTATGAGCTTGTCCCCTTATGCCTCTCCCTGGACTCCCATGGGTATGCGGCAGGCACACAAGAGGAGTGCTGGAAAACAGCATCCACGGCGGTTTTCTTTTACCTTAAATTCTACTTGGAAGAAAAAAAATGCTTGAGAGTAGCTAATAAATTTTATTGAAGTAATAAAAGAAGAGGTCACTTAGTGTATAAGAGTGGAATCATATTTGAAAACTACAATAATTTAAAACTGTGACAATGGCTTAGGGATGGATAGGTAGATGAATAAAACAGACAAAAATTCTAGGAACAGATCCAAATATATATCAAAATTTAATATAGAAGAAAGAAAGCATTTCAAAAAATATTTTTCATTTAAAAAAGGGTAATTGGGAAAATTTGCTAACCATTTGAAAAAAAATGTTAAAGATCTTCTACCATGCAGATAAATAAAATGCAGATAGATAAAAGAATTAATTATTTTTAAAAACATAAAAGTAATGAAAGAAAATACAGGTGAGCCTGTAGATGCATGTCAGGTAAAAAGGCTTCTATACAAGACATCCAAGGTAGAGACCATAAAACTCAAGAGTACTGGATCTGACCTCTCTTCTCCCACACAAAACAAAGCAAATGAGGAAATGGTGTGTGTAGATTAAACATCTTTAAGTCAGAGGCCAATGACTGAAAATATTTTTCACTTTGTATGAGAAAGCACTTATACTTTGAACATACATAAATCAGAAAGTTTAATACCCAAACACTAATGGAATTGGGCAAATACATGAAAAAAATTTCACAGAAATGTAGATTAAAACAATGAGCTATGATTTCCCCCTTCTTAACTGGCAAAGATAGTGTATGTTAGTAACAGCCAAAGATCTATCAATAATAGAATAAATAAATAAGGGAGGAACAATGTAAAAATCCAAAACCAAGAGATTGGTTAAAAAAACTTTGGTATATCTCTAGTAACAGGATCTTCAGAGGCCATGAAACATGGTGTCGTAGGAGAGATTAAATGCCACAGAAAAATCCTGAAAATACCGAATTACTTGAATTAATTTTTCTTTGTGTTTCCTGTGGCAGGAAAAGTGTTGGGTCTCTGCTCTAGTGTTCAGAACTTGGGTATTTCTATTCAGTGAGTTAATCTTCCATCTCTGACATTACTGTGGAGTTGATCAATAGTATAATTCATCAAGACTGTGACAAGGAGCATCTGGTTTAGGATTTAATATTGACATTTCATATGTATCAAGAACCTAGAAAGGCCAGGCCTAGTGCTGGTCCTGTGGAGACGGCTAATATGGAAGGCAGAGTTTCCTTCTTCCCAACTCCTGTCTTTCCCTCCTACCTTCCTCCTTGTTCTGTTTTTCTCCTTTATTTCTGTGTATAGTCCATCCTTCTTTGATCTGTCCACCAACGGTAGACAGCACCAATTCAATGCTAACAGGAATCACCAGTTTGGGGTGTAGTGAAGAAGGAAATTTTATTCCACGTCAACAGCCCAATTTCAATAGAGCATGCCTGTGCGAACAGGTCAATAGTGGTACAGCTCAATTATGAGATCACATGGCTGTGGAACAGCACTGGTTGTGAAGATGCCGTGGGGCTCTGCTCTGCTCTGCTCCTTTCCACTGTGCACAAGTCTGTTCCTCTGTGCTCTGCTCCATTCTGGTCCAGCAAGACATCTTCCGTGTTTCATCTTCAATGTGCCAGCTCCAGCCAAAGAAATGCAGTTTTCAGCAAAAAGAGAACTTGCTTGCACTCTCTGAGCCAGAGGGGAGCTCTCTTAAATAGAGATAAGTCCCCACCTCTCGTCCCTGATTGGTTGATCCTCATGCAAATAAGGACTCCAAATCCCCACAGTTTGATTGGCCCAAAAAGCATTGTCCTGATTGGTCAGAATAGCAGCTTTGCTTGGTTAGTGAAGATACTGATTGGGGAGAGATATAATTGCACAGCTCCAATTGGACAGGAAAAGCCTCACTTCTCTTGGTTGAAATACAATTCCAGGAACTCCTTTATAAGGGCTGGCTCAGATGACAGGAGCACAGTGCAGGAAGGCAGTTCCGTGCAGGCTGCTCCCTGAAGTGTAGATTGCATGAGAGGCTCCTGTGTAGAAATGGCAGCTGGGCTCTCTTTTCTTTTGTTTTGTTTTAATTTGAGCCCAGTTAATCGCCAGGAGCCCTTCTTAGTATCTTCTTTCTCAAGGTCCACAGATCCTTTGTTTTTTTAAATCCTTTTAAGTCCTCATTTATTTAATAAACTTTGCCTCGCACCCACACACCACAATTCTAGAGTCACAGAGACATGTGTGACCCAGCCAGGTTCTCAGTGGGGTCTCAGTAGTGAGAGAAGCAGTCTTAGCACAGGGATCTCCAAGGGTTGTTGTGGCTTAGGGGCCCTCACACACCACTCTTGTCCCTGGCATGGGCGCAGTCCACAGGGCAAGCCAAGCATGCTAGAAAGGGGCATGCCCGCCACAGAGCCCTGTATGCCATACAGCACATGTTATGTTTGGGTCATAGTGAGGAGTTTGGTGTATATGGAACATTCATTGTGAGTGGGAATCAGAAACAACTTGGCAACTGCCAGCTGTGAAGGGGCAGACTCTGTCCAGTAAAGCTAAGGACAGGACTCCCAGCACACTCACCAGGCTTCACAGGTTCACCTTTGCCCTTCCTGCTTACAAATGCTCTCTGGCCTTTGCGTGGCCTACACCTTCCTTGCCATGCTGCTGGCCTGATGGGTTTGCTGGCATCTCCTCCCTCTCTGCCTCTTTGGACCTGCTCTCACTCATGTTCAGAAAGCTGTTTTGTTCATACCACACCACAGGGCCCTTCTCAGACATAGCATGAGGGTTATTAGAAAAAGGATAAGAGGGTGTCAAGCTGTGGCCACGATGCTTCATAGCTCAAGTACTTTATACTAAAGGAGTCCAAATCCTCAACCCAAATAGCACACATCCTGTCCCCCCTTACTGTCCCACTCTTCAGGACCATTTCTTACCCTTTTCCTCTCCTCTCCACACCTAGGTCTTGGCATGCAAAGATATAGGCAGCGCCTGTACACCCACCTTTCCTCAGTAAAGCTGTCCCCAACCACGCTTCTATAGTCCCAGTCTCATTTTCTGGGATGCCACTACCCTCTGCTTCTCCATGTCACTCAAAATTCTGCTTTGGAAGGTGAGGGAGGCTGGCTTCTGAGAAGATCCTGCCTCCTGATATTCATCTTCTGAGTATGGGCTAAACCTAATAACTTCTAAGCAAGAGAATACGGCACAGGCTGTCATTTCCAGGACTCAACTGCAAAGGCTGTGACTTCCATTTTCTAATCACGACCATGTGATCATGAAAGCTATACTTCCCCTATTGAGCATTAAGATGACCATGGCCCAGGTGACACTGTGATTGCAGCTGATAAAAAACCTAAGTTAGAAGACACACTAAAATGTGCCTATATTCCTGACCCAAAGAAACTGCAAAAGAGTGACTGTATATTGTTCTAAACTTCTATGTTTGGTGGTAATTTGTTGTACAGCAATAGATAACTGATACAAAAGGCATCCACTGTGGAATACCAGCTCCCACCTCTGTCACCAGATGTCCTCTCAGTAAAGGCTTGTGTCCCTCCACAGATATCTACATCTTTATCATCGTATCTAAGCCTAATTTTATCATTTGTTTGTATAGCTTATCATGTAATGTGTCTGTGTATCCCAAGTTCCTGGCATTTTTCCTACTCATGAATAAGAACTAAGAAATGTTTGCTAAATGAGTGTTAAAAGGTTGGATCCAACCTAAGGTGATGTGAGGTCATGGGAGATTTTTTTAATTAAAATTTTTGTTTTGTCATAAACATAGACTCACAGGTAGTTGTAAGAAATAACACATAAAGATTCTGTGTGCCCTGTACTCAGTTTTCCCCAATGGTCACATCTTGCAAAACTAGAGCACATATCAGAGCAGGAAATTGACCTCGGTGCAATTTACCCATTTTATTCAGGTATCACCAATACACATCACATAACTTATTCATATGTGTGTATCTGGTTCTATGCATTTTTATCTTAAGCAGGATTATATATTCACCACCACGGTCAAGATACTAACTGGCTCCATCTCCACAAAATCCTGCATGTGGCCCTTTCAGAGCCACCCCCACCTACCTTCCACCCCCTCTCTACCCTGGCACCACCAGTCTCTTAATTTTGTCATTTAAGAATGCTACACGAATGGAACCATAGAGTCTGTAACCTTCTAAGATTGGCTTTTTTGCACAGCACATTTCCCTTGTGATCTATCCAAGTTGTGTCAATCAATGCTTTTCCTCTTTATCACTGAGTGATATTACATGGTAAGTAAGTATTGGTTTATTTAACCATTCGCTCACTGAAGGACATTTTGTTTCTTTCCATGTTTTTGGCTATTACAAACACAGATGCTATGAAAATCTGTGTATAGGTTTTTGTGGACACACACCTTCAGTTCTATTGGACAAAGTCTGAGAATGCAATTGTTGGGTCATTTAGTAAGTGTACATTTAATTTTATAAGATAATGCTAATCCATCTTCCAGAGTGACTGTCCCATATTCCATTCCTACCAGAAACATCTAAGTGAGAGTGCTTCTCTGTATCCTCACCAACGTTGGTATTTTCACTATTGTAATGGGTGTGTAGTGATATCCCATGTGGTTTCATTTTGTATTTTCTTGTTAGCTAATGTTGTTGACCATCTTTCATGTGCTTATTTGCTGTCCGAATATCTTTTTCAGTGAAATGTCCATTAATATCTTAAGCCCATTTTTTAATTGGATTGCTTCTTTTTCCTGTTGGGTTGTGAGAGTGCTATATATTTTCCAGATACTGGTCTTTTGATGGCTCAGTAGTTTGCCTATGTCTTCTTCCAGCCACGTGAGGTTTATGTTACAGTTGACTTTTTGTCTGGGTGTCCACTTGCTCCAGCACCTTTGGGCCTATGCATCAGTCTGACCCAAACAAGAGATATAAATCAAGCAGTTGGTTAAACAGGAGAAATGTAATACAAGAATTTTATTAACCATAATAAAAGAATTACTATAGGATATACAAATATCTCTATGGTGTCCTAGGGCTGAAGGAGGAACCCAACAAAGGACAAAATGGGAAGGAGTTCAGACCTCTTTGAAGAAGATGCGGTTTGTCAACCATGCAGCAGAGGAGCTCACTAGTTTACCCAGACTGGAGTTGCTGAGTAATATAGGCCATCCCCTGGAGGGTGGACAGGGAACAGACAATCCATACCCAGTGGGGTGGGCATGCAGGGGGATGTGGGTATGCTGAGGACTTCAGAGCTGGCAGGCTGCTTGAGGAGGAGGGGTTTTCAGAGGAAGCAGCTCTCTCCATGGATCTTCCATGGATTGTGCTGGGCTTGCAGAAGCAGCCTAGTATCACAGGTGGCTGTATGCAGGCCACCTGAGGCTTCCAGGTCTTTGGGTAGAAGGCTGCCCTTAAATAATGGCTGAAATCAGTTCTTCACACAGAAAGGCAATGACAGAGAAGGAATCTTTGGGCATCTGGAAGAAAGGGAGAGACAAAGAGCAGAAATTGAGTAAATACAATAGGTTACCCTTCTCAAGAGTGTTTTAGGTCATGTTTGATGATTAAAGCAAAACTGATAACACCCAAACCCCAAGCTTCACATGCTGGCCCCATCTCGGACTCCACAGACCTCTTCTCTGTCTGACCAGAGATGCCCTGAAGCCATCCACAGTGTCCTGGGGTGTGGTAGGGCCTTGCATCCACAAGACCTTGACAGGATGAGGTGGTTGAGAGTCTCTCTGGAGAGGATTAAGGTGGGGAGTGGCCCTGAGTATAGGGGTGGCAGAGTGGTCTCCAGGAGCAATAAGGATCACTGGGGGCCAGAATCCCAGATACTGGCCAGAGCAAAGAGAGAGGTACCAGTCACCAGGTCATGGACCTCCTCACCCCTCACCCTTTTGGCAACTAAGAGGAGGAGACCAGAGTGGCATAGGCGAGTGGGGAGCCGCAGGGCCAGAAAATCTATGAACCCTCTCTCTACTCTTCTTCTGAGCCATTGGAGGAGCAAGGTGAGGAGAGGGGAACCTCAGCTTCAGGGAGCTGGACACCCAGTGCTCTTCAGAGCATGGCGGGCCCAGCATGACAGGGCTCTTCCCTACGGTACATGAGGGGAGATTCTTTAGGAGGGCCACGCTCCTTGGAAATAGGGGTTATGGGATGAAAACCTTGTAACGAATATGTAATTAAAATCATACATGTACAAAATAACTACAAAACAAAACAAGCCAGCCTTTTTCTGGAAGCCCAAGGTGTGTGTGATGGAGGCAGGGCAGGGGGCAAGGGAGTCATGAAGCTGTGAGCACTGTCTCAGGCTCCCACGCTCACAGCCCCACACCTCTGCCTTCTGAGAAACAAGTTCAACCCCTAGCCAAGAGCATTGATTGGGGCTCCAATAAACCCCTTGTTCTCTTTTTCTATTTCCTGTTAGACAAAGAATAAATGCAGAAAGAACTATATGAGCACTGGTTAGGTTATGTGCTGGTTCTCTCATTGCCAGTGTGCCCAAGGGCTGTGGCACCCGTGTGTTGGGTGTGGGGGTGAGGGGGAGCTGAGAGGCCCGGCAGGTCGTCTGGAACATCCAAAGCCCTTCCACGTGTATGTGACCTATCTGAACATGCTCTTTATTCCTCTTTGAGCAATAGGCTTCTAAGAGAAGTGGATGGAGGGCTGGCATATGCAGTAAGGTCTTTAAGGAGGAAAGCTGGAAAGAAATAACACACGTCACAGGGGCATAATTGTAAAAACGCACAACAAACATTTGCCCAACAAACATTTCCTGAGCCCCTCATTTACAGGTTCTATGGGTCTCTGGGGACAAGGTAATAGGCCAGTCTAAGGTTAGAGTGCACAGAGAATGCCAGTCCCACAGGTGGACTTTGTGGTTTTCACAGGCACTGCTTGGGCTATGACCACAATGCCCAGGAAGCTAAGGGAGCACAGGAAACAGGACTCAGAGCAAGGAAGTGGCCAGGGCTCTCGCGGACTCTTTTGAGGTGAGGGAGACCATCTTCAGTGAACGATGGACAGACTGGGGTGCCGTCCACGAGCAACACAGATGCAGGGTGACAGCCAAGCCAGGATGTGTCCAAAGCATGCATGGGGGTCAACAGGCCCAGAGTTGACAATACAGCAGCAGTACACACACAGGCCTCCCCTAATCCTTCTGTTTAGCAAGTGGGAAACCATATGTTTTCTTTGGCAGGAAGATTCATGAGGGTTTAAGAGAGGGGAATGTGCAGGGGAGGCTAGGAGGTATTTGGAGGCTGTGCCCAGGACCCAAGAGAAGTGATGCATTAATGATCTTGAAAGAAAAGTAAGGAATCTGGATTGTGCAGATTCCAACTCTGGTAGACAGCAAGTGGGTGAATAAAGTGGAAAGGATAGGACGGTCCCGGGCCCTGGGAGTGAGGATGTGTACCCTTAAACTCCATGGATGCACTCTGCATCTGGCAAAGGAGGGAGCCGGAAAGGCAACCATAGCAATGGGACCCTGGCCTCACCAAGCTCCAGAGTAGAAGAGTGAGGATCCCAATGTGGGGAAAGCAGTGGCATGGGGGTGCAGATGGTGATGAGCAAGTGCAGGCTTCCAGGAAGCATGGCTGTAACTGGGAGACGGGACCACATCACAAGTGGAACTGAGGTCTGCAAATGCATATTCTATAGGTGGAGGACCAATAGAGGTGCAACATGGATAGTTTTAGAGAAATAGGAAGGAAAGTGGAGAAGAGGGGATTCACAGCTCAGTAGAAAGACAAGCTCATCTTGAGCAAGGGAACCTTCTTCAGAGAGGACTTGATGAGCATCATTTTGAATTTCTTGCTGAGATAGAGGCAAGTTAGGCAGTTGTGTCCAGTTTTACCAGTCATGAAGTCACCAAGATGCTTCATCATGGCAAAAGGCATCATTCTTGACATATGGTGATATGGATTTACACCATTTTATGATATGGGAGAACCTCTCTCTAATTTACATCTGGGCATCCTATGGGCCAGGAACATAGGGCATCTGCTGAGAGGGAGAGGAAGAGACAGATGGGGACCTGAAGGCAGATGTATGATGTGGGAACTAACAGGAAAGAGATAGAGAAAGGAAAGGTCTGCAGCAACCTGTAACCGTTTTCTCCCTCTTTCTCTTTTCTCAAGTGATTTTGGGGACTGCCTGTGACTGTTATCATCCTAGAATATTATTATAGCAACTGTGTTCAAGGAAAACTTCCCCCAGGGACAGAAAGTAACAAACAAGGAACCTTGGGTCTAGACCTGTGCTGTCAGAAATGTGCTGTTTTTATAAAACTTCACAAACCCACTTAATTTTTTTTAAATGTCAAAGTGAGGTACTTATTCCCCTTGGTATTTCAAAATACTCAGCAAAACCATTTCCTATTAGACCCAATGACAGATTTTTAATAAAGTGCCTATGAAATGCAGATTCTGGCAACTTTTTAAAATTCAAGCCCAGAAGGAGTCATTGCCAGTCCAAAGCCACCAGCATATGGAGGACCTGTAGGGCCATTTAACAAGTGTGCTCTCCAGTTGACTCTATGCAATCCTCAGTCTCTGCTGAGACAGGAGATTACAGCATCTTTCTGTGCAAATTCTGAGCTGATGGAGGCAAAGGAGATAACCAACACACACGTTATTGGCTTCCAATGAAATTCATTGCCCATCAGGGAATTATGGCATAGACTCATGTGCACTGGCTCAAGTCCAGGTTTCTTAGGACTGGTGTGGCCTTTGGTTACTGACTCAACTTCCCTTCCTCATGAATAATTGTAGATCACTTCTGGAGCTGATGCCTGTTCAAATGGGATAATGCCCTCGAGCCTATAGCAAAGCCTGGCACAGAGGACAATAAATATTATCCATGATTATTACTTATTTTTCTTTAGCATTTTCCAAAGTGTCATTATTAAAAAGAAAAAAGCTTTTGCAAAACCCAAGTCATTGCTGGGCATGACATTGGGGTTCACTAACTTGAAATCCAGCCCTAGCCCTAGTTCCCAGGCAGATGCTGAGACTGTGCACCTATGAGAGGGTCTAACAGCATCTGATCTCTACCACTCAGCAGGCCATCAAGAGGATGAACTGAGATAGTAAACACAGAAGTACTTTATACCCCATCTGGCCACACACATACATGGAATAGGAGACACCAGAACATAGAATCACCGTAAGAACTGGACAATCCCAAACCTTCACATACTCCTCTACGCACGCTTGAAATGTCCTCCAAGCAGAATTCCTTCCTCTTTGACTTTGTGAGCAGGGACTCTGTTATCATTTGTCTCTAGTGCACGCAGAACATTCTGATGAGCTCACCATGAGATCAACTACTAGAAGAATGCTATTCCCTGTTATCACTATTGGATGACCACAGGAGAAAGGCCCAAGGTCCCTGGGCCAGCTCCCCTCCATTGGTAATGTAGATGACCACAAGGGAAGGACTTGTGGTTCTTGCCCCATCTTTATGCCTGGGTCTCTATTCCTTGTCAGGAAACATGAAGCATTTATTCCCCTTGTAGAAATGAAAGGCACAAAAATGAGGAATTCTAACAGAGCAATGCACGCTTGGTACCCCAATTCTGTTCTAACCACCTGTCAGATGGTGCCCTGGGAGTTGGTACTCTGGTCTGGCCCCAAAGTGCAGGCATACACTGTTTCCCTGTCTTTGTTCTCGTCTCCATGCCATGGTCATACCTCATCTCCATTTCTGCTTCTTCCATCTCTTCTCCCCTGGCTTCTCTCTGGGCTGAGCAAATGCCCCTGAGCTCCTTCCTTTTTATCACTGTTCTTACAGTGACGCACCTTCTGCCTCCCCTCTACAGAAGATCCATGAATCTCTTTACCTGAATCTCTCTCTGAAACCTCTCAAAGAAGCCTGCAGTGTCTTTATTGTGCTCATTAATTCCTTGTATGGCCACGTGTTGTGGCTCCCACACTAGGGGCATGGGGCTGGAGCAAGGCCCCTGGAATGGGAAGTCACACCTGGGTTACAAACCCAAGACCCACCACATTGTATTTATGTGACTTGATTATCATCTTTAAAACTCTCATTTGGTGAGATTTTGCTACACTAAGCTCCTCACAATTTTGATGAGGCATTTTTGTCTTCACGTCACTGTGACTCAAGAGGAGACTTTGCAGGCTTGCAGACACTGCATTTAGCATGGCTGAATTCACACCAAGGCCTCTAGGCCAGTGACAGCACCATATCTCCTCTGGACACACTGGGTGCCTTCTGTCTTCGCTCTTTCTGTATGAAGTGGGGGCTGTCACTGCTCCCTAAAGCTGTCATGAGGAGCCAGTGCACATCTATGTTCACTGGTCCTGTAGTGGATAAGAGATGCACATCTGTCCTCTGAAGTTTCTCTAGCACCTGGAACCAGGCCTGATGTCTAAAATAGGTGGAACAAATATTTATTTGAGTGGATAATATAAGCAGGCCCCTAGCACAATACCTGGCAGAAGACAGCCATTTCGGAAACTATAGTCATAAGAGGAAGAATTTATATACATGAGCAGACCAGCTGTTTCCCATCTCTCTTCGCCTTCATAGGCACTCTTGTGTCAAGGACCCCCAGCACCTAGAGTGGAGCCTGGCTCATACATGTCATGCAACAATGTGTCTGTGCTGCGGAGGAGGGAGACGGCCACATAGAAGATAAAAGGGGCATGCCAGCCCTGCAAACACAGAAGTATTGAGCTAGTGGGTCCACATAGGAAAATCAAAACATTTTTTAATGTTTACTGAGTATTAGACAACATAAACTTATTTTTCTGTGATTTATTTAATTCTTACAAAAACCAGAGAGCTTAGTTCTCTTGCTGTGCCCCCTGTGCAGATGAAGAAACTGGGGCCTTAAACAATTAAGTTCCCACAGGTGTGAGAATTAAATGTCTAAAACACAGGATATTTGAAAGGGTCATTCGCCCTTACCCACTGGGCCATGTGGCCACTGAGGGCTCAGAGTCACATGGCACCCCCATTCCCCATGGTAAATGAGAGGCCATGCCCCCACAGACCCCCTCTGAGATCTCTCCTCCACATCCACACTAAACAAAGCCCCGAGAACAGTCCAAAGGGGGTTGTACTTGCTGCATCGAAAGAGACAACAAAGGACATCTGGGGGTTCTTCCTCCTTTCCAAGTACAATACAGGCTGCAATTTCTCTTTCCTTTTTAAAAAGAAAAAAAAATTAATAAGAGAAAAAATATCCCCCCTAAATTCCTAGGGGAAATCCAAAGACAGTTATTCCCATCATATTTTGAGGAAGTCTTGAATCCTTCCCTGGAAGATATCAGATTCTGAGAAGGTGACTGACCTTCAGCAAAAGCTATTAAAACAGCGTCATCTGGATGGGGTTTCCAGAACAAAAAACTGCAGCTCCACTGGGCTGGAACGAGGCCTCACGGAGCATCAATATACAGATGTCCAGGTGCGGCAGAGGCCTCTCAGCTCTCCCCAAGAGGGTTCAGGGCTCTGGATGAACACATTTCCACTCTAGCAG
>NW_011888986.1:1806201-1808601 GCF_000151845.1 Pteropus vampyrus | reverse complement strand
AAAAAAATGAGAGATCAGCTTCTGTTTAGAGTCACAGATGTCTGGAAAAAGGACAGCTAGAGAAGTGTGCTTAGATTGTCTTCTCCCTAGTAGACCTCAGACTGAGGGACCCCAGCCTCAATACTGTGTTTTTGTAATCTGGGAGAAATGTGTGAATTTCATTTAGTCTCATTTAACAAATAGATATTGGGCACTGCATGTCAGACATTGTCTGAACACTGGAGATACAAAGGTGCAGACAATCAGCACAAACACTCACATCTTGAGCTTACGCTTAGTGGTAGCAGATAGTAACATGCCAACCATATACTCATACCTGTGTGAGCAAAACATCATATACTGACAAGTGCTATCCAGAGAATCAAACTACAGTCAGATAGAGCAGGTTTGGGTGGCTACCTTGTCCTGAGATACCAAGGAGTGGAAATAATATTTACACTGAACCCCAAATGCCAAGCAGGAGACAGTATGCATAAGAGCAGAGGGCACAAGGTGGAGCCCATGCTAAGTGGGGCAGTGAGTCTCTATAGAAACCCACCTGTGAGGTTGAAACTTATTAAGAACAAGGGGATCAGGGAAGAGATGAGCTTGAGGAAGTGGATGGGGGCCAGCTTTTGCTGCTGAGAAAGTGGGCAGGGAGATTGTACCTTATTCTATAAGTGTCTACAGCTGGTTCAAGCATTAAGTGGTGGTGGGGGGCATAACCAGTGATTCATATTTCCAAAAGACCATCCTGGCTGCTACATAGAGAATGAACTCTCAGAGGGTCATGACAAGGTAATTTAACAATTCAGGGACTTAACCAGGATGATCGAAATGAAGATACTGAGATAGATAGAACTGGGTTGAGTTTTAAGAGCCTCATCAATGGGATTCAATGGTGGACCTTAGGGGCTGGGTGAGGTAACATGCAGCTCCTGGAAGGCTAGGTTGAGAGAAGGGCAGGACAAACAGGGGTTCTTTGTGGCCAGAAGTAGAAGCAAAACTGCACTTTCTAAAATCTCATTTGTAAATTTGTCATTTGGAACTTGAAAGTCATTTTCCTGTAAATTTGATAAAAGCTGGTCAGGCCCCAGGCCAACTTATAAGTGCCAATTTAATCCACTGACCACAGGACTAATGAATCCACTGCCGTGAGACCCATTCTTCCCAGAAAGAGCTTATGGAGTTCCAGTGCAGGGTGCCAGGGTCATAGTGCTAAAGAAAACCGGAAATAACAGAAGTTAAAGCAGAGAAAGCAGATTTTTTACTAATTTAAAATTTTTCAACTACATTTGACATTAAAAATCATATTCGTTTCAGTTGTATACCATAGTTGTTAGACATTTATATTTATAAAGCTATCCCCCCAATAAGTCCAGTACCCCTGTGATGCCATACATCATTATTACAGTATTATTGACTATATTCCCTATGCTGTACTTTGTATCCTGTGACTATTTTGTAACTGCCAATATGTTCTTCTTAATCCCTTCACCCAGCATCTACAACCGCATGTGACCTGGAAACCATCAGTGTTCTCTGTATCCATGAGTTTGTTTCTGTTTGTTTGTTCATTTATGTTGTTTTTAGATTCCACATATAAGTCGTTATATGATATTTGCCTTTCTCTGTCTAATATTTCTTTTTTAATTTAATTTTATTATTAGTTTCAAGAATACAGTACATTGGTTAGACATTTGTATAGTTTATAAAACGATCCCCTTAATTGCTCTTTCTCTCCTCTGGCTCTCCACCTAGCTATTACATTAATGCTAACTGCATTCTCTATGCCGTGCTCCCCATGCCCATGATCATCTATCAACTACTAATTTGTACTTCTTTAACCCTTCACTCCATTCTCCCAGCCCCAAACCCCCCTCCCCTCTGGCTGTCACCAGTTGTCCTCTATATTTATGAGTCTGTTTTTGATTAGTTTGTTCTTTTTGTTCCTTAGATTCCCCATATGAGTGAAATCATATGGTATTTATCTTTCTCTGACTTATTTCACTCAGCATTATAACCTCTTCATCCATGATGCCTCAATGGTTCTTTTTTATGGCAGAGTAATATTCCATTGTATATATGCACTACTTCTTCTTTATCCAATCATCTATCAATGGACACTTAAGTTGCTTTCATGTCTTGACTACTGTAAATAATGCTGCAATGAACATAAGGGTGCATATATCTTTTCAAATTAGTGTTTTAGATTTCTTTGGATAAATATCCAGAAGTGGAATTGTTGGTTCATATGGTAGTTCTATTTTAAATTTCTTGAGGAACTTCCATACTGTTTTTCATGGTTACTGTACCAATTTTCAAACCTACCACCAGTGCACGAGGGTTCTCTTTTCTACACATCTTTGCCAACACTTAATTTTTCAATTACTGATGGTAGCCGTTTCTGACAGGTGTGAG
>NW_011888986.1:1801489-1806151 GCF_000151845.1 Pteropus vampyrus | reverse complement strand
TTGTTTTTAGATTCCACATATAAGTCGTTATATGATATTTGCCTTTCTCTGTCTAATATTTCTTTTTTAATTTAATTTTATTATTAGTTTCAAGAATACAGTACATTGGTTAGACATTTGTATAGTTTATAAAACGATCCCCTTAATTGCTCTTTCTCTCCTCTGGCTCTCCACCTAGCTATTACATTAATGCTAACTGCATTCTCTATGCCGTGCTCCCCATGCCCATGATCATCTATCAACTACTAATTTGTACTTCTTTAACCCTTCACTCCATTCTCCCAGCCCCAAACCCCCCTCCCCTCTGGCTGTCACCAGTTGTCCTCTATATTTATGAGTCTGTTTTTGATTAGTTTGTTCTTTTTGTTCCTTAGATTCCCCATATGAGTGAAATCATATGGTATTTATCTTTCTCTGACTTATTTCACTCAGCATTATAACCTCTTCATCCATGATGCCTCAATGGTTCTTTTTTATGGCAGAGTAATATTCCATTGTATATATGCACTACTTCTTCTTTATCCAATCATCTATCAATGGACACTTAGGTTGCTTTCATGTCTTGACTACTGTAAATAATGCTGCAATGAACATAAGGGTGCATATATCTTTTCAAATTAGTGTTTTAGATTTCTTTGGATAAATATCCAGAAGTGGAATTGTTGGTTCATATGGTAGTTCTATTTTAAATTTCTTGAGGAACTTCCATACTGTTTTTCATGGTTACTGTACCAATTTTCAAACCTACCACCAGTGCACGAGGGTTCTCTTTTCTACACATCTTTGCCAACACTTAATTTTTCAATTACTGATGGTAGCCGTTTCTGACAGGTGTGAGATGATATCTAATTGTGGTTTGAATTTCTGTTCTTCTGATGATTTAGTGACATTGAGAATCTCATCATATGTCTATTGGCCATCCATATATCTTCTTTGGGGAAATGTCTATTCAGATCCTCTGCCCATTTTTTAATCAGATTGTTTGTCTTTTTGGTGTTAAGTTGTATGATTTCCTTATATATTTTGGATATTAACCCCTTATTGGATGTATCACTGGCGAATATCTTCTAATCCGTTGTTGGTTTTTTTGTTTTGTTGATAGTTTCCTTTGTTCTACAAAACCTTTTTAGTTTGACGGGGTCCCCTTTGCTTATTTTTTCTTTTGTTTCTCTTGCCCAAGGAGACGTATCCAGAAAAATATTACTAAGAGTAGTGTCAGAGAGTTTACTGCCTGTTTTCTTCTAGGAATTTTATGGTTTTTGATCTTACATTTAAGTCTTTAACCCATTTTGAGTTTATTCTTGTAAATGGTATAAGAATTTATCCATTTCATTTTTTTTTGCATATATCTGTCCAGTTTTACCAACACCATTTATTGAATAGAGAGTATTTATCTGATTGTATATTCTTGCCTCTTTTGTCATAGATTAATTGACCATATAAGTAAGGGTTTATTTCTGGGCTCTCTATTCTGTTCCATTGATCTATGTATCTGTTTTTATGCCAGTACCATGCTATAGCCTTGTAGTATAGTTTGATATCAGATAGCATGATACCTCCAACTTTTTTCTTCTTTCTCAAAATTCCTTTGGCTATTCAGGGTTTTTTGTGATTCCTTATAAATTTTAGGATTATTTATTCTAGTTCTGTGAAAAAAAGCCATTGGTATTTTGATAGGGATTGCATTTTTGAATGTACAGATTGCACTGGGTAATATGGACACTTTATCGATGTTAATTCTGTGAGCACAGCATATGCTTCCATTTATTTGTATCTTCTACGGTTTCTTTCTTCAATGTCTTATGATTTTCTGAGTACAGGTCTTTTACCTCTTTGGTTACATCTATTCTTAGATATTTTATTTTTCTGATGCAATCATAAATGAGATTTTTAAAATTTCTCTTTCTGATAGTTCATTATTACTGTATAAAATGCAACTTATTTCTGAATATTAATTTTGTATCTTGATACTTTACTGAATTCATTTACCAATTCTAATTTTTTTTTTCTTTTTTGGTGGAATCTTTAGGGTTCTCTCTATATAGTATCATGTCATCTGCAAATAATGACAGTTTTACTTCTTCCTTTCCAATTCATATGCCTTTTATTTATTTTTTTCTTTATCTGATGACTATGGCTAGGACTTCCAATACTATGTTAAATAAAAGTGGTGAAAGTTATATCTTTGTCTTGTTCCTGATCTTAAAGAAAACACTTTGAACTTTTCCCCATTGAGTATGATGTTAGCTATGGATTTGTCATATATGGCCTTTATTGTGTTGAGATATGTGCCCTGTATTCCCACTTTGCTGAGAGTTTTTATCATAAATAGATGCTGGATTGTGTCAAATGATTTTTCTGTATCTATTGATATGATCATATGATTTTTATCCTTTATTCTGTTTATGTGGTGTATCATATTAATTGATTTATGGATATTGAACCAATTTTGCATCCCAGAAATAAATCCCAGTTGATCATGATGTGTAATCTCTTTAATGTATTGCTGAATTCGCTTTGCTAATATTTTGTTGAGGAATTATGCATCGATGTTTATCAGGGATACTGGAGTGTAATTTCCTTATTTTTAATGTCTTTATCTGGTTTGGGAATCAAGTTAATGATAGCCTCTTAAAATGAACTTGAGTACCTTCAATCCTCTTGAGCTTTTTGAAATATTTTGAGGAGAGGTGTTAATTTTTATTTAAATGTTTGGTAAAATTCCCCTGTGAAGCCTTCTAAACCAGGACTTTTGTTTGTTTGGAATTTTTTGATTACGCATTTGATTTCCTTAGTAGTTATCCATCTCTTCAGATTTTCTGTTTCTTCCTGATTCAGTCTTGGAATAGAGTATCTTTCTTGGAATTTATCCATTTTTTCCAGATGCTCCTATTTGTTGGTATTGATGGTTCATAAATTTTCTCATAATTCCTTGTATTTCCGTAGTATCAGCTTTCATTTTTCCTCCTTTATTTTTGATTTTAGTTATTTGGGTCCTCTTTCTTTTTTCTTTGATGAGTTTGCTTAAAAGTTTATCAACTTGGTTTATCTTTTCAAAGAGCCAGTTCTTGGTTTTGATCTTTTGTATTTTTCTTTTAGACTGTATTTTGTTGATTTCCACTTTGATCTTTATTACTTCCTTCCTTCTACTCACTTTGGCTTTGTTATTCATTTTCTAGTTTCTTTGGATTTAAGGTTAGATTGTTTATTTGAGATTTTTCTTGAGGTAGGCATGTATTACCATAAATTTCCCTCTTAGAACTTCTTTGGTTGTGTCCCATAGATTTGAGGTCATTGTGTTTTCATTTTCATCTATCTCAAGGTATTTGATTTCTTCTTTAATCTTATTGTTAACCCATTCATTATTTAGTAGCATGTCACTTACTCTCCATGTGTTTGTGTGTTTTTCAATTTTCTTCTTGAAGTTGATTTCTATGTTCATACCATTTCGATCAGAGAAGATATTTGATATGATTTCAGTCTTCTTAAATTTATTGAGACTTATTTTGTGGCTCTAACATATAGTCTATCTTGGAAAATGTTCAATATGAACTTGCAAAGAATTTATATCCTGATGCTTTGGGGTGAAATATTCTAAAGATATAAATTATGTTCACTTGGTCTAATGTGTCATTTAAGGCCAATGTTTCCTTGTTGACTTTCTGTCTGAATGTTCTGTCCATTGGGGTGTCAAAGTCTCCTATAATCACTGTATTACTGTCAATCTCTCTCTTTCCATCAATATTTACTTTATATATTTAGGTGCTCCTACGCTGGGTGCCTAAATGTTTGCAAGGGTTATATCCTCTTGTTAGATATCCCCTTTATCATTATGAAATGTCTTTTTTTGTCTCTTGTTACAACCTTTGTTTTAAAGTCTATTTTATCTGATACAGGTATTGTTTCCCCAGCTTTTGTTTTGTTTTGTTTTCACTTGCATTAAATATTTTTTCTACCCTTTTATTTTCAGTTTGTGTGTGCCTTTCAATCTGAACTGGATCCCCTGTAGACAGCATACATATGGGTCTTGTTTTCTTATTCATTCAGGCACCTTATGTCTTTTGATTGAAATATTTAATCCATTTACATTTAAAGTAAATAATGATAGGTATGTAGTTAATGCCATTTTATTATTCACATTTCTGATCTTTCTCTTCTTCTCAAAGAAGTCCCTTTAACATTTCTTGTAGTACTGGTTTGGTGGTGATGAAATTCTTTAGCTTTTTTTGTGTGGGTCTGGGAAACTTTGTCCTTCAGTTGTAAATGATAGCTTTGCTGAGTAGAGAAATCTTGTTGTAGGGCCTTACTTTTCATCACTGAATAGTTCATGCCTATTATTTCTTGCCTGCTGTGTTTCTGTTGATAAATCAACTGACAGACTGATGAGAGCTCTCTCATAGGTAACTATCTGCTTTTCTCTTGCTGCTTTTAAGATTCTCTCTTTGTCTTTGACCTTTGATGTGTCTTGGTGTAGGCTTCTTTGAGTTCATCTTATTTGGGACATTTTGTGCTTACTGGGCTTGTATGTTTATTTCTTTTGCTAAGTTAGGGAAGTTTTCTGTCATTACTTCTTCAAATTTGTTTTCAATTTGTTGTGCTCTCTTCAACTTCTAGTACCTATGGGGAACTTTAGAAAGACATGCACATGCACAGATAAGACAC
>NW_011888986.1:1797456-1800929 GCF_000151845.1 Pteropus vampyrus | reverse complement strand
CTAACAGAAAACACAATAACTAATTACTAAAGGAAATATAGTGTTGTTTGAGAGAATAGATGGTTAGCTTCCCCTTGATGGATGGAAGAAACCATCAAGCCTGACAAATAAGACATTGTCACCTACTTTGTGACATCTAACTATGGTTAAAAATAATTTTTAAAAGAGTGAAAGCAAATCAAGAAAATTATATATAAAGAAAATGAGTAAATCAACAATGAGATGAAAATTATAAAAAGGATCTGAATCAAAATTATGAAGCTTAAAAGTACAATAACTAAAGGAAAAATTAACTAGAGAAGTTCAAGAGCAGGTTTGAGCAGGCAAAACAAAGATTCAGTGACCTTGATAATAGAATGATTGAAATGATCAAATCTGAAGAACAGAAAGAACAAAGAATGAAGAAAAGTGATGAGAGCTTAAGGGATTTACGAAGCACCATAAAGCCAACCAACATATGTATTATGAGAGTCCCAGAAAAACAGAAAGAGAAAAAGATGTAAAGATTATTGGAAAAAATACTGGTCAAAATCTTCCCAAATTTGATAAAAGATATGAATTTACAAACCCAAGATGTTCAACAAAGTCCAAGTAAGATAAACTCAGAGTCCCACACTGACACGCATTATAATCCAAATGTCAAAATACGAAGACAAAGAGAGTCTTGAAAGCAGCTGGCAAGAAATAACTTGTTATGTACAAGTGATCCTTAATAATATTATCAGCGATTTCTCTTCAGAAATCTTGGAGACCAGAAGGCAGTGAGATGACATACTTAAATTACCGAAAAAAAAGAAAACTCAGCAAAGAAGTCTGCATCTGGGAAAACCATCCCTCAAAAATTAAGAAATCTTCTTCTCCCTCCCCAAGCAAAGTAGTTTATCACCTCTAGACTTTCCCTACAATAAATGATAAGGGAATTCTTAAGGTTGAAATAAAGTAGACAATATAGATAATAACTCAAACACATATGAAGAAATAATGATCTTCAGTGAAGGTAAATATATAGGCAATATAAAACTCAATATTACCGTGATTTTGATTTGTAGCTTCACCTTTTATTTTTTGCAGAATTTTAAAACAAATACATAAAAATTATAAATTTGTTATTCTTCATAAAATGTATAAAAATGTAATTTGTGACATCAACACAACATAAAAGGTGTCAGATCTGTACAGAATTAGAATTTTGATATGTGATTGAGGCTAAGTTGACATCAGTTTATATTATATTGCAACTTTGGGATGTTATATATTTCCAATGTTAACTACAAAGAAAATATGTATAGAATATACACCAAATGAATGAAAAGAAAAATCAGAATATGTCATTACAAAAAAGGTAAATAAAACACAAAAAGAGGTCAATTATGGAGGAAATGAAAGGGAAAATATAGAAGACATACAGAATCACAGCAAAAAGGCAGAAACAATTTCTTTATCAATAATTACTTTAAATATAAGTGGATTAAATTATTCAATCAAAAAGAAGACATCTAAAGAATAAATTAATCAATCCAACTATTTGCCACCTACATGAAACTCACTTTAGATCTAAAGACAAAAATAGGTTGAAAATGAAAGATTTAAAGAAAGATATTCTATACAAGTACTACCAAAAAGAAAGCTGGGGTGGCTATACTAATTTAAGACATGACTTCCCACTGTGGGAAAAATAGAAAGGAGGGGGACCCTAGCAGCTCTCATGACCACTGCAAACACTGACATCAAGGACACCTGCAGTCTTTGTCAACACTGACTACAGCTGGTAGAGCTCCCCAAAGTCCATGTCACTGTACTCTTCCTGGAGAAGAAGCCACTGTTGTGCCCACAAAGAGTTGGAATAGCAACATCTTTTTTTCCCTCTTCGGTATCACCTTAATGCTGCTGCTACCACAAAAACACCCACACTTAGGACCCCAGCCCCAAGATAAATACCTTTGGCTATTACTTCCCTCTATGAGAGAAAAGGAGACCAGGCAGACCCCAGAAGCCTTTGCCTGGACTCTCATGGCCTTGGCTGCTGAGGACCCCAAAAGTTTTCAGTGATGCTGCCTAGAGTCCATGCCACCATATCCTTGGAGGCAGGGCCACCATTGTGATTTCCCTGAAGTTAAAGCCACTGTACTCCATCTAGCTGATGCCCTTATACCACCCATAGGTGAGATCTTTCCTCACCAAAGCAAGTTCATAAAGGCTGAGGATGTTTCACTTCTTTCACATTCACAGACATCAATCTAAGGCTACAAGAAACACAAAAAAATAAAGACAACATGACATCACCAAAAGGATCAGTAACTAATCCCAAAGAAATAGAGATCTACAAATCTCTTGACAAAGAATTCCAAATAATTGCTTTAAGGAAGCTCAGTGAACTACAAGAGAACTCAGGCAACTTAACAAAATCAGAAAAATAATACATGAGTGAAACAATAAGTTCAACAAGGATATAGACATCATAAAAAAGAACCAAACATAAATTCCGGATCTAACAAATACAAAAAATGAAATTCAAAAATGCTATAGAGTTTTAAGATCGAATTAAATCAAGAAAAAGAAAGAATCTGCAAACTTGAAAATAGGTCATTTGAAACTATCCAGAGGAGAAAAAAATAAAATGAAAAAAAATAATAAAGCCTGTCATTTATGAGATATGATCAAGTGAGCAACATATGTATTATGGGATTCCAAGTAAAAGAAGAGAGAGTTAAAAAGGGAAGAAAGTTTATTTAGAAAAATGACTGAAAACTTCTCAAATCTTGGGAAGGAAATAGACATCCAGATTTGTGAAGCTCAAAGATCTCCAAATGGTATCAACCTAAAAAAGAATATGCACTTTATATTCAAATTGTCAAAAGCCAAAGAAAAAGAATTTTGAAATCAACAAGAAAAAAGCAAATCATTACATATAAGGGAATCCCTATAATACCATCAGAGGATTTCTCAGAGGAACCTTGTAGGCCAAGAGAAAGTCAGATGATATAGTCAAAAAAATAAAAGAAAAAAAATACCCTTCCAACCAATAAACCATACACACCAGTTATCTTTAGAATATGAAGGATAGTCTTTCCCAGACAAACAAAAACTGAAGGAATTCATTACTACTCGATCTGCCTTATAAGAAATGTTTAAGGAAATTTTCACGTTGAAATAAAAATACCCTAAACAGCAACACAAAAGTATATGAAAGCATAAATCACAATGGTAAAGTTAAAAAATATAGACAAATACTGAAAACTCTAATATTGTAATAGTATTATGTAAATTACTTTTAACCCTAATATAAAAGTTAAAATATAAAAATTTGTTAATGAATACACAATACAAAAAGAAGTAAAGTCTGAAAACAGTAATACAAAATGCATAAAGGGAGGGAGTAAAGCGTAGAGCTTTTAAGTACAATTTAAGTTAAGATGTTGTTAATTTAAAATAGATGGTTATAACAAGATATTTTATATAATCTTGAGCTAACC
>NW_011888986.1:1793561-1795961 GCF_000151845.1 Pteropus vampyrus | reverse complement strand
GAGGACCCTCCATGCTGTTCTCCATAATGGATTTGTCAGTTTACATTCTCACCAATAGTGTACAAAGTTTTTCTTGTATCCATAAACTCACCAACACTTATCGTTTGTCTTCTGATAATAGCATTTCCAAAAAGTGTGAGCTGATATCTCATTGTGGTTTTGATTTGCATTTCCCTCATGGTTAGTAATGTTGAGCATCATTTTATATACCTTTGGCCATTTGTATGTCTCCTTGGAGAAATTGATATACTAGTCCACTGCTCTTTTAAAAATTGGGTTACTTGGGGGTTGAAGAGGTTGGTTGTTTGTTTTTGTTTGTTTGTTTTATTTTTTTGCTCTCGGTTGGAGTTTTTTTAAAATATTTTTTTGGATATTAACCCCTTATCAGATATATGACTTGCAAATATTTTCTCCTATTTCATAGGCTGCCTTTGCTGGGCAAAAGCTTTTTAATTTGATGTGATTCCACTTGTTTACTTTTATTTTTGTTCCCTGTGCTTTTGGTGTCATATCCAAAAGCCCATTGCCCAGACCAATGTAAAGAAGTTCTTTTTGTATGTTTTCTTGTAGTGTTTTATAGTTTCAGGTCATATTTAAGTCTTTTATCCATATTGAATTGATTTCGTGTATGGAATGAGATAAGGGTAAAACTTTATTCTTCTGTATGTGAATACTCAGTTTTCTAAATACCACTTATTGAAGAGAGTATTTTTCCACATTTTGTATTCTTAGTGTCCTTGTTTAATATCAAATTTAAAAAAAAAATGAGATGATTTTTGAAAAGTTAAATAAAATCAATAGACCCTTACCTAGATTAATAGAAAAGAGAAAAGACTCAAATAAAATCAGAAGTAAAAGAAGATATATTACAACATCCATTATTGTAAGTGGGGTATTGAAATCACTGTTATTGTATTGCTATTTATTTTTCACTTCAGTTCTGTTAATATTTGCTTTATATGTTTAGGTGCTCTGATGTTGGGTGCATATATGTTTATAATTGTTATTATATTTCGTCTTCCTGATGAAATGACTCTTTTATCATTATATAGTGACCTTCTTGTCTCTTGTGACTGTTTTCAACTTAGAGTCTATTTTGTCTAATGTTAGTATAGCTATCCCTGCTTTATTTCGGTTACAATTTGCATAAAATATCTTTTTCTATTTATTTTCAGTGTGCGTGTCTTTAGAGTCTCTTATAGATAACAAATTGTTGGAGCTTGTTTATTTAATTTTTTAATTTTATCCATTCAGCCACTCGGTTTCTTTAGATTACTTTAATTCATTTATGTTTAAAGTAATTATTGATTGGTAAGAACTTACTATTGTCATTTTGTTAATTGTTTTCTGTTTGTTTTGCACCTTTTCTGTTGCTCTTTTTCTATCTTTTCTTGACATTTTATATTTTTTTACATCTTCCATCCTCAACATCTTAGCTTTTTCTTCTGTGTCCCTTGGTCATCATGAAATGACTGTTACTGGTTTCTAATTTCATTCCCTTGTGGTCATATGGTATTTTATTTTTTTTTGTATTTTAATTCTCTTATGTTCATTGAAACTTGTATTTATGTCCTCACGTATGTTTTATCTTGGAGAATGTTCCTTGTGCACTTGAGAAGATTGTGTATCCTGCTGTTATTGGGTGGTGGGTCTGTTATTTCTAGTTGATTTATAGTATTTTTCAAATCTTACATTTTCTTGTCAATCTTCTGCCTGGTTTTTGTATCCATGACTGAAAACGAGACATTGAAGACTCGAACTATTATTATTGAAAGTATTCTCTTCATTTTGTCAGTTGTTGATTCATGTATTTTGGAACTCTGTTGTTAGGTACATATATGTTTATAATTGTAATACATTACTGATGGATTCACACTTTTATTATTATAAAATGTCCCTCTTTATCTGTAGTAACATTTTTTGTTTTAAAGTCTCTTTTACCTGATATTAAAATAGTGATTCCAAATTTCTTAGTTGCATTTTAAATGATACATCTTTTTCTATTCTTTTACTTTTAGCCTATTTGTATTGGTAAATCTAAATTATATCACCTGTGCACAGCATATATTTTGTGCTTTTTAAAAGAGCTGGAGAATCTATCTTTTCATTCAATTGTTTAATCCATCTAAATTTGATATATTTGGGTTTATGTCTACTATTTGTATTTTGTTTTCTATGTTTCATGTTCCTTTTTTTATCCTCCTTTATTGCTTTCTTTTGCGTTGTTAATTTTTAGTACAAGGTTTTAATTACTTTAATGATTTATATATTTTTATATATTTATATATATCCATAATTTATATTTTTAGTGGTCGTTCTGGCTATGGCAATATACATTTTAACTTATCATATTCACTTCAGATTTACACTAACTCAATTTCAGTGGGATATAGAATGTAT
>NW_011888986.1:1782039-1792301 GCF_000151845.1 Pteropus vampyrus | reverse complement strand
CTGTCTTGTTCCTGTTATTCTCTATAACTTAGAGTACCTATGATTTAGCCTCCTTTTCATTACTTACTATCAAAATCTCCATTGTTTTTGTGAGTTTCCTTAGGTTTGAACTTCCCCCACACTCTGTTCCAAATAAGTCAGTTCTTTTGAAGAGAGTGTTGGAACTCTCTGTTCTTATGGACTACCTCCTCTTTTGAGTAAAATCTCTGAGTCACTAACCTGGAATTGGAGACAGTTCCAGTGATTCTCTTCTCTCAGAATGATACCCCTAGTTTATAGGCAGGGCACAGAATGAGGGTTGTAGCCTCTGGTCTTTTCCATTTACCTTTCCCTGCATGGAACCTCTGACCTATGAGTAAGCTTGTGTGAGGGTGATAAGGGTCTCAGTGTTCTATCATGCTTAGGATAGATACTTCATTCTATAAGTGGAGGAAGGACTGGAAAATGAAGCTAGTGATCTCTTAGCTGTACTCATCTGGAATTTAATGTCTGAAACACAGAGCTACAGAAGGAAGAGTAATGCTAGTGTCCTGTCTCACCCAGAAAAAAAAAACACCATAATTTTTGACAAAGGGACAGAGAAGGAGGTATTCCTGTTTTCTTGGTATGCTTTCCCAAAGTGAAGCTTTCATCATGCTGATCTGTGAGTGGAGAGAGAGCAAATTTGGGTTCAAGTACCAGATTCTTGCCAAAATCTGGTAGGTTTTCTTGAATAAATATTTCTTCATTTTCTATATACCCTTTGGAAAACTTCCAGAGACTTTAAATGATTGACTTTTAAAAATACCTTTCACCAGTTAAGGTTGTCATACTGGGAAGAAGTCTATGGAGCTTTTCTTACTACTATTCTGGAATGGGATCTGCCAATTATTTTAAAAGTTTACTCAAGAGTGCTAGAAGACAAGGTGAAGGAGTTCTTCCAAAAGAGAGAGAAAAGACAGAAAGAAATAAAAAACCTAAAGGATAAATCTGGCAATTAAACAACTGAGTACAAGAGTTCTAGGTAAAAAAGAAAAATAAAAAAAGGTTAAGACGGGAAATTATTCAAGAAGTAATACAAGGAAAATTTTCAGAACTGAAGGACATAACATCTCCAGATTGAACATACCTTCTAAAAATTCAGCACAATAAATTTAAATATATAAAACAGGCAGAGGTACATAAATTTGGAATTCCAGGATACAAATCCATAAAAAGGATGTTTAAAAGTCAAAAACAGACTTCTTGTGGTGATCATTCCGCAATATATACAAATATTGAATTGTTATGTTTTGTGTCTGAAGCTAATATAATGTTATATGTCAGTCATACCTCAAAAATAAGTAAATGAATGAAGAAATATTTTTAATTAAAAAAAAAAAACAGAAAAGCCTACCACATTTAAAGAAACACAATTAAGAATGACATTTACCTAGATGCTGAAGACAACAGAGTAATGCCTATAAAATTCTGAGGGAGTATAACTTTGAACAGATAATTCTAATACACCAAATATTGCACCTATTATGACTGAATCAAGACATTTTGCACATGCAAACACTTAAAAAGTTTATTTCCCATATAGTTTTTCTTTGGAAGAGTCTCAAGGATATGCTTCTCTAAAATGAGACACTAAGTCAAGTCAAAAAGCATCACTGGAATTGAGAAATAGTGGATCCTCCAGGAAGAGCAATGCAAGGAAGTTCCAGGACAGCAGCTGTTCATTAGTCCTCGAAAACAACCAACCTAGACTTCACAGGAGAATGGAGAAATTCCAGGAAGGAACTGAAACACTGAAGTTTGGGAAAGGGATGGAAAAGTGAGGGCTATTAAAGGGGAAGACATTATTAGATAAAAAGACAGATTAAAAGGGAACCCAAGGAAATTAGAGTCAAAGAAAGGGAAATTGTGGTAAACAAGTTCTATAGAAAGGATAATACATCTCTTTAATGAATGTTATTGTCACAATTCAAGATAGATGAAAAGTGGAAGGTAGTAGTCAAGAGCTAACTTCTCATTATGAAAAATTAAATAATATCTAAAGTTGAATGAATCAAAAACAATATAAGCATATGATTTAGAGTTATATAGATAACTCAAACAGCTAAAAAAGTTAAAAAGTGCTCGCCACTGAGAAACATGATGGATTTCTTTTGCAGGACTTTTTTGATAAATTTTTGGTATGACAATATTTAAATCATATATCATTTTGATTTAAAAATATCTTTTTAAATTAATTACTTTAAATTACTTTAAAATGCTTATAATTTAGCTTGGATCTTTCTTTTTGTGGGATGTGGTTTTTATTTTTAAAATTTTTTTCTTCTTTTACAATTTTTTTTATTTTTTAACAACTGTTGACATACATTATTATATTTCTTTCAGGTGTACAACATAGTGATTAGACTTTTACATAACTTATGAATTGATCACCCCAATAAATCTAGTATACAACTGACATCGTACATAATTATCACAATATTATTGACTATATTCCCTATGCTGTACTTTATATTTCCATGACTATTGTCACTACCAATTTGTTCTTCTTAATCCTTTCCCCTTTTTCACCCACTCTTCCAACCTCCCTCCCAACTGGCAACCATCAAATATTCTCTATGAGTTTGCTTCTGTTTCGTTTGTTTATTGTGTTGTTTAGATTTCACATATAAGTGAAATCATATGGTATTTGTCTTTCTCTGTCTGACTTATTTAACTTAGCTTACTTAATACCCTGTAGGTCCATCCATGTTGTAGATGGCAAGATTTCATTCTTTTTATGGCTGAGTAATATTCCATTTACTTCTTCGAATAAATCCTAAAAGTGGAATTACTGACTGGGTCCTTCTTTGTCCTTTGTTTTAAAGCCTATTTTGTCTGGTGTAAGTATTGCTACCCAAAGTTTTTTTTTAATTTATATTTTTATAAAATACTTTTTCTAGTTCTTTGATTTCAGTCTGTGTGGTGTGTTTTTCAATCCGAACTGAGTCTCTCATAGACAGCATATGTAAACGTGTTGTTTTCTTATCCATTTGGCCACCTTATGTCTTTTGATCAGAGCATTTAATCCATTTATATTTAAAGCAATTGTTGATAGATATGTAGTTATTGCCATTTTATCATTCATAATTTTTATCTTTTTCCCTTCTTCTTAAAGAAGCCTCTTTACCATTTCTTGTAGTAATGTTTTGGTGGTGATGAATTCCTTTAGCTTTTTCTTGTCTGGAAATCTCTTTATCTGCCCTTTGATTCTAAATGATAGCTTTGCTGGGTAGTGTAATCTTGATTGTAGGTCCTTGATTTTCATCACTTTGAATATTTCATGCCAATCCATTCTGGCCTGCAAAGTTTCTGTTGAGAAATTAACTGACAGTCTTATGGAAGCTCTCTTGTAGGCAACTAAGTGCTTTTCTCTTGCTATTTTTATGGTTGTCTCTTTGTTTTTAATATCTGGCATTTTATTATAATGTGTCTTGATGTGGGCCTCTTTAGGTTAATCTCGTTTGGGACTATCTGTTCTTCTTGGGCTTGTAAGGCTATTTCTTTCACCAGGTTAGGAACATTTTCCATCATTATTTCTTCATATAGGTTTTCAATACCTTGCTCTCTCTCTTCTCCTTCTGGTATTCCTATGATGAGAATGTTGTTACACTTGATGTTGTCCTAGAGGCTCCTTAAACTATCCTAATTTTTTTGATTTTTTTTTCTTGTTGTTCTGATTAGTGTTTTCTGCTGCCGTATCTTCCAAATAGCTGATTCGATCCTCAGCTTTATCTAATCTACTGTTGATTCCCTCAAATATATCCTTTATTTCAGTTATTGTATTCTTCATTTCTGACTGGTTCTTTCTTATGTTTTCTCTCTCTGTTTTTGTGTTTTCTATCTCTTTGTTGTAAGTTTTCACTGAGATAATTGAGCATCTTTATAATCAATGTTTTGAACTCTGCATTCACTAGATTGCTTGTCTCCATTTTGTGTAGCTCGTTTTCTGGAGCTTTGTTCTTTCTTTCATTTGAGACATGTTTCTTCATCGCTCCATTTTGGCTGCCTCCCTATGTTTGTTTTTGCATATTAGGTAGAGCTACTATATCTCCTGGTCTTGGTAGAGAGGTCTTGTACAGTAGGCATCCTGTGGAGCCCAGTGGCGGCAATCTTCATTGTCACTGAGCCACGTGCTCCAGGTGTGTTCCTTGTGTGAGTGTGTGTTCCCTCCTGTTGTAGCTGAGCCTTGATTTCTGTTGAGATATCAATGGGAGATATTAATCCTCAGGCTGATTGGTTTTGAAAACTAGTCTTGGCTGTGAGTACAGTGGAGAAGTTGTTGTGTAAGGGCTAACTCTACCAAGCAAGATGTATTAAGTAAGGCTCTGGTGCTTGCCAAGTCTATCCTTTGGGTGTGTCATTTGTGAAAGTGCTTAGATGGTGCTCTGGTGTAATCTAAAGCTGGCTACCAGGTGTATTGATCCTAGGACCTCATGGGAGGAGCTCTGGTGCAAGCCAAGATCAGCTGCTAACTGTGTCCTGCCCCAGGCCACTTGGTATGAGCTTCAAAGTGACCTGCAGATGGTTACCACTTATATTGGGTTTGGAGGTGCCTGGAAGAGGCTCAGCTGTGAATTGTGGCTGGCTGTCACTAGCGCCAGTCTTAGAGCTGCTTAGCAAGAGGTACAAGGCATGTTATCACCAGATGTTGCTTGTTAGGGATTTGTGAATCTTCGAGAGGTCTTAGGAAAGTTCACAGCATAAGCCAAGATCAGCTATTTGTGTGAAAAATCTACTGGAAGTGGCTTGGATGGGCTTGAAAGTTGGATGGGGGGTCTCAGGGAATCACCAATGTGGGGTAATCACACTGGTATTAGCCATTTTGATGGAGACTTAGATATGGCGCCTGTTGCACTTGTAGGCTGGGTGGATGGAGTGTTCAACAAAGAAACAATGACTTCTGCCAGCACTTCTGTCTTAGAGAAAGTTGATCCTCTAGCCCTTGCCCTGAAGCAAGACAATTCAATCCCACTCTACATATCTCTGGTGACTTTTAAGCTGGTGCTCCAGTGCTAGAGTTCAGAGTGAGTGAGCCTATCAGAGAGTTAGTCTTGTATGTGGGTCCTTTAAGATGAACACCTGGGACTCAAGCAGTTTTCTGTGTCATTTAGCCACAATTTCTACTGGTTTTTACAGCCAGAAATTATAGGGACTTTTCTTTCTAGCACTGGAACTCTGGGCTGGGGATCCTTGTCTGAGACTGTGACCACTTGCTCCTCAGGAGGGACCTCCAAAGCTCAGATAGGCTTCTTGACTTTTAACTCCCACCCATGTGTGTGGGACCAGCTGTTTTCACATCTGCACCCCTCTTGCCAGTCTCTACATGGCTTCCTTAGTTACAGAACTTCTGTTCAGCTAGACTTCAGGTGATTCTCAGTGATGGTTTTTCTCTAGTATATTTATGATTTTGGTGTGGTCACAAGAGGAGGCAAGCTCACCATTTATCTAGTTCAGGATGTAGGATCTTTACTTTCTATTATTTTATTTCAGAAGGAAATGCAATACCCAGCATACCCATGTCAACCATTCATAAGTTGCATGGACATACAAAAATACTTGTGCTATGCTATACCTCACCTAGTGATATTTTGTTTTATTTTCCAAATGTAATTATTTCATCTCTAAGTTGCTCCCTGTTTTCATTTTGTCATTGTCCCTTTATATTAAACCCAGACTTAGCTTTTTTTTTTTTCTTCTTCATTTTGTGGTCTCTTAGCCAAAACCACCAGTCTAGCTGCCTGTGTCCTTTGATCTCCTCCTCAGCCTATGTTTCTTCCTATAGATTAGGAATCCTAAACTCTTCTAAAAAACATGGCCTTTTTCTGAAATAAGTAGGAAAGAAATAAGGTGAATTAGAACTAGAAGGAATTCATTCCTTTTGAGAAATTTCAAACATCAAGAAAATGTTCTAAAGCTTAATTATTCTCCACAATTTGTTTTCATTTATTCAGTCTTCATTCATTTGTTTGTTCAACAGTGTTGGAGTGTTCTGTGACTTGCTCTTTGACAGCATTAGGGCTAGTTATTTGAGAAAGGGCTGGTTTTTGTTTGTTTGTTTTTTTGTTTTGCCTCCCACTTTACTGGGGCTCGTGGAGAAAGTCACCCAAGTCTGTTCATGGTAGCTACTTTTCCAGCTCACATTCTCCACCACAATCATACCCTTTGCTGAATTTGCTTTAAGATTTCAAACTTCTAAATTCTCAATGTGATTTACATCATATTGAAAACTTATAAAGTTCACAGTAGAAAAGAAGTGAAGACACACCCACTGGTGATAAATTTTCTTTTTCAATTGTCAATCGCAAATGAAAGAGATAGAAACTATTGGAAGGCTTCAAATTCCATACAAGCAACAAAAAAGTAGGTGATTTTGATAAAATGCCAGGAACAAAACCATCACCACAAATCTTGAGCCTAATCACTGAATTTACCAATCCATAACCACAGCTTAAAATCAGTTTTCAGTTTTTCGAATTAAATATTTATTTACTAAAAGATGATTAACCCAAATATTTAAGTTACTGCTAATATTTATTTCTTTTTTGAGTAAAGATCAAGTTTCTTATTGTTTGGTTTTTCTGGGGTCTTTTCGCTGATGCTTTTGAAATCATACAGTTAAGTGAACACCCCAACCTGAACAATTTCCAGAATTTCAAAATTTACATGCAGGAAACATAATGATTCATCTCAAAATTTATACAATCTTTGAAATCTTGGGAAGAATTACTTACAAACAACAAAACAATGCAGTAGAGGTTTGGTTCTATAAAATTCGGTCTAAAATGTTTACAATTTGAGCAATAACAACCACACATTACGTAGTCTCCACCAGCATATGCTGACAAAAACTATGCCCAGTATTGCTTAAGAAAACACACAGATTTAATGACAAAAGGCAGTGCTCTGTTCAAGAGGAAAGTCTGTAGCAAAATTAGGCCACATATGTTGAAGGAAGAGCTTCCCAATATACTTTTCATCATTGCCATATTTTGAGCACAGCATCCACAGGAAGAAATTCTTACCCATGATATTTGAGGTTAAGCCATGACATTCAGCATGCAATTCATTCCACGGGAGTTTCTCAATGCCAGCATGTGTCTTCAATGATGATATCTAAGAAGCTATACAAGAAGGACAAAGATCGTATTTTCTTTTTTATATCTGAAAGGATTTCTCTTGGCAGGCAGTGTGTTGGGATTATGAAAAGCAAGAAAAAAAAGTAGAAATCCAGATTCCTTTTCTCTCATTTATTCATTCATTAAATGAAATAATTATTGAATACATCACATGTGCCAGGTCTATATTCAGAGCTATGGATACTGTGGTGAGCAATGTACAATCGTAGTCTCATGTTGCTTCCTGTCTAGGACCCTTCCCAGTCACTTACTTAAGCTTTTTGATCTGCAAAATGTGTTGGTATACCAATGAGCAAATGACAACTACTAAAGAAATGTTCTATTCACTGAACCTTGTGAATCATATTTAAAAAGGGAGACAATGGAAGTCCAAGTGTATGAGCTCCAGACTTTCAATTCATTGTTTGTATAAAATCTTAAGATTTTTTTTTAAAACCAACTGTTTACTAACAGGTAAGAAGATAAATTTTTTTGTTTGGAAAATTTTTGTTTGTTGAAAATTCATAGAAGAGAAGAAGAAATCCTGTAGAATTTATCATCTTATTGGTTGATTTGTAGATAACTTATAATCTCAACTCCTGGGAAGCCATGCCATAGCGGCACACATAAAGCCCCAGGTGGGAACACATAGACTCTTATCTTCAGGTTAAGGCAAAGGCCTCTAAAAGAAACTCCAAAAGTGTTCCTAAGGTTGCCAGGGTAGAGAGAATCTCTTGGTGAGAAACTTTTGACAGTGCTGCAACTTCAAATAAAATTGCCTCTCTGGAGCACTCACCAGGATGTGTGCTCTTCAGAATAATGAAAAGTAAAAGCCTGCTGAGTTGGTAGGAACCAACTTTATTTAGACCAACAACTAGTCTCCTTTTTGTGTGTGTTCTAGAGAAGTTCATCCGATTGTCAAAGCTGGAAACAGTAAGCTCCTCAAGAATAGGAAGCACATTTTCATACATACAGCCTCCCTAGTACCTGCAATGTAGCAAATGTTCAAAAAATTAAAAGAAGGTAAAAAACTCTCTACTTTTTGACATGGAAAAATTAAAATAATTTTACACATAACCTTTTCCCTTCCCCACCTCTATGGGACATTCTTTGTTTTCTCCTCATCATCAAGTCTCTGTTTGGCAAAGAAAAGGAACAGGGGCTCCTACATGTGGAAAGTCATGGAGCCATCTGGGGGAGAATGAGATGCAGTGGGTTAAAGGAAGGAGTCAAGAAGGAACAGTCATAGATCTCATTCAGGATGGAGAAAGCTAGGTCACTTGTGTTTGGGAGGAAGGGATAAGCAATGGGGCCTTGAGATGGAAGTGTTAACAGGTAATTTCTAGATGCTTTGCTTTATTTTGTACACTTGCTGCCCTCTCAGGAGCCTGGATTGGAAAACTACATTGAGCACCAGGGCTCTGAAATTGGACGTTTGGTTGCTAGCACAGGGTTAGGTACTCAGGGAGACTGTCCTAAATATAGGAACAGGATGGCCCAGGTTTGTGCGAGTTCCAAATATTTTCACCTTACAATGCTTCATACTTGCCATCTCAAGCTGTATGGCCTTTTACATCTTTGTAAGCCAAATATTACACACTCTCAGCAAATAATTTTTATTTTCAAAAAGCCTAGAATTCAGTGGTGATAATGATGATGATGATAATGATAATAAATCTCCATGAGTCCAGGCGATGATCATTTTAGTACATAAGGAAAGAATCCCTCACACATAGAATACAATGATGATGTTCCAGAATGGAACGACTCTTAAAAAATAATCAAAGCTCAGCTGTTGCCCTGCCTTAATGGACGGGCCACCTGGAACAGCAGCCAAAGCTAATTGTAGCCAGGAATTCACTCTGTGGAAAGGTGACAGGATCGGTTTTAAGTGTCAGACATTTGCTTTGACTAATACCGCAATCCTGAGACATTCATCCATTTATATTGGTTAGAATTTATTTAACATCTAAACAAAAAAATTCTGGCAAATCCAACAGGCTCTTTTTTTGCACTCTTCTCAAGACCATAGTTACTACATTTTGCATTTTGTTCTTCTTTAGTAATAACCAAAGGGAAACCATTGTAATTTCTCTAAATATGCAGAGTTCTTTTATTTCCATACACATTTAGGGTGGAAGCCTTCAGCCTCTCAACCTGAGTCATATGATGTTGCTAATAAACTCAGGCTGTAGGATTTCTCTTTCCAGAAAGAGCTTGAGCTTTGCAGCTGGGCACCAGCCCATTACTAATTTGCTACTCCTTATCTCACAGAGATTTTCGCCTGCCTCAGAGCCAGTTTTCATTCCCAGGCACTAGGACCACACAGCTGCTACCCAACATCCATGAAGAGTTTCACAAAAGCATTCTTGTTTCTGTGGTTCCTGAGCAAGCAGTTATAAAATACGGCATCTTTCTTTTCCCAGAAATAAATGAGTGCTTTCTTCCTGACCAGGAAGCGCTGGTGGTTTTCTCCGTTTGCACAAAAGAAGTTGGTAATCACCAATCTCCGGTGAGGTCATCAACAGATTGTAAGCAAATAAGGAATTATTTTAAAGCATATATACATTTCTTTAAGTAAATGCAGGCAGGTTACATTCAATTTCATTTCAAAATGCTACCAAGAAGTTTTATATCTAAGGAAAATACTAAGTTACTTAATAGCTCCTAAATCAACATATTAACACAACTGAGTATGTGTGTGTGCGTTTCTACAATCATGCCAATATTGTATTTCCGTATGATAAATTTCTAAGAAATGTAGTTGCTGGGTTAAAGTCCATGCATATTTAAAATTTTGAAAGGTATCACTAATGCCAACTCTATTTTCAACCTAATATGTGACATGGGACAAATTTCTTAACATTTCTTTATCTGTTAAATGGGAATATGAATATTGCCAAATTCTTTGCTTTTTTAAATTTTTATCTGTTTTCTTTGTCAAGTGTTAAAACCACTGTAACATCAGTTTCATTGAATAAATTTGGAAGCTTTCTGTCTTTCCATAGGTTCCAAACAATATAAATATCATCAGAATTATATTTTCTTTGAAAGTAGATTTCCAGAATAGCTCAGGAATTAGGATCTCTAAGCGCCAATCTAGGGACTTGAGGATTTAAAAAAATA
>NW_011888986.1:1775423-1781989 GCF_000151845.1 Pteropus vampyrus | reverse complement strand
AGGACCACACAGCTGCTACCCAACATCCATGAAGAGTTTCACAAAAGCATTCTTGTTTCTGTGGTTCCTGAGCAAGCAGTTATAAAATACGGCATCTTTCTTTTCCCAGAAATAAATGAGTGCTTTCTTCCTGACCAGGAAGCGCTGGTGGTTTTCTCCGTTTGCACAAAAGAAGTTGGTAATCACCAATCTCCGGTGAGGTCATCAACAGATTGTAAGCAAATAAGGAATTATTTTAAAGCATATATACATTTCTTTAAGTAAATGCAGGCAGGTTACATTCAATTTCATTTCAAAATGCTACCAAGAAGTTTTATATCTAAGGAAAATACTAAGTTACTTAATAGCTCCTAAATCAACATATTAACACAACTGAGTATGTGTGTGTGCGTTTCTACAATCATGCCAATATTGTATTTCCGTATGATAAATTTCTAAGAAATGTAGTTGCTGGGTTAAAGTCCATGCATATTTAAAATTTTGAAAGGTATCACTAATGCCAACTCTATTTTCAACCTAATATGTGACATGGGACAAATTTCTTAACATTTCTTTATCTGTTAAATGGGAATATGAATATTGCCAAATTCTTTGCTTTTTTAAATTTTTATCTGTTTTCTTTGTCAAGTGTTAAAACCACTGTAACATCAGTTTCATTGAATAAATTTGGAAGCTTTCTGTCTTTCCATAGGTTCCAAACAATATAAATATCATCAGAATTATATTTTCTTTGAAAGTAGATTTCCAGAATAGCTCAGGAATTAGGATCTCTAAGCGCCAATCTAGGGACTTGAGGATTTAAAAAAATAACACAATGTATGAATTTTTTCCTTAAAGAAATTTCTGTTGATCTGAACAAAATTAAGCTGAGGTGATAAATAGCCTCTGAGCATTAAAAACTTGTGACTTTGTTTCTAATAGGCAGGTTAGACATAGAATAACACATGCTCCATAATTTTCTAGAAGCAATATTTATTTTAAATCCTAAAATTCTATTCAGCCTCTATTTTCTGAATCATCATTTGCTGATAGAATTACATGAGCAGCTAGAGACTAAGATCTTTGTAATCAGTTGATTGTTAACAAAGATTCTCGGATAATAAAGTTTTACTAATACAAGAGCAGAGAGAAGAAAAGCTCGATTGGTCACCTGGAAGAAAAGCTTGTCAGAGCTGAAAGGCCAGGATTTGTGAAAGAGAATAAACTCTTAGCATCGAGTAATGGGACTAGGTCAGATGTTTCTGTCCTCGATAACTTATAACTATCTTGTTTAACACTTGAAATGTGTGGAAGTCTCCTACCTAGGTTTTTAAAAGTCCATGTCAAAAAAAATACGGTCTTTAAAAGAAGAATGCCTTCTTTTGAGGCGTGGTATAGGCATTCATTTCTAAGCATTGTGTCACAAGACACACAATTGGCACAAGAAATTGCCTTCAGTCAGCACTTACCACTCTTTCTGTGTGGAAAGACCTATGTTTGGCAGAAGATCTTCAAAATTCAGGTAAGACACTTCCTCCTCTATGCCCAATTGAGTTAACAAAAAATCAATAAAAATGTCAGATCCATTTGTTATAAAGATGAACAAGATGACCTATTTCAACAAATGAGGTTTTGCTTTAGGTTTTGGCCATTGTTGAGGGCAGCAGTCTCCTTTGGTGGTGGAGTCTAGCTGCCCCACTTGTTCCGTCACTGGCAGTGCAGCTGTCCAGGGCCTCATGATCGTCTCTCTTTTCATAGCAGCAAAGGCAATGGCTGGAGGCCCTGGATGTGCAATTATTGCTAACCAACTTAGTTTTCTAGAGTTCTTTCCAGTTTCTGAATTAGGAATTTTATTATTTAGTAAAATGCATGTTATGAAATAACTTGTCTAAAGACCCGAGTCAATAAGCTAAGGAGAGATTTCCAATTTCCAATTTCACTTTCTGTTTGAGATTTTATACATATATATATATATGTATATTTATATAAAATATATATTATATGTGTGATGATATATATATAAATGTATATATTTATATATATATATAAAACTGTTAAGGGTATATGTATACCCACACATATCTAATAAGAATAGGTTGAGTTGAGTGGCTCTAAGATGTTACAGCCCTTGTTTCCTCCTCTTTAAAAGTCCATGCCTGTTCTAACCACAAGTCCCACAGCTCGAGACAGAGACCATGTATTATCCTTAGTTGCCTTTAGAGAACAGGAGCTGCAGGAGCTGCAGATGAATGTTTGTCAATAATCATGCTTTTAAAAAATATATTTCCTCATCCTTGGTTAGAATCCCAGATCTCAGTGGTCATGATCATATGAAAAGCTGGCATCTACTTGAAGCTGCCTAGGCTTTTAGCAACAGAGGCCGCTGAGAACTGAGACCCTTCCCTGCATCCAGGTCCCTGGGGCCATTGCAAGGGCATCAGTTTAGAGGGTATTAAACAGCAGGCAGCCCTGGTTTTCTCTTTGCTGAGTTGTTAATTGGAACTCAGACAAGCCTCTTTTCCTTCTTCCCATGGTGGTGCTCACCACATGCCATCATCGCCATTCTCTGAGGGGATAGGCTGAATTTCACCATCTCTTGCTTTCTCATCCCAGGAACAGCGTGCATAAGGTCTATTCCACCCTCCACTCCACAGCCTTAGACACCAAATGATATGTTTTTGAATAACGAGCCCACTCCACTCAACCCCCAGCCTGTCGCCAACCCCAGATTTTGATTAAAGTGCAGTCATGCCCGTGGAATTAGGAATTTGATTTTTTTTTAAAGAAGTTGCAGTGAGATACAAAGGCTGCTTCTCTTTCTCAACCAGATTTCCTCACTGTTGACATTTGCGTCTGCTCAGAGATATTCTCAGGCAGAAAATTCATGAGGCCAAATGAAAGGGGAAATTCCTCTGAGGGCTCCTGAATTGAATGTAAATTCTACTCTGATGTGGAAAATGAAATTGCTCTCAGTCATTCCCCTTGTCAGCATTCCAGAACCGGCCTTGTCATTAGAGCTGGCTGGTTCTGTCTCCTGTGCGCACATGCTCAAGGAAACTCAGAAATAAGTTACTGTATAACATCTAAGCTTCTTTTGTTTATTTCTTTTTATATAATATAAGTCAAGCAAAAAAATTAAAACTATGATAACTGTCTCTATGTCCTTTCTTTTTCCCCTTGCCTCACCCTTTCAAATGTCAGCCCCAATTTCTTGTTCTCAACCTTGATCTGATACAATGTGACATTCTCAGGGCCTGGAATTTGGTCTTTCAGAGCTGGTTCTGTTCCAAGTCCTCAGTGACCTTTCTTTACTTTCCTCATCACCCCCTGTCTGAGCTGCCCACAACTAAAGGAGACCTACAGCTCCCTGAGAGCAAGAGTGAGAGACAGAGAGTGACAGAGACAGCGAGTGACAGATTCAGAGAGAAGATAAAGTTCATTCAGGAGGTCCTTATCCATTCCAACCAACCGGGATGGCTGGTTCATGGATGAGTTCTTTTTTTCTCTTTCTATTCTTTGTGTTCATGTGCATGTATATGAGAGAGAGACAGACGGAGAGAGAGAGAGAGACAGAGTGTGTGTGTATCAGTAAGGCTTCCTGGGATGCCAGTTATGATTTTCATTCTTTAACATACATTCAAACATAAATAACATGGATAAATATATATTACTGCTGTCACTTTATGAGTGACAGAGACAATTAGGAATTAAAGAGAGGATATAGACCCCAAACCTGTCCTTACTTTATTTTATCATTAACTGGATAATAGCAAATACTTTTCCAATTGTGCTGTTTGTTTTCACGGCTGACACAGGAAGAGTAAAGGGCCCATCAGGGTGGATGCAGCTGTCTCCCCACCTGGGCATTGCCCCTCCTCTAAGATGGGTCTAGGCTGGTTGCATGGGGCTCATGCTGACAAGTCCTAGTCACACTGATGGGCAACTACAGTCACCTGATTCATCAGCCACATACAACTTTCTCAGACTCGGGTCTCTCATAAAGGGCCCTGTGTTGTCATAACAAAAGACTGGATGTACAATAGGTGGTAGGATCACTTCATAATACAGTTCTCTGGGCAGGAGATAAAGGAAGTGGGAGATGGAATCTTTGCAGGTATAGGGTCCTAACTGTGTCAGGAGGGAGAAGTCACCATGGCATATGAGTGCTCAGATGCCCATGGGGTCCATCTACCCAAAGTGGCCAATCTCCTCAGAGGCTATAATGTTCTTTCAAGGCACTACTCTCTTTCTGAGGGAAAAGAGCTTTACTTTTAGAGTAAACTTGGTGTTGAACTTTGTGTCCCACGTCTCTCTCAGCCAAAGCAGAGGCTGAGGCCTATAAATGGCCTGCAGTCCAGTTTTCCTCTTAGAAACACTGGGTAGCTTTTTATTCTGCATCCAGAGGTGCCCTGAAAATGACTTTGGCAGTTCTAGTGCTCACAAATCAGTGACTCAGAGAAGAGTTCGAAATTTAACCCCACATTAAAAACTAGCAGATCTCTTAATGCTTTTGATTCTTTTTGGTTAAGAGGAGCCCAGAACAATTTTAAAATTCAACTTTATGGAAGGAGGTACAATTTGCAGACAACAATTCTACATATATTAAAGTCTACAATCCAGTGAGTTTTGACAGCTGTATACCCTATGAGAAAGATAGAACACTCCCATCACCCCCAAAAGATTCCACCTGCCTCATTGCTCTCCATCCCTCCCTCTGCACCTGCCCCAAGCAACTGCTGATCTGCTTTTTGTCACTAAAAGTCAGTTTGCGCTTCCTAGGATTTATATAAAGAAATATATATAGCATGAAACCTTTGGTTAACTGGCTAATTACACTCAGCATAATGACTTTGAGATTCACCCATGTACGAATCTATCAGTAAGTGCTTTGTCCTTTTATATGAGCACTACCCGTTATGCAGGCATACCTCATTTTGTCTATCCATCCACCTGTTGATGGACATTGTATAGTCCCCAGTTTTAGGATATTATGAATAAAGCTCCTATAAACATTTGTGTATAAATCATTGTGTAGACATTTCTCATGGATAGATACCTACTAATAGAATGGCTGGGTTATATAGTCACTGTATAGTTAAATTTTTAAAGAAATTGCCAGTTTTCCAGAGTGGTTGCACTATTCCAGTTGGCCGATATATTTGCCATCACTTGGTGTGGACAGACATTTTTCTTTATTCATCTCAGTGAGCATGTAGTAATGTCTCACCTTGATTTTGATTTGCATCTCCCTAGTGACTAATGATCTTGAGCATCTCTTAATGTGTTTGTTGGCCATTATATCTCTGCTTTCGAGATGTCTTCAAATTTTTTTCCTGATTTAAAAAAAAAATAGGTTATTTATCTTCTTCTCCGCCCCCATCCCACCCCAGACACCTCAAGTAATTGTTTTTTTGTATTTTATACAAAGTCTATAGTTGTCATCTGCAAGAGTTTCAGTTACTTAGGAATTCACTTCACCATATGAAAGCAGAATTCTTGGTAAATTTTGGAAACAAACTCCCACTCCCTGGCCCATGTGGGGGTGACTTAATTAATGGCTACATTAAGAGATACATCCTTTCATTATAGAAAAACAAATGAAATGATTTCATTTTATAAGATGGAAGTTTCAAAAGCATATGTTTTGCTTCTGGTCAATTATAACATCAAGGCAATCTTTTTTCCCAAGTAAAATATTGGAACACAGCTTTCTCCATGTTCTTTCATTATATTTTGAATTTTCTTTACATACTAATTGGTTAATGACTAGTAATTTTGAAAACAACTTGTTGCTTGAATTGAATCATTGACATAAATACAATGTATGTTTAGAGATAACTCAATTGATAAAAATAGATTTATTATCATAGGACCTGCTTTAATATGTATATAAACATTATTTTATTGGGAATTTAATTTAATTTTTTTACAGATTATTTTAAGCTTAATATTTTAATTCACAAAGGCTAAACATTATATCCACACCCTAGATACAGCATTAATTTGTGTAATAAACCCTTTCTTTATCTATATTACTAACCCAAACTTTATTATAAGTAAAGTCTAAATGATCTTCAAATTCTAAATTAAAAGTCCAAATTCAGGAGTTTGGCAGACGTCAGATCCAAACACAGCCATCTTTGCCCACCACCCGGGACTCAAGTTGGAAGTTTTTTACCACAACTTGGCACTGATGGTACACATGTTTACATCTTGATTTTGAGTTTTCCACTTTCTATACCCTACTTTTAAAATTTGAAAATGCCTAATTAATTTTAGAAAGTAAAGTTTGTTGATTTATAAAGCCTGCCCTTTTCAAAAGCATGGTTTTGTTCACTGAATATTGATCGACCTTTTATTTCAATGCCAATCCAGGTATTAAATAGAAAGAAAGTGGAAATATATTTTTAACTCAAATTTATACTCTTATTGACAGGCTAGGTCCCGATGCAGACCAACTCACTGGAAAGAGAAAGATTGTTCATTCTTTGGCCTCTCATTTAGGCCTAAATAAGAAAGTGAGGGTTCTTTACATGTTTCCCCTAAGACAATATAAGTTTCTGTCTTGCAAATGAAGAGATTTTCCA
>NW_011888986.1:1770603-1775373 GCF_000151845.1 Pteropus vampyrus | reverse complement strand
TTCCACTTTCTATACCCTACTTTTAAAATTTGAAAATGCCTAATTAATTTTAGAAAGTAAAGTTTGTTGATTTATAAAGCCTGCCCTTTTCAAAAGCATGGTTTTGTTCACTGAATATTGATCGACCTTTTATTTCAATGCCAATCCAGGTATTAAATAGAAAGAAAGTGGAAATATATTTTTAACTCAAATTTATACTCTTATTGACAGGCTAGGTCCCGATGCAGACCAACTCACTGGAAAGAGAAAGATTGTTCATTCTTTGGCCTCTCATTTAGGCCTAAATAAGAAAGTGAGGGTTCTTTACATGTTTCCCCTAAGACAATATAAGTTTCTGTCTTGCAAATGAAGAGATTTTCCATCATTATATTATTATAATGGATTAATTATGGTGTAGAGCTGACATCTCTGTACTAGTGAGCCAAGTTTCTATCCTCTGAGTATCTATCATATTCATGGAGATAATATTTTTATGATATTTTCTGATTTTTTTCCTCTGCCAGGCAATCAGTTTTTCCATAATTCTACCTCTCTATCATTGGAAACAAGTGAATAAGATTTATCTCTCAGGAGAAGGGATGGGACAAAAGATAGAGATGTCCTCGGGGAAATAAAGAGAGTATGATATAGGAGACGTTCCCACCAGATAGGAGTGAGATGTTCTTTTTGAGCAGAGAAGAAAGAGAGAGAAAGCTGGAGGCATTCTCTGAGTCTTAGAATAGTGGCCCAACACCCTGTCTGTTCTCCACACAAAGGTGAGTTGTGAGAGACTTTCCTGTACAGGCTAGGTGAGCTGAGGGACAGCTTTCTATCCCTCATATGATGTTTGGGATGGCAGAGTAGCAGGAACAGAGAAGGGGTCTGGCCTTCTTGAAGGCACACCTGTGAATTCAGGTTATCCAGGTTTCTCGAATCCTATGTACAAGGGGTGGGAGATAATGAAGGGTTCACTTGACTGTCAAGGGTTTGGGTTGCTACAGGATATGAGGACTCTGGTGAGTAGACAGTGACACATGAAAGACCTTGCTTTTCAGCAGCAGTTGCCAGCAGGAAACCCAAAAGTAGAAGAAGCCTTGATTATCTGACACTAGAACCAGGACCTCAGGGACCAGACCAAGAATCCTTTAGTGGAAGCCATTCAGTTCCAGTGGCCAGATATAGATCAAACTCCTCCTAATGATCTAAGAGCTTGAACTTTGGATTCTTGTTACCCAAAGTGTGCATTTTTCTGGAAAAATGTGTTTCAGATCCTAAGAGGCAAGCTTACCTTTAACTGATAACCATTTCTAACTCATTGAGTATATACTGCATGCCAGTCCCTTTTCTGAGAGTACTCAGGACAACTCCATGCTGTTGGTGCTACTGGTACTACCCCCAGGTCCCAGACAAGCAACTGAGTCTTTGAGAGAGGGACCACTGAGTCTGTGAGTAGAGAAGGTAGTTGTGAGCAAGGATGCCTGCCATTTCTTAGACTGATGTAAGCCCCTCCTCCCGCCCCACTGGCTGCCCTCATGGATGTGTTTACTTTCTCTTCACCAGATGTGGGGCCATTGAACTGGGTGTGGCCAGGCTTATCCACTCAGGGGAACATGTGCCTCTCAGACGACTGGGTCATGCATACCATTCAATCTGGTACATGACTTCCCAAACCTAGTTACTTCTCTCCCAGCAAAGGGACAGAGAGGGAGGCCATGCATGTGGAAGCAAATACATTACTTTTTAATTTTAGCTAATAATATAGAACACTAGTACCATCAAGCCATTTACTTTGGCTTCTAAAAAGCATCTAAAGTAACATGTTAAGTTAAAATTCCTACCTGCCTTCGGGTGCCAGTGTAAAATATCCATTAAATAACCAGGCTCAAGCAGCAGCTATCACCTCCCTCATTCTGAGTTCTCAAAAAAGTTCTCAACCACAGCCCTCTGCACAGACCATGTTAAAAAATAATTGAAAAATAAAATAAAATAATCGTAGCCTTCTCCTCACCCCCAACCCCAATCCTGGTAAGCAAACGAATAAGCAGCCAGTGAAACAGAACACCTGGGCACTGGTGGATGGGTGTGTTCTCCATCCACATTAGATTGAGCTGTCACTAAAGAGCCCAGCCACAGAGCGGGACTCAGGGCTCCCATGATAGACATGAGACTCAGACAAGAAGTTGATAGGAAGTGGGGCAACAGGAATCAGGGCACTGTGGCATGGCAACAAGCAAAGTTGTCTGCCCTTGGTCCTCAGTCCTCCCCTTTCAATTCCCGGTCCAGGAAAGCTGCAGACCTGGCTTCTGTTATGAGCTGTTGTGTCCTACAAAATCTATATGTTAAAATTCTAAACCTTAGCACTTCAGAATGTGACTGTATTTGGAGATAAGGTCTTTGCAGAGGTGATTAAGGTAAAATTGAATCATATAGGTGGGCCCTAACCAACATGACTGGTGCTCTTATAAGAAGAGGAAATTAGGACACAGATACAGATTAAGGATGACCATGTGAGGACACAGGGAGAAGACGACTATATACAAGCCAACAAGAGAGGCCTCAGAGGAGACCAAACCTGCCAACACATTGATCTCAGACTTCTAGCCTCCAGGACTGTGAGACAATTATTGTCTAAGCTCCCTTAACTGAGCTGACTGATATATTTTCCCAAGCATGATCTTCAGTCACTGGTCTTCACCCCGAGCTCTGCCCTCAGATCTGCCCCAGTGCCAGCCTCCTGCCTTGGTCACAGCTCTGCCTTTCAGTCTTGGAGCCCTGTGTCCCTCACTGAGAAGGCCCCTCTCAGGGGTCGCATCCTTCTCTTTCCTCAAATGCCTCATCACAACTTAGCTCCAGCATCACCCTAACTCATCTATTATCTCTGATGTTTCTTCAGCAATGAAGAATAGCCTTTCCCCTGACACACCAAGAAAGCCAAATCTGAAATTTCAGCTGTGAAAGAATGTAAGGATGAAGAGTCCTCTTTTGTAGTTTCCTCAGGACTTCTGCAGGACAGCAAGCAGGACCCAGCACCAATGCCACCCGCACTGCTTCTGAAAGCTTGTGCCAGGGTGCAGAAGCTCCCTGATGAATAAAAGTTTTATAAACCTCATTTGCTGACCTCTCAGTGAGGTTTTAACAAAGCGAATACATGATAGAAAATTTCTGAAGTGCAAACATTTAACCGACCTTCTCACCAAGACTGCTAAGACTTTTCGGTTCTTGATTTGTTTTTTATTGTGATTTAAAATGTTGATTGAAGAGGTATTATCATCACCCAAAATTCATAGTTTACATTAGGATCACTCTTAGTGTTGTAACTTCTATGGCTTTTGATAAATGTATAATGACATGCCAATAACATTGTAGTATCATACAGAATAGTTTCACTGCCCTAAAAATCCTCTGTGCTCTGACAATTCCTCTCTCCCTCCCTAAACCCCAACCATGGCAACCACTGATCTCTTTACCGTCTCCATAGTTTTGCCTTTTCCAAGTGTCATATAGTTGGAATCATGTAGTAGGTCGCCTTTCAGATCGGCTTCTTTCACTTAGTAATGTGCATTTAAGCTTCCTCCATAGCCCATTTCTTTTTTAGTGCTGAATGATATTCCACTGTCTGGATGTACCACAGTTTATTTCTCCATTCACCTATTGAAGATCATCTTGGTTGCTTCCAGTTTGGGCCGTTGTAAGTAAAGCTACTATAAACACTCATGCACAGGTTTTTGTGTGAACATATTTTCAACTCATTTGGCTGAATACCAAGGAATACAATTTCTAGGTTGTATGTTAAGAGTATGTTTAGTTTTTTAAAAAACTGCGAAATTATCTTCCAAAGTGGCTGCACTATTGTGCATTCCTATCAGCAACAAGTAAATGTTCCTGCTGCTGCACATTTGGTGTTGTCAGTGTTAGCCATCCTAATAGATGTGTACTGGCATCTTATTGTTGCTTCAATTCGTAATTCCCAAATGATACATGATCTGGAGCATATTTTATATGCTTATTTGCCATCTATATATCTTCTTTAGTGGGGTGTCCACATCTTCTACCTGTTTTTTTTTTTTCATTTTCTTATTCTTGAATTTTAGAGTTCTTTTATATTTTAAATAACATATCTTAATCAGGTATGTCTTTTACAAAGATTTTCTCCTAGTTTCTTGGTCTTTTCATTCTCTTAGCAGTATCTTTTGCAAAGTAGAAGGTTGTTGTTTTGGTTTTTGTTTGTTTTTTGTTTTTTTTAATTTTAATGATGTCTAACTTATCAATTTTTTCTTTCACGGATTGTGCCTTTGGTGTTGCGTCTAAAAAGTCATCACCAAACTCAAGTTTACCTTGATTTTCTCCTATGTTATATTCTAGGATTTTATAGTTTTGCATTTTACATTGACATCTGTGTCCATTTTGTGTAAATTTTTGTGAAGGATATAAGGTCAGTATCTAGAGTCATTTTTTACACTTATATGTCCAGTTGTTCCATGATTATTTGTTTAAAAGCGTACCCTTTCTCCTAGACTTTGCTCCTTTGTCAAACATCAGTTGATTATATTTGTATAGGTCTGGGTTTTCTATTCTGTTTCATTGATCGATTGGTCTATTTTTTTCACCAGTACCAGATGGTATTAACTATTACAGCTTTATAGTAAGACTTAAAGTCAAGTAATCTGTCAGTCCTCCAACTTTGCCTGTTTTTTAATTAGTCCATCAAAGGCATTCTTCATTTTGGTTATGTTTTCTTTTATTTCTAGAATTCCTTTTTCAGTCTTTCTTAGAATTTTCATCTCTCTGTTT
>NW_011888986.1:1768410-1770553 GCF_000151845.1 Pteropus vampyrus | reverse complement strand
TAATTCCCAAATGATACATGATCTGGAGCATATTTTATATGCTTATTTGCCATCTATATATCTTCTTTAGTGGGGTGTCCACATCTTCTACCTGTTTTGTTTTGTTTTTTTCATTTTCTTATTCTTGAATTTTAGAGTTCTTTTATATTTTAAATAACATATCTTAATCAGGTATGTCTTTTACAAAGATTTTCTCCTAGTTTCTTGGTCTTTTCATTCTCTTAGCAGTATCTTTTGCAAAGTAGAAGGTTGTTGTTTTGGTTTTTGTTTGTTTTTTGTTTTTTTTAATTTTAATGATGTCTAACTTATCAATTTTTTCTTTCACGGATTGTGCCTTTGGTGTTGCGTCTAAAAAGTCATCACCAAACTCAAGTTTACCTTGATTTTCTCCTATGTTATATTCTAGGATTTTATAGTTTTGCATTTTACATTGACATCTGTGTCCATTTTGTGTAAATTTTTGTGAAGGATATAAGGTCTGTATCTAGAGTCATTTTTTACACTTATATGTCCAGTTGTTCCATGATTATTTGTTTAAAAGCGTACCCTTTCTCCTAGCCTTTGCTCCTTTGTCAAACATCAGTTGATTATATTTGTATAGGTCTGGGTTTTCTATTCTGTTTCATTGATCGATTGGTCTATTTTTTTCACCAGTACCAGATGGTATTAACTATTACAGCTTTATAGTAAGACTTAAAGTCAAGTAATCTGTCAGTCCTCCAACTTTGCCTGTTTTTTAATTAGTCCATCAAAGGCATTCTTCATTTTGGTTATGTTTTCTTTTATTTCTAGAATTCCTTTTTCAGTCTTTCTTAGAATTTTCATCTCTCTGTTTACATTATTCATCTGTTTTACATGTTGTCTATCTTTTCTCTTAAAGTCCTCATTATATTAATTATACTTCTTTTAAATTCTCGATAAATTTTTGATAGTTCCAAACTCCCTGCCATATCTGAATCTTGTTCTGATGTTTTATTTGTCTTTCCAAAGTCTGTTTTTTGGCTTTTAGTATGCCTTGTAATTTTTTGTTAGAAGCAGGACATGATATACCAGGTAAAAAGAACTGTGGTAAACAGGCTTTTAGTAATGCGATGGTGAGATGTGAGAGCAAGGAGAGTGTTCTATAGTCTTACGATTAGTCTTAGTCTTTTAGTGAGTTTATGCTCTTGGGCTATGACCTTCAACAGCGCTTCTCAGTTTCCCAACTCTCACCCCTTTACGTGAGTCAGGACAGCTAGACAAGGTTTGGGTTGGTGTTTCCCTTCTCCCACGTGAAAGGTGGGAGGGGTGCTGAAGCTGGGTATTTCCGAGCCTCACCACCTAGGGAAAAACCCAAGTTGGTCAGGCTCTGATGAAATATCTTCTCTTGGGGACAGTCTTTGTTAAGAACAGAATACTCTAGGCATATTTCCAAAATAGTCAGTTTTCCACTCCCCCTTCTGGAAGCATGTGGGGATTTTCCTCTGCTCTCCACCCTGAAAACCTGATGAGGCTCCTAGAGTTAAAACTTGGAAAATTTTGCACCCCCACTTCACTCCTGCCACTCAGTTCAGCCTCCAGGAGATTTTATCTCTCAAGCTAGTCCATGCTCAGGCTCCAACAATTAGTCAATTACATTTGAAGAATTCCTACCTGATGCTGGTTCCAGAATGGTTTCTAGGTTGCATCTGCTCCATGGAAACTGTAATTCTCTGTATCTGCCTATCTCTCCAGTTTTCAGGGTAGTGGGTTGTCCTGTGACCTCAATTCTCTGAGAAATTTTTAAAAAGTTGTTGGTTTTCAGTTTTCCAGCTTTATTCATGGTGTGAGGACGAGAGTGGTGACTTCCAAGCTCCTTACATGTTGAACCACTTCTTCTAGTATTTTTAACAATTTAAAAAAATTAAAATCTTTGATCTATCCAGAATTTTTGTGTAAACTGTGAGTTATGGATAGAGTTTCATATTTTCCAGATGGTCCCCCTATTTGTACAAAAGCACTTATTGAATAATTCATCATTTTTTCTACCTATGAAATGCCAGGTCTACAATCTAGTGAATTTTCACAAATCCATGGAGCTATCTCCCAACATTCTATTCTGTGGTATTGATTCATAAATGTATGCACCAATATCAAGCCCTTTTAATTACCAAAGCTTCATAAC
>NW_011888986.1:1764566-1767082 GCF_000151845.1 Pteropus vampyrus | reverse complement strand
ATAGAGCAAATTTGAGGATGAGAAAAATAGAAGTATACTATTGTTAGGTTCTCATACAATATGTGAAGTGGTATAATAGCACTAAAAACTGGTCTGTAATAAGTAAAAGATGTATATGAGAATTTAAAGCAACCACTAGAATAACAAAACAAAAGTTATAGGTAATAAAACCAACAAATAAAATAAAATGAATCATTAATCCTGATAATTAATTATAATCATCGAATTATAATAATCCAAATTAATAAATTAATCCTCCCAAAAAAGCTTTTAAAAACAGGGGAGTAAGACATAGGGGTCATCCATATCAATCACATTAATGTAAATGGTCTAAATACCCCGATTAAAGGGCAGAGTTTATCAGAGCGGATGCAGAAGCAAGACTCAACTATATAATGCCCATAAGAAATACATATAAAATGTAAAGACACAATAAATTAAAAGTAAATAATAGAGAAAGATATACCATGCAAACACTAATCAAATAAAACTGGAGTTGCATATATTAATACCAGAAAAAGTAGATTTCAAACAAAGGAAATAATCAGAGATAAAGAAAAAACTGACCGTGTTGGGTTTTTGGATTTTTTTTTTTTTGGAATATTTCATTTATTTGAAATATGATATTGAAGGAGAGCTCTGTGGATAAATTGAACCACCAGAAAGATGAACAATTGGCTTCTAGACTAAAATAAGCCTGAAACATTGCTAGAGTTAAAAACATTACTTCTGGCACATCATGACAAGGCAGTTTTTTAGAAAAAAAATAATTCTAGAAAAAAATAAAAGGTAGCAGGGAAAGAAGAAGACAAGTTGACTCCATAAAAGAAGCCATAGGCATGAGTCTGAGAGGGGCTGTTGAGAATAAGACATTGTGGACATTACTTATCATAGAGTCGCCAGGGGTCACAGCCAAATCAACAGCATATAACACACACAGAAAGAGATTTCATAATGGCAATGGCGTTGATTTGTCAAGAGGGCATAATAATCCTAAATTTCACCTAATAATAGAAAATCAAAATAATTGAAGCAGAAACTGATATAACTGCGACAAAAAAATATATAAATTCAAAGGTATGGTTAGAGAATTTAGTAACCCTCTCTCAACAACAGATAGGTAGTCAAGAACTCAGAAACTCAGAACTCAGTATATTTGAACAACGCTATTATCTAACTTGACCTAGTTGATATTTAAGGTAAGGGACACTCCACAAAACAATAGCATAAATTACATTATTTTCAAATGTACACATAATATTTACCAAGATAGGTCAAATTTTGAACTATAAAAAAATTTCAAAAAATGTACCATGTTCCAAGCTATACACAGTTTGTGCTCCACACATAATAGAATTAAATTTAGAATCAATAACAAAAAGATCTCTGGAAAGTCCTTCAAACATGTGGAAACTATAACAACACATTTATAAATAAACCGTAGCTCAGATAAGAAATAAAACTAGACAATATTTTAAACTGAATGAAAATAGAAACACAACAAATCAAAATTTATGAGATGTCACTAGAGCATTTAGGGAGAAATCTGGAACACTAAACATCAATATTAGAAAACAAATCTCGAACTTAAAATCTCAGCTTCCACATCAAGAGTAAAAAAAAGAAAAGAGCAATTAAGCCCAAAGTAGAAAGGATGTAATAAAGGTCAGAGTGGAAATTAACGAAACAAAAAGCAGAAAGGCAATAGAAAAATAATCAACAACATCAAAAACTGTTTCTTTAAAAAGATGAATAAAATCGATAGACATGAAATAAGATTGATCAGGAAAAAAGAGGGAAATTACAAATTATCAAAATCAAGAGATAAAAGTGTTATCACATCAGAATTAAAAAGATAATTATGACAATAAGGGAATATTATGAACAATTTTATGCCAATTAATTTGACAACTAGATGAAATGGACAATGTCTTTGAAAGACACAAACTACCAATGCTCATTCACGACATAGATAAACTGAATAAATTCAAATTAACAAAATTTAATTTGTATTTAAAAATCTTTTCACAAACACACATGAAAAATTTCCATTACCAAGTAGCTTTGATGGTAAAATTCTAAAATATTTAAGGAAGAAAAACTTACAATTCTACAAAAAATTTTTTCAGAAAATTAAAAAGGAAGGAATCCTTCCCAACGTATTCTGAGACCAGCATTATTCTGTCTTCAAAACCAGAAAAGATATTAAAGAAAAGGTAGTACATACCAATTTCGCTCATGGGTATAGATGCAAAAATTCTCAACAAAATTTTAGCTTATCTGACAAGGTACCAAAGGCAAAAGATGTTTTATCTAAGTGGGGTTTATCCCAAGAATGCAAGGTTGGTTTAACATTCAGAAATTAATCAATGTAATTCATCATGTTAACAAACTGGAAAAGAAAAATCATATCATCACCTCAATACATACAGAAAATGCATTTGATAAAATCCAACATATATTCAAGATGAAAGCTATTAAAAAACAAAGATTAGAAAGGCATCCACAGATGACAT
>NW_011888986.1:1754834-1764516 GCF_000151845.1 Pteropus vampyrus | reverse complement strand
AATACATACAGAAAATGCATTTGATAAAATCCAACATATATTCAAGATGAAAGCTATTAAAAAACAAAGATTAGAAAGGCATCCACAGATGACATGCTAATTACTGGTGAAAGATGGATGCTTTCCTCCTGAGATCAAAATAATACACTGCTATTCAACCTGGGACCGGAGTCTCTACCTAATATAAACAGGCAGGAAAAAGAAGTTAAAGCTATTTATATTGGGGAAAAAAAGTAAAATTGTCTTTATTTGCCTATGACATAATTATCTATGAAGAAACGACAGAATCTACACAAAACCTAATAGAACGAGCAAGTGAGTTTAGTAAGTTTCCAGAATACAAAATTAATATACAGAAATCAATTGTATTTCTATGTACTCAATCAAACAATTGAAATTAAAATTTTAATAATGTCATTTGCATTAGCATGAGATATTTAGGGATTAATCTGACAAAACAAGTAAAAGAGCTATAAACTGTAAAATATTATTGAAAAAATTAAATAAGATCTGGATAAAATATACCGTATTCATGAGTTGAAAGACTCAGCGTTAATATATCAATTTGCCACAAATTGATCTATAGAATCAATGCAATCCCAATTGAAATTCCAGTAGTCTTTTCAAATATTTGATAATTAAGTCTAAAATTCATACAGAAAGGTAAAAAATACCTACAATAGCCATAACAACATTTAAAAATAAGAATAAATAAAAATAATACTACCTGATTTCTAGGTTATGATGTGCTTCTAGTAATCAGCTTCTAGTACATGAGCTTCTAGTAGATTTGTTGAAAATATAGACCCAAAAAAAGCCAAAGGAATGGAAGAGAGACTCCAGAAATATAGCCACACTATATACACAACTGATTTTGACCAGGTTTCAAAACTAACTTGGAGAAATAATAGCTTTTTCATTGCATAGTACTGCAAGAATTGAATATCTATACTTAAAGATGACTTGAGCATGCTTTTTATAGCCTGTTGCAGTGTTACAAGTGGAGATAAATTTCCACTTCAAAGTAAAAACATTGTTTTCCCTACAAAGTGAAAAGATGATGGGAATGTGGGGTTGAAAAGAGTCATTAGGCCACCAAACCAACCCAGGGCCTTGAATCTTTGATAGATACTTGCAAGTGTCATTAAGTTGACACAAAGAAAAGAGAAACAGAGAATAATGAAAATAAAAACACAAAGTCTACAGTTTCAAAATAACTTTATTTTCAGAAGTTTGTATCTGGTGTCATAAATATTACAGAGGAAATAGGAGGTTTGTGGCTTATCAAGATTCAAAGAACTTCCAGAACTGGATGCCGTTTTGTTGGAGGTTGTTGATAAAACTGAGGGTAAGTTGTCAGCATGACCCAGTGCCTTAAAGTTCACTTTCCCCAAAGTGGTCCAAAGAGCCCAGTTTCATAGTGTGACCCTGGTCTAACCTAGAATAACAGTCTAGACTGTGAGAAGCTCTTGTTTTCAGCCGTCTTGTTTCTGGCAGAGAAATCTTATTACAGGGATGGCCTCAGACTTCATCCAACCCTGACACTCACCAGGTTCATTAGCCAAGTTCAAAAGGAAGATGCTATTATCTGCATTTTACTGAGGAAACTGGTCTGCCCAGAAAATGTACTTCATGCCTCCTGGCTCTGTCTGCCTCTCAGTTTGGAAGTAAACCACATGGCAACTACAACACTCTCAAAAGAACCCCCTCTGACAAAAGTGAGCTCAACTACTCCTCTGCAATGAAAAGAGCCACAGCTTTACAGGAGCCTACTGGTGTTGATCAAGGGAGCTCAGCCTGAGCTGAGCCACACAGAAAACAGAGCCCAGGACTTGTCACCTGACTGGGTCACCAAATGGGGTCTCTTAAGTACCCTCACTAGATCCCATATTCCATGGCTACAATTCTCAAGGCTACAGTAATTTATCCTCCACAATGTATCCTGAAATCTTAGAAATTACTCCATAGCCAGACTGGTTAAAAGTTATAAAAATAACAATGATTAGATAAAAATATCTGGTTCAGGTTCTTTGAGAAACATTCCAAATGTGCCGAGATCTCAATACAGAAAATTAATGCAATTAACAGAATTGAGAGTGCCAAGGTGCTTGAATCTTAAGGAAAGGGGAAAGTGGACTGAGTCCCAGTCCTCCTTTATTTCTACCTGGGAAACTACAAAGTGGTTTAAAATGAGGAGGCTCTTTGAGATCTTATGGAAGCAAATATAAACTCTGTGTCCCATAAATAACCGAAACCAGATATTTAATTTCTTAGGGGAGGTGGGAGGAGAGAGGAGTGGATAATAGTAGGTAAGGGAAGGAATGGAGATTAGGTTTTTTTAAATTTTTATTTGATGAGGTGGACGAATAGGAGACAGATGTCCTGAATCATTTCATTAAGAATAATGATTTGGATTTATAGGGTGGCTTTCTTCTGAAGATCTAAAGACGTTTTCATACCTACTATTTTCTATTCACAGCAACCTGACAAACAAGATACTGTTGTGAAATAAACATCAAATGCAAAAACATTGCCTAAAGAAAAAAAGAAAATTCTTACAGACCCACATGTAGGAGCAGCACTGCCTAGCTGGAGGCCAAGGAGAGCATAGGGGCTGTGCAGCAGACTTCACTTAGGCAGTGCTGCAGGCACTCACAGACCTACATACTTCCTTGTTTCCACCAGAAGAGGCTGGGCAGGTGCAGAAGAACTTCCTTTTCCCAGGAATCTTTTTCAATCCCCTTTTCAAAACATAGACTTTTAGCTAAGATCAAGTGTAAAAAATTGACTTTATGTTAGAGCAGTTTTAGGTTTGCAGCAAAACTGAGAGGAAGGTATAGAGATTTCCCATATAACTCTGTCCCCAGACACCACCTCACCACTATCAACATCCCCCACCAGAGTAGAATGTATGTTACAATCAATTAACCTACAATGACACGTCATCACCTAAAGTTTACCTTAAGGTTCATCATTGGTGTTGGACATTCATGGTTTTGGACAAATGTTAATTGACACATATTCACCATTATAGTATCATATAGAGTAGTTTCATTGCCGCAAAAATCCTCTGTGTTCCACCAGTTTACCCCCACCCACCCACAAATATCTCAACCCCTAGCAGCCATTCACATTCATTGTCTCCACAGTTTTGCCTTTTCTAGAATGTCATAGAGTTGGAATCATACAGTAGGTAGACTTTTCAGATTGGCTTCATTCACTTAGTAATATATATTTGAATTTCCTCCATGTCTTTTCATGGTTTAATAGCTCATTTCTTTTTAGTGCTGAATGATATTCCATTGTACCAGATAAAATGGAATATTTATCCATTCATCTACTGAAGGTTATCTTGGTTGCTTCCAAGTTTTGGCAATTATGAACAAAGCTGCTATAAACATACATGTGCAGGTTTTTGTGTGAATATAAATTTTTCAGCTACTTTTGGTAAATACCAAGGAGTACAATTGCTGGATCCTTTGGTAAGAGTAGTTTAGTTTTGTAAGAAACAGGCAAACTGTCTTTCATTTTGGATTCCCATTAGCTGTGAATGAGAGTTCCTCTTGCTTCAGCTGTTTTTTACCAGGCAGGCCTAGGCAAGGACATATTAGCACTAGGATAAGCCAAGAGGATAGCCTCTCCTTTGAGCTGTACTTGCTAAGTCACTACCTGGAAGCAATGCCTGGGTTTCGCACCTGTTCATGTTTGCTGGGGCTAGGGAGTCCATGAGCAAGTGTTTGAGGTCCTAAATCAGCAGTGAGGCACAGTGCCACCTCTGGGGACCCGAGAACATGGATGATTTGTCCTTCGGCTTCACTTATTTATTCAAATATCAATAAGACAGAGCAACTAATATGTATCAGGCACCCCTGTACCTTATCAGTCTCACCACCACTGCTCCCCACCTCCAATCTTAGCTTTTGACTGATGAGGAAATACTACTGGTTGTGATGTCATTTAAACTAGAAAGGTCACCTGCCAGGCAAAGAACAGGGAGGTGTCATGACATGGCTCATTGCCTGAACCTTACAGAGGGCCGTAGTACTCAGCTACACTTTCACAGCAATATTTGTCATGTAGCTGTGGACACAGAAGCATAGAAATTTAAAAACCTGAACACACAGAATATTCTATAGGACAAATAACATGTTTCCTCCAAAAAAAATATATAAACATATAAATTAAAAAAGAAGAGAGTTGCTTTTAGAATAAAAGAGAATTAAGTGACCTAACAAGCTAATGCAATGCATAGCCCTTGTTTAGATCTGGATTTTAAAAGCCAAATGTAAAATGGATTTTAGAGATAATCAAGGAAGTTTGAATATGCTCTGGGCATTAAATAATATTAAAGAACAATAATTAGGTTCAGATTATGATTATAACAATTAGAGGTGATAACATCATATCTGTTATATTAAAGAATAAATGTTCTTTCGGTTTAGAGATGTACAGCAAAGGATCTAGCAGTAAAGACATTTACAGTCCATTATTTTCTCTAATAAACTTCAACAAATACAAACAAACCAACAAGTCCAGCTTATAGATCCACAGTTCTCAAACTTTGTCCAGCGCCATGGTGCCCTGGAAGGACGTTCAACACAGACTGCTGGGAGTCCAGAGTTTTTGTCCCTAGGGCTGGGGTAGGGCCTAGAATTTGCATTTCTAAGGAATTTCAGCTAATGCTGGCTCTGGGGTTCATATTCAGAGAACCACTGTATAAATGAAACAAAAATGCAAATGCGGATAATTGCTGAAGCTGCATTTGGGGTCCATGAGGTTCCCTTACACCACTCTCTCCACGTTTGTGTGCTCGAAATAGATGTTTTTTAAACATTTTTAAAATAACCTAATTTTTACACCCATTTAGAGTTGAAAACACATTGACAGTTCAGAAATGAAATTTTTGCCAATGTCTTCCTCTCCCCAAATCTGTCTTCCTCTCCCCAAATCTTCTATGAGAAATCAAATACCAACCCAACCACTAAGAGTCATTCTCCTCTCTCCTCTCACCCTTTGACAGATATTCTGGCAAGAGTGGCACTGTCACAAACACACCTTGAGAGGAAATGAGACCAGGTGGAGTGGTCTCAGCAATTCGTCACAATGGGAAAACCCATGTTTAAATAATATAACTTAATAATAACTCATGTTTAGATCAGTATGCTGTTGGAACATTTAATACTGTTTCGTGGTGCATGACAGAAGCCCACTGGCCACTTCCCCCATCTTCTGTTTCCAGGGGAAAACACACACACACACACACACACACACACACACACAATAATGGTGGTTTCAACAAGAAAAATGTTTGTTTCTCTTTTCTTTTGGGCCTCTTGAGCTGGCCAAGAGCCAGCCCCGACTCTACCAGTCTCACGTTCCAATGTGGCAAAGAAGGTGAATGAGACACGGTGAATTTGTAAGATCCTTGAGGTCATGAGCCACCCACCAATGTCCCTATCTGGGGTCCACTCCATCCGCCATGGGGCAGAGAGGGCCTGTGTGTAGTCAGAAGGGGATGGATGTACAGGAGAGGCCGAGCTCTCTGCCTGGGGTATATGGCCAGCAAAAAATGTCATGAGAGGACCACATTTCCTCTCTTACACTCAAAGCTTTAAGACCTAGCCTTTGAAACCAGTCCTGGCCATTCCATCAAGTCTCTTGTAAAGTCCTGCTGTCCTGTTCAGAAAAAACAAATGAGACAAGAAGCAGCACCACACCATCCATTAGCAGAGTGGGATTTGAATTCTGGTCTCCCAAGCAAAAGAAGTGAGAAACCCATCACCTGTTCAGAGACAAAATTCCCTGGTGCTGAAGGCAGGCAGAGACAGGCCCCATGCTTGGCCTTTAGGAAAAGCAATCATGAGTTTACATTTTCTCTCCATCTAAAGTGGGTTAAGTTGGCAATTTCAAAATAATCTATTTCCTGCAGTTTTGCCTACCTAAAAGTAGCTTACACTTTAGCATATAAAATCCCTTTTGATATAGATATCTTGATCCCCTTCGAGGAGGAAGTCTGCAGTTGACTTAGGGTTCTCCTGCAGGTAGCAAATCCTCCAGGCTCATATGGTAGATACCCAGCCATCCAGGGATGTGGTCCCTGCTCTGATGCCATTTGGAAGAAATTCTCTACTTTGTTCTGCAAGTAGAATTTGTCTTATGGCCTTAGAGATTATTATTTATTTAAAATTAAAATTAGATAAGATATACATATGCTTTGCAGAAAAATTACCAAACATAGCTAAAAAAAAATCTCATTTCTTCCATAAGCTCTACTAATTATATATGTGTATGGTGGTGGGGAGGTGTCACTGTGAACACATTACTAGGTATATTCTGCTTTTTTGTATATATACTACTGATTTTAATTTAAAAAAAAACTTGAAACAAACCCTCAGTGTTCAATATTTTTTACATCCTTAAAGAAAGACTTTGAATAATTGAGATTAAGGAGACAAAGCCTTGGAAAGTCACACTTTGACTCCACTGGGCAATTAGTGATGCCAGGTTTGAAACACAATTCGAGGTATTCCGACAAAACCACACTCAGCTCAGTGGAAACACCATTCCCCTGCCACTGGCTCTGGGGTGGAGGAGGGGGTGAATAAACCCCACGAATCTGGAGGACAGTTGGCCAGAGTGCTGACTCTCCTCATGGTCCTCTCCAGAAAGCCACCCCTACCCCATTTTCAGGGTAGTTTTCCTAGGAGAAAGCCTGGGCGAGCTGGGCTCTGCCTGTGTTTTCTTGTTCTTTCCCCTCCACTTTCATGTGGAGAGGGAGGTTCAAAGGCATCATGGAAGGAGAGTCAAAGGCAGACTTCAGGTCCAAGCTTGCCTGCGCCCCAGCCCACAGGGAACCAGTGAATGTGGGGGAGGGGGTAGCCAGGGGAATGGTGAGACAGAGGGCCCACCGTGGGAAGATGAACTGTGCTGCGTGCAGCCCTTGTGCAGGGAACAACAGAACCCTCTCCTTATAAGGGATGGCCAGCTTTCAGACCAGACTAACCCACAAGCTCTTTTTAAATCATACCACGTAGAGGAAATGACATTACAATCACAGAGTAGATCAGTAAAACGAACATGCATGTGGTCAAGCCAAGGAAACTAGCCACACATACAACTATGTCTGTAATAAGATGAGGCTCAACTTTATAACAACAAGCAGGAAATAGAGATTTTGAAACCCCACATTTGGAGGCAGAGGCTGGGACTGAAACACAAAGCATGTTGGACGGTTATCATTCCCTCCTTACCCAGATAGTGACCAGTTTCTGCCCTGTGTCCACTCTATGGGGAGCAAAGATGGAGAGAGAGATAGGGATATGGGTCACCTGCTGGACTGGTGGCCCCAGTGAGCAGCCCTCCCAGGACCCATGTCCTTAGGTAGCTCTTATGCAATACCCAAGTATACATTCTGAGTTACTGAAGATTAGGACTCAGCATATAAATTTGGGGGAGGGGACCCAATTCAGCCCATAATACCCAGGAAAGTGGCATCAGAGGCAACTGGAGACATTGCATGATGCAAGCACTGAAAACCTCTTGGTGGATCTGCCACGTACACACCCAGAAGCTCTACGGGGGCCCTTTGCACAACTAGACCCCTTCTTTCTCTGCTGTTGCCTTGGAACAAATAAACTGCAAGTGCTTACTTAAGTGTGAGGTGATAAATGACCTTTTTGGGACAAATAACTTTGATGGCCCTTCTCCTTGACCTTTGAGGTTTACCTGCAATTTCATGACTTAGAAAATTCATAGGCAAGAGTCGAGCAGGCTTCTAGCTCACAAGAGGAAAGGTTTTATTTTTTACATCTTCAGAGACTGTGGGGTGCATTGACCAGCCACTTTGCTTCTGCTTTTTATCTGTCTCACACCTATTTCACCACATTTTATCTGAGAAAATGTAAAAACAAATTAAAACCTCAATCTTCTGACCACTTGTCTCACTTGAATCCAATCTACTGAACATAATGTATAGGTTATTTTTCAATCATATACCTAAAATTATAAAGTGGAAATCTCTGAGAATACTCAACTTATTTGCCCAATAGAAGAACTAACTGAAAACTAACATTTATTTCAAGTAATCATGGTTGAATGTGGCTCATTGATTTTTTTTTTTTGTATGTACACATGATGCTTCAAGGTCATAGATACTTCAAATCCCAAACTCCAGATAATCTCTCAAAACAAAGTGCATAAAAAGAGCTTCCCCCCCCCAATTTTTAGCTATGCTAAAGGATCTCCCTGTCTCTCAGCACATTGCTATTATTCTCTCTTTTTAAATGAATTTATTTATTTATTTTAATTAGTTTCAAGTATACAATATATTGGTTAGACATTTGTATGGTTTATAAAATGATCCCCATAATTGCTCCTTCTCTCCTCTGGTTTTCCACCTAGCCAATATATTAATGTTAATTGCATTCTCTATGCTGTGCTCCCCATCCCCATGACTATCTATCAACTACTAATTTGTACTTCTGTAACCTTACACCCCATTCTCCCAGTTCCCCAACCCCTCTCCTCTCTCTCTGTCAACAAATTGTCCACTATATTCATAAGTCTGTTTTTGATTAGTGTGTTCTTTTTGTTCCTTAGATTCCACATATAAGTGAAATCATATGGTATTTATCTTTCTCTGTCTGACTTATTTCACTCAGCATAATAACATCTAGGTCCATCCATGTCATTGCAAATGGTAAGATTCCATTTTTTTAATGGCTGAGTAATAGTCCATTGTATATAGGAACCATAATTGTTTTATCCAATCATCTGTTGATGGGCATTTAGGTTGCCTCCATATCTTGGCTATTGTAAATTGTGCTGCCATGAATATTGGGGTGCATAGATCTTTATGAATTATTGTTTTGGTTTTCTTTGAATAAATATCCAGAAGTGCAATTGCTGTATCAAAAGTTATATCTATTTTTAATTTTTTGAGAAACCTCCATACTGTTTTCCATAATGGCTGTACCAATTTACAATCCCACCAACAATGTATGAGGGTTCTCTTTTTTTTGCATCCTCGCTAACACTTGTTTTTTTGATTTACTGATGATAGTCATTCTGACAGGTGTGAGGTGATATCTCATTGTGGTTTTAATTTGCATTTCTCTGATGATTAGCAACCTTGAGCATCTTTTCATATGTCTATTGGCCATCTGCATTTCCTCTTTGGAGAAGTATCTGTTCAAGTCTTCTACCCATTTTTTAATTGGATTGCTTATTTTTGTTGTTGTTGAGTTCTATGAGTTCTTTATATATTTTGGATATTAAACCCTTATCAGATGTATGCTTAGTGAATATCTTCTCCCAAATAGTCGGTTGTCTTTTTGTTTTGTTGATGGTTTTCTTTGCTGTACAAAAACTTTTTACTTTGATGTAGTCCTATTTGTTTATTTTTTCTTTTGTTTCCCTTGCCCAGGGAGATATATCCAAAAAGAAATTCCTGTTAGTAATATCAGCAAGTTTACTGCCTATGTTTTCTTCTAGAAGTTTTATGGTTTTGGGTCTTACGTTTAAGTCTTTAATCCGTTTTGAGTCTATTCTTGTATTTGGTGTAAGAAGGTAGTCTAGCTTCTTTTTTTCCTGCATGTATCTGTCCAATTTTCCCAACATCGTTTATTGAAGAGACTGTCTTTACCCCATTGTATATTCTTACTTCCTTTGTCATATATTAAGT
>NW_011888986.1:1751792-1754754 GCF_000151845.1 Pteropus vampyrus | reverse complement strand
TGTTTACATTACTGTAGTCTTGTAGTATAGTTTGAAATCAGGAGTGTGATACCTCCAACTTTGTTCTTCTTTCTCAAGATTGCCATGACTATTTGGGGTCTTTTATGGTTCCATATAAATTTTAGGATTATTTGTTCTAGCTCTCTGAAAAATGCCATTGGTATTTTGATAGGGATTGCATTGAATCTATAGATTGCTTTTGGGTAGTATGGCCACTTTAATGATGTTAATTCTTCCTACACATGAACACAGAATGTACTTCTATTTATTTGTATCTTCTTCAATTTCTTTTTGCAATGACATAATTTTCTGAGAACAGGTATTTTACCTCCTTGGTTAATTTGATTCCCAGGTATTTTATAATTTTCAATGCAATTGTAAATGGGATTGTTTTCTTAATTTCTCTTTCTGAAAGTTCATTATCAATGTATAAAAATGTCACTGACTTCTAAGTATTTATTTTGTAACATGCTACTTTACTGAATTCATTGATGAGTTCTAATAGTTTTTTGGTGGAATCTCTAAGGTTCTCTATATATAGTATCATGTCATTGGCAAATAACAAGAGTTTTACTTCTTCCTTTCCAATTCGGATAACTTTTATTTCTCTTTCTTGTATTATTGTTGTAGCTAAGACTTCCAATCAATTATTCCTTCTTTTCTTCTTTCTTCAATGTGGCTTTGCTTCATGTTGTGAATTTTCTCCAATTTTCAGATCCATTTTTGTCCTTGTAGTTACCCGTCTTTTCTTTTCCCTTCATTCTTACTTTTGATTTTTACTTGTTCTAACAAAACACCAGTTATTGGATGAGTTTTTTCCTTTTCTTTTTTTGACATTTTGCATGTTCCCCTTATTGAATTATAAACATAGATATACTGTGGTGTGGTGACAAGACTTCAGGACTTTAAACGGTTTGGAATCTCTGGTCTGGAGGTGTTTCATGACATGACCGTCCATGCGACATCACTCACTGGTGACCAGAGGCATCACATGTGAAGACCGGGGCAGTTTTGAGTCCTACTCCTTTGTCTGCACAGTGGCTTTCACACTCATTTGAGTCACTTTGGCTTCATAGCACACAAGATAAGAAAAGACCTGCCATCTATGAGATTCTGGTTGATTAAGCTAGCTTCCTTCTACATGTTTCTGGATGTTTTTTAAAATGCGTGACTGTTTCTCACTTACAAATACAGAACTTCAAAGAAATCATGTTCTCTTTCATTTTCTCTAAGACATTTCACTCATTTCTATTTTTCTCTCCCCAGTTATTTACAGGGAACAGATTTCTTTATCCTTAGGAATGTCAGCATAATCCTGGATCTCTGAAACTGGACATTTCCCATTAATCATGAACAAAAGGCCAGGCTGTGCCTCTCTGTTTATGTTTTCCTTACTGCTCTGTTTGCTGGCCCTGAGGAGTTAACCACGTGTGTTCTGGTTTATCACCAGAGTAGAATGCTGGTTTCCAGGCTGCTGAATCAGGTACTATAGTTTTGCTATGTTCATGGTGTTGGGAAGGAGCCGTGGGTGGGTGCAGAAGCACTTAGTGTCATTGGTGCATGTGAGATCAGACGGGGGAAGCATTGTGGCTGTGTCTAAGGAGAGCCTTCTATACTGCATTTGCAAAGGAGGCTCACCCTTGCCAGGCTCCAGACTGGGTAAGTCTTTGAAAGACCAAACCTCACTTCTTTAAGTCTTCTGACACAGAAGGCCTCACCTGGAGCTCAAACAGTTACCATCTATGTGAGCCACTCTGCATTTATGCTGCATGAAAACCCAGTCAGAGCCAGCAGCCACTTGAGAAAATTACTAAGGAAAAAATGACTATCAAAAATGACAAAGAATAAGCACAGTGCATGATTTCTGTGTAGACAGTCACAGAGTAGATCAGTCACTTGTGTAAGACAGACCAGCAGGAGCTGCAGGGCAGAGGGCTGACCCCAAGCCTGTGCTCTGGGCTGGCACTCACTGCCTCCTGAGAAGCTCTAAAATCCTGAAAGCTGGTTCTCATTCATTGATACCCTGGTAACACCATTGAAAAGGCTGATGTTGCTTATTTAATGAGTGTGTGGGCTTCCCTTTGGTTCAGAAGCAAAAACTGAAAAGGATGACCATAAAGTGCAGTGGAAGAATGAGCATGTGCATCCAGGCTCCAGCCAGCTTTGCCACTAACAAGCTGTCTCTAATCAGCTTTGGAAGTTGAGCAACCTTGTGGGCCCTTCACCTTGTTATTGGTCACGTGAGAAGGTTGGACCCACTAGGGTATCTCCTGGGGCATCATAGCTGAGTCATAACCTTGCAGAGCAGCAGGCTTGTATTTCTGAAAAACCCTCTCTGAGTTCCACATTTTCCTGCCCCTCTGACTAACTAAAGCCAGGTGCCCTTGCAGATTCCTTCCATGGCTGATAAGCTCTTTTGTGGGGTGCTCCACAGATTTTTGCGTGTGAGAGTATTTGAATTTACAAAGAACACACAGATGATCTCACTCATGGGAGAACTCAAACCCCAAGAGACTGTGAGTTCCTTCCCAAGAAACTAGAGCCAATAAATGCCACACAGGCTCCATGTCAGCCCACTGGACCCCAAGCCCCATAACTAGTGAGAGTGAGGCTCGCTCACTAGTAAATGGATAAATGGACAAGTAACATCCTTCCCAGCCCTTCCTGATTCACAGCATCATCGACTGGCCTTTAAACAGTGGGTAAACCATGTTCAGAGCTCCTTCAACCCAGTTTTTATTTTTATTTCAAGCTTAAGCCAATTCTTCTGAAGATCAGTAACAGCTTGGATTCTAACCCAGATAGAATCCTTTAAAACACTTAAGAGAAATAACCTCAAGTTGCCTTTGGCAAACATTCTTTAGAGACATTTCAGCAGGATTTGACTGGAATGTTTGAGTGGTGGGAGGGGCATTCCTTCAGGAGCTTGGAGAAAGGCAAAGGGGGGTGGCTTCAGCAACTC
>NW_011888986.1:1746596-1750522 GCF_000151845.1 Pteropus vampyrus | reverse complement strand
CCATTATGCAGTACACCTTAAACTTATACAGTGATGTATGTCAATAATATCTCAATAAAACTGGAAAAGAAAAAAGAAGAACTGAGTCATGAGGAACCAATTCTGTCAACAACAACGTGAGCTTGGGAAGGCAACTCCAAGCTTCTGAGGAAAACAGCCCGACAGACACCCTGATCACAGCCCAGTGAGACCCGGAGCAGAGAACTCAACCAAGCTGTGTCCAGACTCCTACTCATAAGTACAGTGAGATAATAAATGGATGGTTTTGGTTTTAAAAACAGCTTTGTTTTAACACATTTCGCATTCATACAACTTATTCATTAAAGGTGTATAATTCGATATATAATTTAGAGGTGTATAATTTGAGATATAAAGGTGTATAATTTAGTAAACATCAATTCTATCTAATTCTAGAACATTTCAATCTCTCCTAAAAGAACCTCCATACCCATTAGTTATTACTCCATATTTCCTCCACTTCTGCCCAGCCCTAAGTAGCCTCTAACCTTGTTTGTAACTTTATGTATTTACTTATTCTGGATATTTCATATAAATGGAATTGTATGAGATCTTTAGTGTCTAGATAATTTCACTTAACATATTGCTTTTAAGGTTCATTTATGTTTTAACATGTATCATTACTGAAATTCTTTTTAATGGCTGAATAATATAACATTATATGAATGAACAATATTATGTTTATTCATTCATAAGTTGGTAGACATTTGGGCTATTTTCACTTCTGGCTAGTATAAATAATTCTGCTATAAATATTTGTGTACGTGTTTTTTTGTAGACATACATTTCAGTTCTCTTGGGTATATACCTAGGGGAGGAATTCTGGGTAAAATGGTAATTCTATGTTTAACCATTTGAGGAACTGACAGACTGTTTTCCAAAGTGGCTGCACATATTACATTCCCAGCAACAGGGTAGGCAAGTTTCAATCTCTCCACATTCTAGCCAGCAATTGTTATTAGTGCCTTTTTTGTTATAGCCATTAAAGTGGATGGTAGGTATGCTTGATTTGCATTTCCCTAATGACAAATGATGTCTTTTCATGTATTTATTAGCCATTTTTATATCTCCTTTGGAGAAATATCTATTCAAATATTTTTGCCCATTTTTTAATTAAGTAGTCTTTTTATATTGAGTTATAAGAGTTCTTTATATGTTCTAGATACAAGTCCCTTGCCAGATATAAGATTTTTAAATAGCTTTTCCCACTCTGTGGATTGTCTTTTCACCTTTTTTAAAACTTTATATTTTTATTTTTTCAATTATAGTTGACACACAAAATTATATTAGTTTCAGGTGTACAACACAGTGATTAGACATTTATGTAACTTATGAAGTGATGACTCCGATAAATCCAGTACCCGTCTGACACCATACATAGTTATTACAACACTACTGACTATATTCCCCATGCTATACTTACTCTACATCTCCATGACTCTTTTGTAACTACCAATTTGTATCTCTTAATCCCCTCTCCCTTCACACATCCCCACTCCCTCTAATCTAACAACCATCAAAATGTTCTCTGCATCTTAGAGCTTGTTTTTGTTGTTCGTTTAACTTGTTGTCTATTTCACACAGGACATTTGTCTTTCTCTGTCTGACTTACTCCATTCAGCACAATATCCTCTAGATCGACCCATATTGTTGCAGATGGCAAGATTTCATCCTTTTTTATGGTTGAGTAATATTCCAATGTATATATGTACCACCTCTTCTTTATCCATTCGTCTATTGATGGACACCCAGGTTGCCTCCATATCTTGGTTCTTGTAATAATGCTGCATGAACATCTGGATTCACATGTCCCTTAAAAGTAGTGTTTTGGGTTCCTTTGGATAAAAACCTAGAGGAATAACTGGGTCATTCTTTGTTATGGCCTTTGTTTTAAAGTTTATTTTGCATAGTGTATTGTTGCTATCCCAGGATTTTGTTGTTGTTCATTACCATTTTCATGAAACATCTTTTCTCATCCTTTTACTTTCAGTCTATGTGTGACTTTCGATCTGAAGTGAGCCTCTTGTAGGCAGCATATGTTAGAGTCTTGTTTTCTTATCCATTCAGCTACTCTATCTTTTGATTGAAGCATTTAATCCATTTACATTTAAAGTTATTGTTGATAGATATGTAGTTATTGCCATTTTATTATTCATATTTTCAATGTTTGTTTCTATTTCTTGTTAAAGAAGTTCCTCTAGCAATTATTGTAATACTGGCTTGGTGTTGATGAACTCTATTAGTTTTTCCTTGTCTAGGAAGCCCTTTATCTGTCTTTTGATTCTAAATGACAGCTTTGCTGAGTAGAGTACTCTTGATTGCTGATCCTTACTTGTCATCACTTTGAATATTTCATGCCAATCCCTTCTGGCATGCAGTTTCTGTTGAGAAGTCAGCTGACAGTCTATGGGACCTCCCTTGTAGGTAACTGACTGCTTGTGTCTTGCTGCTTTTAAGATTCTCTCTTTGTTTTTAACATCTGGCATTTTAATTATGGTGTGTCTTAGTGTGGGCCTCTTTGGGTTCATCTTGCTTGGGACTGTCTATATTTCTTAGGCTTGTTTGTCTATTTCCTTTGCTAGGTTAGGGAAGTTTTCCATTATTATTTCTTGAAATGAGTTTTCAATTCCTTATTCTCTCCTCCTTCTAGTATCCCTGTGATACAAATGTTGTTACACTTGATGTTGTCCCAGAGGCCCCTTAAACTGTCTTCATTTTGGGGGGGTTCTTTATTCTTTTTGCTGTTCAGATTGGGTGTTTTCTGCTACCTTATTTTCTGAATCACTGCTTCGATCTTCCACTTCATCTCATCTATTGTTAATTCCTCCTAAGATATTCTTCATTTCAGCTATTGTATTCTTCATTTCTGACTGGTTCTTTTTTATGTCTTCTATCTCTTTGTTAAAGTTCTCACTGAGTTGCTCTTCTCCTAAGTTCATTGAACATCTTTATAATTTGGTAGATTGGTTTTCTCCATTTTGTTTAGTTCATTTTCTGCACCTTTGTTTTGTTCTTTAATATGGGACATGATTTTTTGTCTTCCCATTTTGGCAGCCTATACTTGTGTTTGTTTCTATATATTAAGTAGTGCTGTCATGTCTCCCTGTCTTAGTAGAGTGGCCTTATGTAATAGGTGTGCTGTGGATCCCAGTGGCAGAGTCTCCCCTGTTCACCTGAGCCAGGTGCTCCAGATATGACCCCTGTATGGCTTATATGTGCCCTCTTGTTCTAGCTGAGCCTTGGTTGCTATGTGCACATCAGTAGGAGGGATTGCTCCTTGGGGTGATCGGTCGTGATGACTGGCCATGACCAGTAGAGAAGCTGTTTTGCCAGAGCTGACCCTACAAAACAGGATTAACTTTAGCAGGGCTCTGGTGCCTGCCCTGTCTGCTCTTTGGGTGTGTCATCCTGAGATGTGACCCCAGGTGCTCTAGCTCAGACCAAAGCTGGCTACTGGGCATGTAGGCTGGGGCCTCCTGGGAGAAGCCCTGCCACAAGTCAAGTTCAGCTGCAGTCTGTGCCCTGCCCAGGGCCACGTGGCATGAGCCACCAAACAATCCACAGATGGCTGCCACCCACACTGGGCTTGCAAGTGCTTTGAGAGGCTAAGCTGCAAACCAAGGCCAGGTGTCACTAGTGCCTTGCATGGGACTGCTCAGAAAGAGGAACAGGACATACCAAGTCCATATGTTGCTTGTTTAAGTTTTGTGAACCTTTAACAGATTTTAGGAATGTCCACAGCATGAACCAAGACAGGCCATTTGTATGGAAAATCCGTTAGAAGTGGCTTGGATGGGCCTGCAAGCTGAGAGGGGTAAGGTCTAAGGGAATCACCAGGCAGGGCAACCAGTGTTAGCTATGCTGATAGAGACTTGGATATGGCAGCTGCCTGATATGGGAGGCCTCAA
>NW_011888986.1:1745958-1746261 GCF_000151845.1 Pteropus vampyrus | reverse complement strand
GGACCCCTCACTCTTCCAGGGACACCTCCACAGCTGAGATATTTCTCTCAGTTCTCAATTCCCACACACGGATGTGGGACCAGCCTATTTTGCAACTCTGCCCCTCATACCAGTCCCAAGGTGGCCTCTCCTGTGCGTCCCCAGTTGTAGAATTTCTGTTCAGCTAGACTTCAAGTGACTCCCAATGATGGCTATTCTGTAGTTCAGTTGTAATTTTGATGTGGTTGTGAGAGGAGGCAAGCACAGTGTTTACCTACTCCACCATCTTGACCGGATGTCTTTTCACTTTTTTAATGGATCTTT
>NW_011888986.1:1713175-1745908 GCF_000151845.1 Pteropus vampyrus | reverse complement strand
CTTTTTTAATGGATCTTTTGCAAAAAAAAAAAAAAAGTTTTTAATTATAATAAAATCTAATTTATTTATTTTTCTTTTGTCATTTGTGCCATTGGTGTCATTATCTAAGAAATCTTTGCCTAGGCCATCATGAAGATCTTCTCCTATATTTTCTTCTAACAGTTTTAAAGATTTAGCTTTTACATTTAGACTGGTGATTTATTTCAAGTTCATTTTTGTGTATGGTGCGAGGTATGGGACAAATTTTATTATTTAGCATGTGGATATCCAGTTGTCTCAACATCATTTGTTGGAAAGACTATTCTTTCCCTCCATTAAATTATCTTGGCACCCTTGCCAAAAATTAACTGTCCATAAATGTAAAAATTTATTTTTAACTCTCAATTATATTCCATTGACCTATATGTCCATTCTTATACTTTGATTACTACAGCTTTGTATTTAGTTTTGAAATTGGGATGTATGAGTCCTCAAACTTTGTTCTTCATTTTCAAGATTATTTTGGTTATTTTGGGTCTCTTGCATTTCTATATGAATTATAGAATTAGCTTGTCAATTTCTGGCAAAAATGTCAAGTAGTATTTTAATAGAAATCACATTGAATTTGTAGATGATTTAGGGGAATAAGGCAATCTTAACAATATTAACTCTAATAAACCATGAACTTAGAATATCTATTTATTTAGGTCTACTTTAATTACTTTCAACAGTGTTTTATAGTTTGCAGTGTAAAAGTTTTATACTTCTTTAGTTCAATTTATTGAAAAGTATGGTTTTTTTTGATATTATTGAAAATTGAATTGTTTGATTTTTTTTCAAAATATTCATTGTCAGCATATAGAAATACAATTGCTTTTCTATATTGGCCTTATGTTCTGAGACCTCACTAAACTCATTTATTAGTTTTAATGGTGGATTTATGGTAAATTCCTTAAGATTTTGTATATATAATATCATGCCATCTGTGAATATAGTTTTACCTCTTCTTCAATCTGCCTCTCATTTTATTTTCTTGCCCAATTGTCCTGGCTAGAACTTTCAGCGCAAGATTAAACAGAAGTGGTGAGAGCAGATATCCCTGCTCTGTTCTTGATTTTCAAGAGAAAGCATTCAGATTTTCACCATTAAGATGATGTCAGCTGTGATTTATTCATAAATGTCCTTCATCAGATTTAGGAAGTTCACTTTTACTTCTTGTTTATTGAGTGGTTTTATTATAAAAGGATTTTGGATTTTTGCCAAATGATTTTTCTGCATCTATTGATATGATCATATGTTTTCTGGTTTTTATTCTATTATATGTTGCATTAAGGGAACTATTTGATTTTTGGTTGATTAAACCAACCTTGCACTACTGAGATAAACCTTATTTTGTCGTTATGTATAATACTATTTTTACATTGTTCTCTGTTGTATTGTTTGGATAATCTTGTGAAGAATTAATATTAATTCTTCATTAAAGTTTTGATAGATTTCCCCAGTGCAGCCCTCTGTGCATGAACTTTTCTTTGTAGGTAGTTTTTTTAAATTGCTAATCTGACCTTTTTGCTTATTTTAGGTCTATTCAGATATTCTATTTTTTCTGGAGTCAGTTCCAATCATTTGTATCTTTCTAGGAATTTGTCTATTTCATCTAAGTTTTGCTGGCACAAAAATTTGTAATAATTTTTTATAATTCTTTTTATTTTTATAAGGTCATTTCTTCTCTCTCTTTCCTGATCAGTGTGGATAAAGGTTTGTCAATTTTGTTGGGTTTTTTTTCAAAAACCACTTACAGTTCCATTGGTTTTCTTTATTTTTTATTTTCTCTCTTCCATTAATTTCTGCTCTAATCTTCCTTATTTCTTTCCTCTGTTCAGTTTAGGTTTGGTTTGCTCTTCTTTTTCCAGTATCTTAAGGGGGAATGTTAGATTATTTTAACACAGGTATTTACAGCCATAAATTTCCCACTAAGTCTTACTTTAGCTGCATCCCATAAGTTGTAGTAATTTACACCTTCATTTTCATTCATTTTGAAGACTTTCCTAATATTCTTTTGGATCATTAGTTATTTAAGAATGTGTTGTTTATTTTCCACCTATTTATGAATTACCAAAATTTTCTTCTATTAATTATTTTTAATTTCTTTCCGTTGTAGGAATTGTGGCCCGAAAATGTATTTAGCCTGATTTCAATTTTTAAAAAAATTTATTGAGGCTTGTTTTACAATTTGGCATATGGTCTGTACTGAAAAACATTTCATGTGTGCTTCAGAAAAATGTATTTTTTCCTACTCTTGGATAGAGTCTTTTTTATATGATCATCTGCCTATTTTTTCTAACGACTAATGGAGTGGTTAGTGGAGTATTAAAGACTTTAATTTTATTGTTGGATTGTCTATTTCTTCCTTGAATTATTTTAATTTTTACTTCATGTATTTTGGAACTCTATTGTTAGATGCATGTATGTTTTTTAATTGTTATGTCTTCCTAATAGATTGACCTTTTTATCATTATAAAACGTTCCACTTTATCTTAGTAATATTTTTTAAGTTTATTTTGGAAATATTAGCATAGATATTCCACTTCTCTTATAGCCACTGTTTTTAATAGATATACTTTGCCATTCTTTTACTTTCAGCCTATTTGAACTTTTGAATCTAAAACGTGTTTCCTATAGACAGCAAATAATTTGATCTTTTTTTTCTACTTGGACAATCTCTGCTTCTGATTGATTGTTTAATACAGGGGACTCCAACCACTGTGACTGGTACCAGTCCATGGCCTGTTAGGAACCAGGCCTCGCGACAGGAGGTGAGCGGCAGGAAGTGAGCAAAGCTTCATCTGTATTTGATGAATCACCACCTCAGCTCCACCTCAGATCATCAGGCATTACATTCTTATAGGAGCACCAATCCCTGGTGTCAAAAGGTTGGGGACCACTAGTTCAATACATCTTCCATTTTCCTTTTTGTTTTCTATGTATCTCATACTTTTTGTTCCTCTGTTTTTTCTTTACTTTCTTTGCATTTAGTGAATATTTTCTAGGGTAACATTTTAATACTTTTAATAATTTTTTCACTATTTTAAAAGCTATTTCCTAGTGGTTGCTCTAAGGTTTACAATACACATCTTAATGTATCATAATCTACTTTAGATTGACACTAACTTCATTCCTATAACCTTTTTTTGTGTTATTATTATATATACCATGTCTATATGTTACAAACTCAATAATATGTTGCTATAATTATTATTTTACACAATTTTGTATCTTTTTATAAGTTTAGGGAAAAAACGATGAGCAAGTATATATTTTTAGAAATTCCAGTGAAAGGTTAATTCAACCACTTCTTTTTTGCTATTATTTTTAAACATATTACATTTTATGTTATTGATCCAAAAGTACAAGTTATATATTCTTACATAATAAATATAGCAACTAAACAACTTATGTGTATATATATATATTTATATATATAAATATATATATTTATATATATATAAAAATCACTATATATAGTGATTTATACAATTACTTTTCAAATCAGTTTTGAGAAAAAATAGAAATTGTACTATTTTTATAATTATCTGCATATTTAAGTCTTCTGGCACACTTTGTTTTTTTTATGAGGATTTAAATTATTCTCTGGTGTCTCTTGCTTTCAGCTTCTTTTAGGATTTTTTTATAAGGTGGATCTTTAAACAATAAGTTTTTTGTTTCTGCTTATCAAGTAATGTCTTAATTTCTCCTTCATGTTTGAAGAATAGTGTTTGCTAGATATGAGATTCTGGTTTGATAGTTTGAGTTTTTTGTCTTTTGGCATTTAGATCACATTATCTCACTGCCTTCTGTCCACCATTGTTCATGCTGAGAAGTCAGTCATTAGTTTTATTGTGTTTTCCTTGTGCATAATGAGTTATTTTCCTCTTGCTACTTTTGAGACCTTTCTTTTTGTCTTTCAACATTTTTTACTATAATGAATATGTCTGAGCATACATCTCTTTGTGTTTATCCTACTTGAGTATTTATTTTTTAGCTTCTTGGATATATAGAAACAAGTTTTTCATCAAATTTGGGAAGTTTTCAGCCATCATTTCTTCAATATTTTTCTCTGCTCCTTTGTCTCCTCTTCTTCTGGTACTCCCTTTACTTGTATATTGGTATATTTAATGGTGTCCCACATTTCTCTGCAGATCTGTTCATTTTGCTGTATCTTAGAATTACCAGCCTCCTCTTAATTGCTTTTCACCAAGACATGAACTATTTTCTCCAGCACCCTGAATGACTCTCTTTGTTCCAAATAGTCAGTCCTCTCTGGCAGAGATGCAGAGCTATCTTATGGCCTGCCTTTCCTTTAGACAAAAACCTCTTTATCACTGTAACAGAACTGGTAGCAGCCCCTGCTTCTCTGGCAGTGACACCCCTACTTTATAGGTGGACCCAAGAGGGGGTGGCAGTCCTTGGTCTTCTCTGCTTGTTCCTTCCATCATTGTACTTCCACCCCACAAGTGAGTTGGGGCAGGGAGTGATTGGAATCCCCGTACACTCAGCCTGTCACACCCAGAGTGGAATGTCCACCCCATGAGTGGAAGATGCATGAGAGAAGAAGAGGTTTTCTGTCTGTACCTGCCTGAAATAGAACTTCTGTAACACAGAGCTGAAAGATAAGAAATGTCACAACTTGTTCATTTCAAGATGGACCCATAGTAACCACAGACTAAGATCTGACGGAGAGGGACCCCTAAATTCTTCGCTGCATATGCCTAGGGTGGAGCTTTCAGGAAAGAGGGTTAATGGAGCAAGTTGTGGCTCAGATGTCACAGTCACTCGCTGTTCTTTATGAGATTTAGTACATTTTCTTAAATGAATGTTTCACCATTTGCTCTATGGCCTTAGGACAATTTCCAGTCTCTAAATGACTGTTGTCTTATAAGAAATAATTTCACTCATTGAAATTGTGGTTTTGTTGGAGAAAGAATCTATGTCACTCCTTACTCAGTCATTCCAGAAGTCCTCTAGACATTTTTTAAGCAGTTAAATGTGTGGTAATTTGTTACATGGCAATAGAAAACTAATACAAGTGTAGTTTGTATTGCCATTCTATTAAGAATTGGAAAGCAGCTGTAGAAAAGTGTTGAAAAAAATGCCTCTATGAAAGATTTCTCCCATCTGGGCCACCATCCAGGAGCAGGGAGGCAGAGAGTATACATCCCTGGAGGCCCCCTCCTTTTCCTGGTAAGCTCATGGGAACTGGGATGGAACACCACTGCAGCAGGGGCTCCAGGAAGCTGCAGGGCTCTGTCTTTCCTTCTTCCCAGAGCACAAGAGGATTGGAGAATGTCGCAGACCAACTTCTGATCTGAAGCACCTCTGCTCAGGTGAGAACAATTCATCTCTAACTTACAACCAAGAAAAATATTCAGGATGAACTAATTGTTTAATTTGAGACCTTAAATGCAGATGTGACTTTAATAGAGACTAGATAATAGTTATATTTAATTAAAAAGTTCTTAGGAAATAACTAGGCCATTTTTCTTTTAATCATCTTATTTGGGATTATTTTTGGTAAATTATACCTAGCTATGATTGGATTCGCTAAATCTCTGTGTCTTATTTTAGGAAAAAAAGACTTATATTTGTCAAAGTAAGATTGACTTCTTCCAGTAATTCAACCACTGGAAAAGATTCATGCAACCTTATTTCTAGGAACTGTTATGTGCCAACAGGTAGGTCCATGAACTGTAGCTGTCCACTCTAGTAAGAAATCACTTTACTCTGGAGAGGTGATATGACTCTATCTACAGGTATAGCAGACATCACAGAGGATGGTAAGAAACAGAATCAGAGGCCCAGACAAAGAACAGAAGTATGTGGATTGCTGCCATCCTTCTTGGAAGACCCAGGCACAGAAATGCTCCTCCAAGTGAGGTTGCACTTTGCTTTGCATAGTAGGTTCACTACAGGAGCAAGGACACTGTGAAGAGTCAGAACACATTAGCCCTTAGACAGAAGAGGAGTAGAACATAAACAATCATGCATCCATATGGTGGAAAACAACCCCTAAAGATCATGTTTTTGATATTTTATGTCATGTTTTAATAGCATAAAGGAAAAAAATACCTATTATTCTGACAAGTAGGACAGAGACCTTTATGTCACACAACCCTAATTTGTGCTATGCAATACATGGTAGCTCCATATCGGTTTCACATATATGTTATATGCACATGAAAACACACATCATATCTTCCTATGTGTTGCATACATAGATATTGTATGTATGCACACACACACACACACACACACACACACACACACACACACACACAAAGACATACATACACACGATACCGTAGCTCTCTCTCTTTCTCTCTCTCTGCCTCTGTATGTGTGTATGTATGTGTGTGTGTCTGTGTAGTCTCATTTCTTCCTTGCAGCAATTCTATGTGGGAGGTATATACTGGGTTGAATAGCATCCCGAAAAATTTATGTCTACCTTGAATCCATGAATATCATCTTATTTGGAAATAAGATCTTTGCAGGTGTAATCAAGTTAAGATGAGCTCATATTGTATTAAGGCAGTCCAAAATCCAATAACTGGTGTCCTTATAAAATGTGTGTGTGTGGGGGGGGCGGATTGATTAGACACAGATATATGGGGAGAAAGCCTAGTGAAGGCAGAGATAGAGACTGGAGTGATCTGTCTACAAGCCAAGTAATGTCAAAGATTGCCAGCAATCACCAGAAGCTAGAATAGGTGAGGAAGGATCCTTTCTAACACCTTCAGAGGGAGTAAGGCCCAGAAAACACCTTGATTTAAGGCTTCTGGCATCCAGAATTATGAGAGAATAAATTTCTGTTGTTTTAAGCTATCTATTTTATGATACTTTGTCACAGTCGTCTTAGGAAATCCATACAAGATATATTTATCCCCATTTGATACATCAAGACCATTAGAATCAGTAAGATTAAGAAAACTACATAAAGCCACACGGTTAATAGCTGTAGAGACAGAATTCAAATGCAAATAAAGTGGAGCCTGAGGGACTGGGAACCATAGGCTACACAACCTCCCAGATTTTAGTAAATTTCAAGGAAAAGAAATTTTTAAACATGTCAGCATTTTGGGGGTAGTTGGACAAGAGATGATTTTAATTTTCCTCATCATATTATTTTATAGTTTCCAGTTTTTAATGGTGAACATATATAATGTTCATAATCGAAAGCGAAGGGCTAGTATTAAAGAATTATGGCTCCAAGCCAGGTGAGACCATGGTCACAGGTAAAAGGCACCCTCTTTACCTTTCCCTTCCAGCTGCTGCCTCAGGGAGCCAGGCTGAAGTTAAACTCAGAAAACAGCAGTGATTTCCCTCCTAGGAGAAAGCCCTACAGCCAGCAGAGTGGGGCAATCAAACCACTAGTAGCTTCATCTCTGGGGCAATTCTGAACTAAAACTGTGTGATATTTCCAAGTGAAAGTAGAATCCACTCCTTTAAGGCCTAGGTTCCCCAGGGCACTTTCTGACTGTGGGCCTCAAGGGAACTGTGCCACTCCCACACCTATGACCCAGCACCACCAATGTCATCCTCTTCAAGATCACAGACCACAAGCACAATTTTTTCCATCAAAAATGATGATCATTTCTATTTACCACTTTAAAAGTTCTTGAATATACTGTCCAGATAAGAGCTTGAGTACAGTATGTCCCCCCTCTTCCTCCCAATTCCTACTCTCGGGAAACAGCAGGGCCAAGGATGCCTCCTCTGGTGTCTGAGGGCTGCAGAGGGACCGGTTGCCCTGCCTGGAAGCCTGATGTGAAGACTAGTTGTGTGCATCTCTACGTGGTTGCCACCAAGAAACACTGACCTTGTTCAGGGCTGTCTTCCAGGAAACTATGTGCTCCTGCAGACCTTCAGGAGGCCTGGAGCAGGGGCCTGCTGTGGCTGATGGCTCTGTCTTCAAGGGCAGGAGAAAACAGTCTCCTTCTACGTAGACATAAAAACCACTGCTTCTTCCCTGACCTCCAACCCAAACTGATGGGTGTGTTGAGCCATATGGCTTTACTGAAGAAAATCCTAGAGGAAGTAGTCCAACTGGAGAATGGATCTCGAACCAAGGCAGGGTGAGTAGAACCAGCAAGATGTTCATGGATGGAGTGTAATGGATCTGCTGGGTCGACGGTATTGATGGTGACGATGTGGCTGAGTTTGAGCATATAGGCACTGAGAATGGTGAGTGGGTATAAAGTGAGGAAAGAGGTAATGTTTTGGTTTCATATTGGTGTTTGAGGAGGGGAAGGAGGGGACTAAATATTTTGGGGAAACAATTATTTAATGTTTTTATGGTTATTAATAAATAAAGATCCAATAATTAAAGTTGAAAGCAGAAAGTAGAACTAAAAAATATTCTATAAAAATTCCAACATGAAAGGGTAAAAATATGAATGAAGAATTTAACCAAATGACAAACAATTTGGTAAGAAAATGGGCAAAATAAATGAAGAGACGTTTCAAAGATACAGTCAATAAGACTGTATCAAATACGAAATTTATTGTCTATTGTAAAATTTAAAAATATATTTGGTCTTTGTCCCCATTTCCTGGTGCACAGCTCCTAAAACCCTTGGAACCTCCAGGGTGATAAGAGTGTCTCTTGTATGCTAATGAGATGACTGGAGATTGAGGGCCAGTCAGAATGGGACTGGTCTCCAGAAAGATCTACAGCTAATTAGAAGGTAAAACTTTCAGCCTCACTCCCAAACTTCTAAGGAGGAAAGAAGAGCTGGAGATTGAGTTCAATAACAAAAGACCGATGATTTAATCAATCATGCCTATGTAATGAAACCTTGATAAAAACCCCTACGCAATGGAGTTTGGTGAGCTTCTGGGTTGATGAACATATGGAGGTGCTGGGAACATGGAGTGCCTGGCAAGGGCATGAAAATTCTCCAATCCTCACCATACTTTGCCCTGTGCCTCTTCCATTTGGTTTCATTTGTATCCTTTACAATGAGCGAGTAAGCAAACTTTTCCTGGTCTGTGAGTCGTTCTAACAAATAAACCTAAAGAGTTTGTGAGAGCCCCCAAATTTACAGTTGACTTGGCAAAAGTGTTGATGGCCTGTGTACTCCATTTGCAGCTGATGTGAGAAGTGGAAGCAATCTTACAGAACTAGGCCCTTAACCTGTGGGGTCTGTGCTAACTCCAGGAAGATAGTGTTAGGATTGGATGGAATTTTTTTCAATAATTTTTTATTTTTCAATTATAGTTGACATACAATACTATATTAGTTTTAGATGTACAACATAGTGATTAGACATTTATATAACTTAAGAAGTAATTACCCCCAAAAATCTAGTACCCATCTGACACCATACATAGTTATTACAATATTATTGATTATTTTTCTTTATGCTCTACTTTACCTCTCCATGATTATTTTGTAACTACCAATTTGTACTTTGTAATCCCTTCCTCTTTTTTACTCATTTTCCCAAGCCCCTGCCTATCAGGGAACTACTGCAATATTCTCTGTATTTATGATTTTGTTTCTATTTTGTTTATTCACTTATTTTGTTCTTTAGAGCCTGCATAGAAGGAAATCATATGGCATTGGTCCTTCTCTGTCTGACTTACTCCACTCAACACAATACGCTCTAGGTTCATCCATGTTGTTTCAGGTAGCAAGATTTCATTCTTTTTTTTTTTATAACTGAGTAATATTCCATTGTATATACATGCCACATTCTCTTTATCCATATATCCATTGATGAACACTTAGGTTGTCTCCAGATCTTGGCTATTATAAGTAATGCTGCAATAACCATATGAATGCACATGTCCCTTCAAAGTAGTGGTTTCTTCATATAAATAACCAGAAGTGGAATTACTGGGTCCTTCTTTGTCTCTAGTTATAGCCCTTGTTTTAAAGTCCATTTTGTCCGATATAAGTATTGCTACCCCAGCTCTTTTGTTTATTTGTTTCCATTTTTATGAAATACCTTTTTTCAGCTCTTTACTTTGTCTGTGTGTGTCTTTCAATCTGAAGTGAGTCTCTTATAGGCAGTATATGTAATGGTCTTGTTTTCTTATCCATTCAGCCACCCATGTCTTTTGTTTGGAGCATTTAATCCATTTACATTTAAAGTAAATATTGATGGATATGTAGTTATTGCCATTTTATTATTCATATTTTCGATTTTCATTTCTACTTCTTAAAGAAGTCCCTCTAGCATTTCTTGTAATACTGGCTTGGTGTTGATGAACTCTGTTAGCTTTTTCTTGTCCAGAAAGCTCTTTATCTGTCTTTCAATTCTAAATGACAGCTTTGCTGGGTAGAGTACTCTAGATTGTATGTAGATCCTTACTTTTCATTACTTCGAATATTTCATGCCAATCCCTTCTGGCATGCAGTTTCTGTTGAGAAGTCAGCTGACAGTCTATGGGACCTCCCTTGTAGGTAACTGACTGCTTGTGTCTTGCTGCTTTTAAGATTCTCTCTTTGTTTTTAACATCTGGCATTTTAATTATGGTGTGTCTTAGTGTGGGCCTCTTTGGGTTCATCTTGCTTGGGATTGTCTGTGCTTCTTAGGCTTGTATGTCTACTTCCTTCACCAGGTTAGGGACGTTTTCCATCATTATTTCTCGAAATGAGTTTTCAATTCCTTACTCTCTCCTCCTTCTAGTATCTCTATGATGCAAATGTTGTTACACTTGATGTTGTCTCAGAGGCCCCTTAAACTATCCTAATTTTTTAAAATTCTTTTTTTTGTTGTTGTTGTTGTTCTGATTGGGTGTTTTCTGCTACCTTACCAACAAAATCACTCATTTGATCCTCTGCTTCATTTAATCTACTGTTGATTTCCTCTAATATATTCTTTATTTCAGTTATTTTAACTTCATTTCTGACTGTTTCTGTTTTATGTTTTCTTTCTCTATTTTCCTATCTCTTTGCTGAAATTCTTACTGATGTCATTGAGCATCCTTATAACCAGTGTTTTGAACTCTGCATCTGGTAGATTGCATATCTCCATTTTGTTTAGTTTTTTTTCTGAAGCTTTGTTCTGTTCTTTCACTTGGGACATGTTTCTTTGTCTCCCATTTTGAGTGCCTCCCTGTGTTTGGTTCTATGTATTAGGTAGAGCTACTATATCTTCCAGTCTTAATAGATTGACCTTATGTGGTAGGTGTCCTCTGGGGCCCAGTGGTGGCAGTTTCTCTGGTCGCCTTAGGCAGGTGCTCCAAGTATGTCCCTTATGTGGGTTGTTGGTGCCCTCTCATTGTACTTGAACTTTGGTTGCTGTTTGCACATCAGTATGAAGGATTGACCTTTAGGCTGACTGGTTGTGAGGACTGGCCATTGACTACAATGAAGGAGCTGTTGTACAGAAGTTGACTGTACAGAGGAGGATTTACTCTAGCAGGGCTCTGGTGCCTGCCCTGCCTGCCTTTGGGTGTTGTCTGAGGAGGAAGCTGGGTGGTGTTTTGGCTCAGCTCAAAGCCAGCTACTACCCTGTGAGGTAGCTCTGGGGCCTTCTGGGAAGGGTTCCACCACAGGCCAAAGTCAGTCACCAGCTGTGCCCTGCCCAGGGCCACCTAGCATGAACCATAAAGTGATCCACAGGTAGCCACCAACCACATTAGGCTTGAAGGTGCCAGGGTGAGGCCAAGCCTTGAATGCCACCAGTGCCAGGCTTGGGGCTGCTCAGCAAGATGTATAGGGCATGCAGAGACCACATGCTTCTGGTTTGGGGTTTGTGAATCTTTGAGAGGTTTTAAGAAAGTCCACAGCCTGAGCCAAGTTAGGCCATTTGTAGGAAAAAACACTGGAAGCTGCTTGGATGGGTCTGCCTGTTGGTAGGGCAGGGCCTCAGGGAATCATCAGAGTTGGGCAATCAGTATTAGCCAGGTTGATGGAAACTCAGATATGTCAGCTGCCTGGTCTGCATGCTGGGTCTGGGGAGGGCTGAACAAAAGAACAATGGCCTTTGCCAACACTTCTATCTGGGATAAAGCTGCTCCTCCAGCCCTAGCTCTGAAGTCAGATAATTTAGTTCATCTCTGTATATCCCTGGTGCCTTTTGAGAGGCTGATGTAGTGCTAGAGCTTATACTGAGTGAGTCTTTCAGCATGTAAGTCTGTGCACAGGCCCTTTAAGAAGAACGCTTGGGACTTTGACAGTCCTCCATGTCACTCAGCCATAATCCCTGCTGGTTTTCACAGCCAGAGGTTATGGAGACTTTTCTCCCAGCTCTGGGACTCTGGCTAGACAGCCTGATGTGGGCTGGGAACCCTCACTCCTCAGGGGGGACTTCCACAGCCAAGATATCTCTCCCAGTTTTTAATTACCACATGTGGGTGTGGGACCAGCCCATTTTGCATCTCTGCCTCTTCTACCAGTCTTGATGTTGTTTTTTCTATATGTCCTTAGTTATAGGACTTCTGTTCAGCTAGACTTCAGGCGATTCTCAATGATGGTTGTTCTATAGTTTAGTTGTAATATTAATGTAGTCATGACAGTAGGCAAGCATAGCATTTACCTACTTTGCCATCTTGACCAGACATCCAGGATCAGATGGAATTGAATTGTTGGATATCCAGTTAGTATCAGAAAATTGGAGGTTGTAACTTATAAAATCCAAATTAAGACCACAATATGATACCAATATTCTCACATGTGATTGACAAAAATGTAAAGAGCCTGGGAACATGAACAGTGGGGAAGGCTGTGAATGGACAGGTTACTGAGGGTGCAGATCAGAGCAACCACTTTGGAAGTGGACTGACCCTTGTCTCACATATGACTCAACAACTCTGTTCCTAAGTGTGTATCCAGGAGGAATCCCATCACACATGCCCCAGAGCCCCTACACAAAAATGCCCATGCTAGTTAAGACTCTGAGACAATGGAAAAGTCCATTAATAGGGGAATAGAAGAATATGTTGTGGTCTATTAGAAATGGAATGCTGTATAGCAATGTAATTGACCCAGCAACAGCTCTACACAACGGTGTGGATCCTAGTAACAAAGTTGTGTACAAAATACAAAAGTTCCAGAATACAAAAAAGTCTCAAAATACAAAAAGTTCCAGAATACAAAAAAGTCTCAAAGTTGTGTACAAAATACAAAAGTTCCAGAATACAAAAAAGTCTCAAAATACAAAAAGTTCCAGAATACAAAAAAGTCTCAAAATACAAAAAGTCCCAGAAGATGAAATATAATATGATATCCTTTTAGAAAATGCAAAAATAAGCAAAATAAAACAGTATATAGTTTAGGCATATAAATAATTCATTAAGAAGCAAGGATTGATTGACACAAATTTCAAGTTAGTAAATATGGCTCTTGAAGAAGTAAGCAAAAGTTGCTGTTATCTTAAAACATATACTCGGTTTATTCCTTAACCATTTTCCAGGTTAAGTCAGGCATTACTGTGGTTAGCAAATGACAATTTTAGGGAATACTTTACCCCAGGAGTTTTTCTCCACCAAGAAAATGCATCATTCAGTTTTTTATTTACTTGCCGACGCATATTAGTGATCTTTTAGTGATTCTTTTGAGAATAGCTTTTTTTGTAGTGTGGAATTTTGTGATATCTTGTGGAGTAATGAAGTGAATGTATTTTGTACAAAAAATATATTTTTAAGGACTATTTAACAGGGGATATTTTCTCTTTCTCTTGACAACAAAACACAGTTAAGTAATTCTATTGTTTGTTGGAATGCCTATCTTTTTCATGTGGGATTCTATATAAGGTAGGAAGGGGCAAGGTGTGGATGGTAAGAAATAAGAAACAGACCTATTCAACCCACAGGCATGGGGTTAGGTACTTCCTGGCTTTGTGCTCCATGTGGTTTAAAGTCTGAGAAGATTCTTTCATTTTAATGACCCTGACTCTCAATATCTAGTAAAAAGAATGCTTAACGTTTAATCCTGTCTTTAAAAGTAATTGAGCCTGAACTGCAAAAGACAGGATTTTTTTACTGCAGCTATTGTAAAAATAATCCTAATATCATTGAAATCAAAGTGAACCTGCTGCTACTGTCTGCTCTTTGCACATGTGTAATTTTAGTTAAGATCACATTCAGTGATCTGTAAATACTTACTATAATGGAGTGTTCACTAGAAAACAAGGATGTCAGGAAGGCAGCGACCTGCAGACCAGCATTCTTAAAGTTCTCCAAACAACAGGAAAGAGAGGAAGAATGTCAACCCTAAATGAAAAACTGGCTGGAAGGGTACATTTTTCTAAATCACAAAGTTACATAACCAAAATCCCACCATAATCCTAAATTAATACAAGGATCAGCCCACCTCTTCTTAATTGGTACTGCACACGATGGGTCATGGAATCTTCTCCTGCTTTTAATGGCGGGTGCACGCCCCTTGAAGGAGTGCACAGGGCAGTAATATGAAGGAGAACCAAAGTGGAAGGAGGAGAAGAAAAACAGAGTTGGGATGTCTAGGCAGAGATGTGGGTGCAAAAACCAGACCAGGGGTCCACAGTGGTAGGGTGAGTGAGAAGGGGCTCTGGGGCAGGCTCTGGGCAGTGAGGGCAGGAGATCAGAGCCTTGCCAAATGCATATGGGCCGCAGAGGACTTTTCACTCATCTGCTTGATTACTATGAGATGAGATTCACAGGAGCAAGAAGGAGCCTGTAGAGAGAACAAGAAGAAGGATAGGTGATCAGAACATTACATGGAAACAGGTCTCAGCTGTGGCGGAAGAAAGAGGACAGAGATTAACACTGGACGAAATGTCCTTGAATAAGAGATTCAGAGAAACGAAGCGAGGGATGTGTCAGTACAGGTAGTGCAGTGGGCGGTGCACGGACATCACTCCAACTCCCTCTGTGTACAGGGTGAGCATTTCCTGAGAGGGGAATGGGTGGGACATATGTCATGAGGAGAGGTAATGCTGGGGATAGCATGTTTGGGGACCAGGAGAGGGGACGGAATGTACAACTCACCAGCCCTGAAGGCCTGACTGTGGTGAAAGGCCATAAAGCTGTGGGTATATTGGCCTGCAGGATGAAGCCTTGGAAAGAGAAAAGGCAAGTGGCTGAATAGATCCCAGGCAGGGCAGCTGTAGCAGAGGTACAAGAAGATGCAGAATATGGAGGCGTAGAAAGGAGGTAAAATAGTGTACTAGGGGAACTGGGCTGTGAAAGAAGACAGTGAAACCTTGGGCAGGGGGTCAATGGACCAGAAAACTCTGTGAAGTCAGAGAACCCTTCACAGACTGGAGGAAGCAAAGGGCTTTGATTATGCTCAGAGAGTTGGAAGTGGATGGCTTCAGAAAATGACAAGATGACCATGTGGCATGAGTACCAAGTTGGGTGTATAAAGGTTGTTGGAGGAGAACAGCAAATTTTCTTTGAGCACTGGCTGTTCACAGACATAGGAGTGATCCAAGAAACTGGCAAGAGTGTTACCAGCTGGTGGGAGAATTACATTTAACGTGGAATTTGTTCAAAGTCCACAGAGCTAAAAAAAAAAAAAAAAAATCACCACATGAAGACCATCAAGCTGTTTTTCTAACAATGTTATCCCTAAGAATCCACACCTTAATGAAATGTCAAGAATAAGATGTAAAAGGAATTTCACATCCTATATTCTGGATACTTGGTACCATGACAGAGCTTCTGGATCAGCCCCGACCTGAGCTCCATCCGTATTGTTTCAGGCATATAATTTGAATCCTCTGTTATTTGCAGCTCAAAGTCTCCCAACAGATACAGGAACTATTTACACAAGTCATTTCTTTTTTTCCGACTCTTCTTTTTCTCTCCTATACTAACTCAGCTAGATTAATTATTCTAGCAGAAATTAACAGTGGATTTCTTCCCAAAATACTTTTGCATGCAAATCAGCTGCATTTTAAACTAATGAAGCAACAACACTTTACTTATGAAAAAGATATGATAGGGTAACATGAAAGACCAAGGTAAGAACATAAACTTAAAAACATTTCCACAAAATTCAGATATGTAAGAGATCAGAATATAAATGCTAAAAAAAAAAAAAAAGTCACAGAAATGGAACTTTCTCTATTATTGAGACCAATGAACAGTTCACCAGAATATCTGAAAGATCGGCCAGTCAGAGAACAAAAACCAGACACGTGGATATTCACTGTCAATCCTCTGAAATGTAAGAGAAACTGCTAAAGAGTGAATACAGACAAACCTGGGTACATGAGCAAAATCTGTGACAGAGCTCTTACAGAAGTACAGAGTATTGATATAATTTGCCTTTTTATTCTCTATCTGTGTTTCTCACTGTCCCATTTTATGGAGACAGCTAGGCTGTTCCTAGGGGCAGTTTATGTATGGCCCAAAGCAGAGGTGACAGCAAGACTCTCCCCTTCCTGACCTTTGTTTTCCTTATGCCTGAGTGTATTGAAGAGATTATTCTATGAGTCTTTGTGGGCAACCAGGCAGATAGAGATGGAGGGAAGGATTGGGAGTAGAAAGAAGAGACCCAGAGAAGGGGAGAACACCAGAGAGAAATGGCCGCCAAGCAATGTAGCTCTCAGCTTGCCAACAGTTTCGGTTTCCTGCTTGGTACATGGAGGCAAATAGCTCCCAAGTTCAACAGGCCATGACCAATTAAGACAGTGAAGCCACCAGCAGCCACCAGGTTGGATCTTAGCTTAGAGGTACCTTCCTCCCCAATCCTATGAACTTCCCATGGTGGGTCAAATCTGCGAAAACAGTAGATGCCATGACTCTCTGAGATCCATGTCCCCATCAGCCTGGAAGCATAAAGACGGAGAGAGTCAGTTTTCAAGACAAATTAAGAAATGAATGTGTTTTGCCTACTTGAGTTTGGTGGTATGAAGCTCATACCTGCTGCTGATCAACACACACATAAATTTTGTGGTTGTTTGGTCTTTTTTTGACTTTAGAAAACCAAGTTTGAAACAAAAGGATTTGTGAGAAATACTAATAATACATTTAAAAATCGTATTTTTAAAAAAATTCTCTAGTCTAAATCTAAGTAGAAAATCAATAGACTGATGATAGAATAAAACTGAGGACATAAATATGAACTCATGTTTGTTTTAACATAGATTTCCATAAATGTAGATCTGTGTGCATACAAGGATTAGCATGCACACACATAGTCACCAGCTCTGTCAATCATGAGAGTCTCGAAGAGTGACACTTGAAGAATAACAAGCAGATCCAGAACCAATATCTTTGTTTCTAAATGCCAACTTCCAAAAATTGGAACCACAGTTCCCCAAAGAAATGGCTGATTCTAGGGAAGGGGCAAGGGAAACACAAGATGAGCCAGGAACATCTTATTGTGCCAGAAATAAGAAAGCACTCAAAAAAAGAATGAAAAAATAACAAGTCGAAGACATTATGACAGAGCACAAGGATTCAACCTGGAAAAACTCCCAATGGCCAAAGCTGGAACAAATTGAGCAACTAAATAAACAAGTAAAATATTAAATTGTGACCCAGAGAAGAAAATAAAATATCTGTGAGTACATACTGGTATAAATAAATAATTTTAAAATAAATAAACGAGGAAATAGGACAAATATTCCTTCAAGGATTCCAATTAATAAATGTAGAAGAACTGAAAGAGAAAAATCATGAGAACACCACAATAACAATTACTACAGGCAAGGTCCACAGATGATGCTAAAATTAGCGAGGAAGACTTAAAAGCTGCAGGATATTGGCATAGCCTCAATGTATCTACCACAAAATGTTTATTAATTGCCACGATGGTTTTAACATATGTCTACAAATTCTTGATCTACCTCCAGGAGGCAGATGTTACTTCTCCACCCCTTGAATATGAACTGGACTTAGTGACTGGCTTCTAATTCACTGAAAGAGAAAAAAAACCTTCACAAAGTTTCCACCTCACCCAGGAGGTCCAGATTACAAGCACCAGGGAGTTCTGGCTGAGAGCACATACCCCTGATAAGCAATAATGAGGATGCTCACCTCTGTTACAGTCTCTCAAAAATTCATAGCCCCAGAGTAGCCATGAGAAAGCATCAGACAAACTCAGACAGAGGGACTTTCTACATAATACCCTACCAGTGCTCTTCAGAACCATCAAAGTCATGAAAACAAGGAAAGACTGAAAACTGTCATGTGCTCCAGGAGAATAAAAAGCCATACAATAATAAATGCAATATGGAATTCTGGATGGGATTCTGGGGGCAGAAACAGGATATCAGTGGAAAAACAGGTGACATCCAGACAGTCTGGACTTCAATAAATAGTGTAGCACCGATGTTAATTTCTTAGTTTTGACAAATGTCCTGTGGTTACATAAGATTTCATCTTCAGGGAAGCTGGATGAGGATGAGAATTATTTGTACTATTCACCAAATTATCTGTACTTTCACCAGAATGAAAGGTCAGAATCTCATGTAGTTAGTAATAACGTAACACCGTCTGACTCAGCGATTCCATTTTCATTTAGGAATTTATCCCAAGGAGAAAATCACATATACACACATATATTTGGCTACAAAGACATCCACTGTTGTGTTGCTCTGTCTAGAGTCCGGTCTCCTATGTGGGTTGGGTGCGTTGGGAGGTCCAGTTATGGTTTCCAGAATAGTTCTGAGCCACTGACACCCCAAAGAGCTCAAGAGGAAACAGAATTAAACAAAAAATATTAGCATACCCTGCAAAGAAATTTGTCAGAAAAGTACCTGTGAGGGTATAGAAAGAAAACTAAGTTAAAAAAGAGAGAAAAGATGCCATGGGTGCCAAGGCCGCGTTGTGTTCTCTGTGTGCGCACGTTCTGCTGGCAAACATACACAGAACCAGCCAGAGAATAGTGTCTGCACAGCTGGGAGACATCATTTTGTGACCCATGTCTCATTCAGCAACTGAGACCAAGCGCCACCTCCCGAAGAGGTTTTTTCCCTTGCCCAGTATCTGGATTATGACTTTGGAGACTCGAGTGCAGTTTATTTTAAGACCCAGCTATCAACAATGCCCATGCACGTCCAGCTGATAGGCCAAGTTCAAAGGTAGAACAGCTGTTCCCAGAATAGAAACGTGTACTCTGTGCTTCTACTGCGACTGAGTGCCAGACTGCCCCCACCAGGCCATGGGGACCCTCACTGGCTCTACCTGCCCACGACCATGTTCTGGGAAGACCAGGGTCCCCAAAACTCGCACAGATGACAGATGAACAGGAGTCTTGTGTCAGGCTATTTGTAGCACAAAGTTGCAAAAATGCACCATGATGTTTTTAAATGTATATATGAATTACCCAAGAGAAATTGAGTTCAGCCATTCATATTCCAGATGTGCCTGGCCAACACTCCAGCACTTTGTTCAGCAAAAGTGCTCATGCTTAAACGCTTACTGTTAAAAGGGTTGGTTATTTTGCCTTCCCCCCACCTCCCTAAAAATGACTGTGCCTTATAATACTCTTCTAAACTTAAGCCATCTGCTTAAAAGAACTCACTTTTCCTTTAAGATTTACCTGTCTTCACAATATTTCAAAGAGAAAGTCTAGACTGATTTTACAGTTGTGTAGACTTGGTGAATCTGCACATCTGTAAATTAGTACTTGCCCATTAGGCCAATATGCCTTGAAAATGGTATCATTAGCTGGCTGGCCAATTCTGAAGAAACTCTTTCTGGCCACCAGCCGAGGGGCTCAGTGGAAGCTGAGAACCTTCACCGTGTCATTGTGTCGTCCACACCCTGTGGGGCTGTTTCCACACTCCGCTGGCCTTTCATAAGGCATGCAATCTCACTTTCAACATTACTGACCAAAACCACTTGCCCTATAGCCATGACGTGTACCTCCACCCGGTCAAAGATCCTTTTGAAACTTTGATAAAAGCCAAGGAGAACAAAGTCTCTTGTTCCTAGAACCATTCTGCAGACCCGTCCCAAAATGTCAGTGACATCTTCCCAGCCAATCTCAGCAGCTGCTGCTTCTCATTCTTCCCCTGCCAGGTCCCCCACCCCCACCCCCAGCCATTACCTCAGACTTTGTTCAAGAGAGGGGCCAGTGATCTGGGTGGCTCCTGCTCACCATAAACTCCTCAGGGCTTCACAGAATCCTGACATCCCTGAGATTGGACTGGGCTGGCTTCTTCTCACACTCTCTGCTTTATGCAGTCATAATCAACTGGGACCACGGAAGCTTATTCACACCATTCCATTATTTGTATTTCACAATAAAGCTTATTCACACCATTCCATTATTTGTATTTCACAATAAAGCTTATTCACACCATTCCATTATTTGTGTTTCACAAAACTGTTTGTGAAACAGTTTTGTACGAGTGCATCTCAGAAGCAAACAAGACAAAAACCATCTTTAAAATTTCTCTTACATGTACTCACTGTCATTATCAGTTTAAAATGATCAGAAGCTTCATGGTTTTAAAGCTTGGGAAAATTAATGTTCCTCTCTTTTTTTGCTTGCAAGAAAGCATGCACCAGTGAGACAGGTCCCATTTGAGACTTACAGAATTCAATGATGTAGCTCAGTGATGCAGAAGTGAATGATCACTTCTATTTTTATCCCCATTGTTTTTAAGAATGGGGAGAGATGGATGGTGTTGAAAAGGAAGAGCCACGGCAAAAAGGAAGTCATAGTTCACTAAAGGTCCAAACACTGAATTTGAACTCTCAAGATAGCCATAAAACATGTAGAAGTATTTTATGTTAGGTAAAAACTACGAGTGGTGGGGGTGGGAAAAGAATGAGTCATACCAGTTAGGAATGGCAAACATTGCATGAATTAGTTGTAGGTATTAAAAAATTAATTCCTCATAAACTAAGGGCTATTTTCCTAGCTAATCTTCAGCTGATCGGGAGTATCATGGATACTTAAAAATCTATCCTAATGAGACAGGAGTTTTCAAAGTTTGACTCCAGGACCAGCAGCATTCATGGTTCTCCTAGATTGAGAGTTGGGTGAACCATCGCATATGCTCATCAATAGGCCCATTTAATCATCAACTTTACCCAGAATCCAAAAGTGAAGAACCCAAGAAAAGATCAGGTTATTAGTGAGAGCCTTTTATAGAATTAACCAGAGGTCACAGGTGAGCCCCTCCTCACCCCACCATACCAGTCATGTTTCCAGAGTCACAGACAAGGAATCTAAGTTGGAAGGTGGACTTGGACACCACTCTGTCCTTGGTAAGGAGTGATCCTAGGCACTGACTCCCCAGCCCTTCCTGACATTAGAAGCTGGGCTTGTCAGGAGTTTCTGTAGGAGGGAGCTGTAGGCGGCCTCTGGACTGGACATCCAACTGATCTCCCACAGTGAACGTGGGCTGGAGGGCTCCTAAGCAGACTTTTCCTCAACAGCATTCTCATCGCACTGTAGCCATTACCCTTTTCCTATACACTCCGGAAAAGCAGTGATCTCTTTGCTCAGCTTTGTATTCTCAGAGCCTGAAACCTGGTAACTCTCAGGAAATACTTGTTACACAAGGAAAGACCTAAATGCTTTCAACATCCAAGTGGCTGACAAAGAGATGAGTTACTTTGTTTCTGCCAACCCTGACTGCTTGGCCAATATAACAAGAAACACAGTCTGAGAACCAATTCTCCAATCCACTTTAAAATAATATTTGAAAATGCACTCGGTACTCAGCATTGATCCAGACAGCCAGGAAGAGAAAAGGTATGGAATCTGATCCCTGCCAAAGAGGACCGACATTTGATTGAGAAGACTCATACTCAAAACTGTGGGACTGAAAAGCCACAGCTCTAGTTAATGTGGCAGTATTCTCAAGGTGCACCAACCAACCGTCTTTGCTAGAAATAAGCTGCGTGTAAGTAGATAGAGGAGAAAATCAAAGTCAGAGGCATTTAAAAGATCTCGAGCCATCATCCCACCTACCTCTTCCTTTCTACCCCCAATATTTTGTTGCAAAATTTCTCAAATAAACAGCAAAGCCAAAAGAATTTTGCAGTGAACACCCACATGCATACCACCTAGATCCTATCATTCACTACCCTACCTGCCTTATCACACATCCCTCCATCTCGCATGTGTCCACTCATCCATCCCCACTCATCCCCTTTCAGCTCAAGGACAAAGTTAACAAGCTCCAGTTTCATGCTGCATTTGTTCAGGGAAAACAGAATGGGCATCACAGCAACTCAAAGGAAAGAATTCAGAAGGAATAAGGCAAATTTTTTATAAGAAAATTTCCCACTGTAGACCCTTCTCCAAACAGAGTTGTCAATTGCTTATAAATCTGGCCAAACCATTCCTACTTCCACCCTCAAAATCCCAGCAGGTTGGTCATACCAGTGAATATATTGTCGAATATATTGGTTACAGCAGAACATTGTTTCAGGACATAAGAGAAAGGTCTGCACTTGTGGAGGTTGATGGGAAAACGGGATCCCTTTGTGTAGTGGACCCCTCAGCAGAGCCTGCCGGTTGCAATTCTGACCATTAGGAAATAATGCCAGGAAAACTGCCCTGAAAACTTACCAATGTGGACTTCAGCTGCTGGGAATTTATTGCTTAATACTTTGGAAATTCAACCTGTCATTTTTACAGGTATTATTAAGCATGTATCATTGAATTAAATAAGATAGATATGATTATGTGACAATGATGTGGGATCTTCAGCATTTATTTACTTTAAAAATTTATGAGTTCTTAGTAATTGTTTACCTGATCAAAGGCTCGAGAGCGAAAAAAATAATGTCAGAGATAGTATCAACCTGGCAAGCGAGAGGTGTAGCTTCCCCACTAGGTCCTCCAAAGCAGGGGTCCCCAACCCCTGACCCACAGACCTTTATCTGTTATTGGCTTGTTAGGAACTGGGCCACACAGCAGGAGGTGAGCGAAGCGTCATCTGTATTTGCAGCCACTCCTCACCTCAGCTCCACCTCAGATCATTAGGAACTCCAGTCCCTGGTGCCAGAAAGATTGGGAACTGCTGCTCTAAAGCATTTGGAACCCATGTCTTTAGTTAAAGGCTGCATCAATTTAAGAGAAAATTTAAATAAAATCCAAGGTAAGAAGTCCAAGACACTAAGTAATAGGCACAGATTTTTACAAAATCAAGTTTGTTATAAATGTAAGTTGAGTTTCTGAAATACAAGACAGAAATTGGGAAGGACGTTCATAAATAATGAGAGCTGAATTGGAGCTCTGGTAGGGGTCTCTCGGCTAGCTAGATCGCATACAAATGCTGTCCCCTTCAAATAAGAGCTGTGAGCAAAAATCAGAAAGCCTCAGGATGTTTGGAGAAGGGTCTACAGTGAGTTAACTTCATGGGGTCACCCCTGCGCCGGAGTCAGCATAAAAAGTGTTCCCGGACTGCCTGCCAAGAATGGCCTTTCTCAGGTCGATTGGCTCCATGTCTCTTGGAGAATATATACAAATTCAGCAAGGTGGCTTGTGGCATTATTTTCTTCTGTCTGAATTCAGCAGATGAGCCACCTGTGAGTGCAGATGCAGATGCTCCAGGGCATCTGCCCTCAGTCTCACCTTGAAGTGCTGAGCTGAACAGATTGTCTGCACCCAGGTGACCTCTGTGTTCTTACAAGTTAACTTTCTCCTGGAGGACTCCTGAAGTATCACAGTCTTTCCTTTCATCCTGTTTCCAGGCCTCTGTTCTTGCTCTCCAGCTTGCATCTATATTGCCAGTCACTAGGAAGAGTTGAGTGACTTCAGGAAGGCTTCTTAATTGTTAAGATTGTTACCTTGATGAACACCCTCTGTAGTCTGGCTTCTGTAAAGGGGTTTAGGAGAGGAGACTACTCAGAAGTTCCTCCCATGTAAGAAATGTCTAAGTTTCTCAGAAAGACAGAGAGAGCTGATGCCAGGAAGGAGAACCCCATAAATAAACCCACAGATTTAGTTGAACGTCAATGTTTTATTTCAAAAACCTTGTGCCAAGCAATGAGAATGTTCTAGCTTTGAGGATCATCCTTGAAAAGTACCCAGAATGGAAACTGTCCTGGCCTCCTGACATAATTTGTTCTCATGCTCTCCATTTCTCCTGACTGCATTGTCTTCACCCATCACTTCAAAGTTCCTGAAAATTTGAAACCAAAGAGTAACTGTTTTCATAGTGTCAGAAAACAGCATTGGTCATTCCTTTGCTGTAATTTTTAATATTAATAAAGCATTGTTCCCAGTCATTGCTAACTGTTCCTCTTACACTGAATATCATGGCCAATAAAGTAATACATTTTCAAATCATTATTATGAAGAGTGATTTCCTCAGACCATCCACTTCCCACAGGCCTACCTCGAGAACTCCTGAGGAGTCTGTGAGTCACCACCAGGACAGGGGTGCAGGAGGCAGTCTGACCTCAGCATCCACCTACATGCTCGCCACAGCTGACCACATCCTGCACTGGCCCAGGTTATTCTGGGAGCCTTTGATCTCAGTACCTGGAAACCTATCCATCCTGGAAGTGGAGGCCAACTCCTTTTTTTTTACCCCAAGGTAGGGACTCACTGATCAGGTCAAGGAGACCCCTGCATCTTCCCAGGAGCCACCCACGGGCCTGTCACCAGATCCCATATAGCCATGTTCATCCCATGGTGGATGTCTCCACCTGTCACCTGGCCAAAGCCCTTTACCTTCACTCAAGACCTATGGTCCCTTGTGATGTACTCGCTATAGCCCATTTCAGAGCCAATGTTTTTCCCTAATTGGGCCATCCAAGCCCTATCACATTACATTCCTGGTGAAAGATTTAACATTTGATGTCTCTGTGTAATGGGAAAATTGAAGGGTAAATGTACTCTAATGACCATACACAAGTCTTGGGATGTAGACTCCCAGTGAGAAAGAACCAGGTTATCCTCTGTCATGAAGAATGGGGAGAAGGTGGAAAGACCCCACCTAGATGTCTCATGGACTTGCTACTCCTTGAACTTATGTTCTCAAGGAGAGTTTTTTTGTTTTGTTTTGTTTTGTTTTTTTTCTGAGATCCTCTTTCTGGACAATGTAATAGAGGTCACACAACTAAAAACCCTTGAGCCAACAAATCCTGGGATCCCACACTAACTGAAGAAGCTGGAGGAAGGCCACAGAAGCTTTTGGTGCCCAGGGAGAAGTGCCCAAAGCCATGTCTGCTGGCCATTCCTCCCCCTACACAAAACCTGGCCCTGCCTTCTTGCCAGTTCTCAAGTCCCTCACTGCCATGAATTGGCTTTTTAGATCACCCTTAGTTCACAGTTGGAATGTGTTTTCCTGGTTTATCCACTATTCTCTTCTAACTTAACCTGAGCCTCCAGATTTAAAGTTATGATGATCCAAAGTTTTTTTCCTCTTTCTGTCCCCTTTGTTTACTTTTAAGTGCTTATGTGAGCATGATAGTCCATGAATCCCTGGAACATTCCACCTAACTTTTATTGAATAGAATTTACTCTACTCGTCATAAATCAGAGTTGTTGAGGTTTTTCAGTTACCTATGGGCCTTCAGGCAACAGGCTGACCTTGAAGGCAGGATTTATGTCTTGCTTTATGATCTCTGCCTTTATCTGACTTTGCAAGATCCTAAGGCTATGGCAGCCCACAGAGCAAGGAGTCTGGAGACCTTTGATTGGTGTTACTACTTAGAGACTTGCAGCCTTGAAGCAAGGATCCGATGCTCTCACAAACTCCAGGGGTTGAGGGACTAGTCATTTCATTTCTCTGTTGTTTGGAATAGAGAAGGGAGTAAGAGAGTCAGGAAGGAAGGGTAGGGTGGGTTTGTGTCCTTGTTTTTTTCTGTTCCCATTCTGAACGTTGAATTCTCCAGATTTAGTCTATAATTTTACTCTCTCTATCCCCTATTTAACTACTTTTTGTCTTTTTACTCTAATTACAGGGGGATGATTCTTTTCTACTTTATCTTCCAACTTCATCCAATGTATTTTTTAAAATTTTAGCTATTATAGATGTATCTCCTCTCCCACCCTCACCCCTAAGCTCTTCCTTTTTTATAGATTCTGTTCTTGTTTTATTGATGAAATATTTTCTCTGTAGCTATGAGATTTGTTTTGATATTTTTATTACTGAAAAGAATTATTTTATTGCCACAAAGACCTTTCTCATGATGCTGTTTTATATCTATGCCACCTCTCTCCCACCACCAGCCCCCTCACATTACCTAACCCCTGGCCTTTACTAATCTGTTCTCTCCCTCCATTTATGGTATACAAATGAACCTTTAGGCACTGGCTTATTTTACTCAGCATGCATCAAAAGTTAATTCCTTTTATATTGCTGAGTAAAATTCTATGGTATAGATGTGCTATAGTTTAACAATTCACCCACTGAGGCACACTTTGGTTGTTTCCAGTTTTTGTCTATTACAAGTAAAGCTCCTGTGAAAAATCATATACAGGGTTTCTGTGGACAGAGCTTTAATTTTACTGGGATGAATGCCCAGGAGTATGATTGCTAGGTTACATGGTATTACATGTTTAGTCTCTTAGGAAACTGTCAAACTGTTTCCCAGAGTAGTTATACAATTTTACATTTGCTCTAGAGTGATCCAGTTTCTCCCCACACACACCAGCATTTGGTATTGGAATATTTTTATTATTTTATCTCTTCTCATAGTTGTGTAATAAAAATTTCATTGTGTCCTTTTCTTTTTCCTAATGGCTCATCATGTGTCTATTTTCCATCCATATTCCTTTTTATGCCTTTTACCCATTTTCTATTTGAATTTTTTAATGTTGAGTTTTAAGAGTTCTTTACATACTTATATATGCGTCCTTTGTCAAATACGTAGTTTTTAAATACTTTATTTCAGTGTAGTTTGTCTTTTCACCCTCTTAACAGGGTATTTTGAAGAGCAAAAGTTTTAATTTTAATGAGATATAATTTATCAATCTTTTTCTTTTATAGATTATGCCTTGCTGTCATGTCTAAGAACTCTTTACCAAGCCCCAGGTCCCAAAGAAGTTCTCTTATATTATCTTTAAAATATTTAAAATTTTATACTTGACATTTAAATCTGTGATCCACTTTGAATTAGCTGTTGTATAAGGTGTAAGGTTAAGTCAAGGCACATTTTTTTCTGCACATGGATATACAATTGCTCCAGCACTGTTTGTTGAAAGACAATCATTCCTTTATTGAATTTCTTTTGCACCTTTGATAGCAATTGATGATACCCTTGCAGAGCTGTTCCTGGGTTCTCTATTTTATTGATGTATCTTTCTTTTTGCCAATACCAGAGTATTGATTAATGTAGCTATATAATGTCTTGATATCTGGTAAAGTGATTCCTCCCATTTTATTCTTTGTTTTTAGAATTGTTTTAGTAATTCTACTTATTTTGCTTCTCCATATAAATCTTAGAATAATGTCTATTTCTACCAAAAAAAAATTGCTGGGATTTGTTAGAAATTTTGTTAAACCTGTATATTAATTTGGGGGAATCAAGCTTTTTATTATTTTGAGTCTTCTAATCCATGAATATTGTATCTCTCTCCATTTATTTAGATCTTTGATTTCTCTTTTCAGCACTTTGTCATTTTCAGCATACAAATTCTTTGCATATTTTGTTAGATTTGCACCTGAGAACTTTTCTTTAGTGATTGTAAGTTGTATTTTTAATTTGTTTCCATATGTCCATTCCTAGTATAGAGAAATACAATCAATTTTTGTATGTTGATCTTGTATCCTGCAACCTCACTTATTAGTTCTAGGAGTTTTTATTTGTTTGTTTTTTGGAAATTCCTTAGGATTTTTATGAAAACTATCATGCCATCTGCAAATAGGAGCAGCTTTAATTTTTCCTTTCTGATCTATATGCCTTTTATTTTCTTTCTTTTCTTTACTGAGCTAGGTACAACTTCCAGTACTATGTTGAATAGATGTGGTGAGAGTGGCCATCCTTGTCTTCTTCTGCATCTTAGGGGAAAGCATTCATTCTTTCACCAACAAGTAGGATGTTAGTCATAGGTTTTTGCAGGTGCTCTTTATCAAAGTGAAGAAGATCTACTCTATTCCTAGCTTTCTGAAAATTTTATCATAAATGGATGATAATTTTGTCAAATATTTTTTCTGCAACAATTGAAATGATTATATGATTTTTCTTTTTTTAGGCTATTGATATTGTGGATTATATTGCTTGATTTTTGAATATTAAGCCAGCATTCCATTCCTGGAATAAGCCCAACTTGGTCAGAGTAATAATTATTTTTATATATTGTGAATTCTACTTGTTAATGTTTTGTTACGAATATATGTCCATATTTACGAGAAATATTGTTCTGCAGTCTTATCTTATACTGTCTTTGTCTGGTTTGGGTATAAAAATACTTGCTTTATAAAATAATTTGGGAAGTATTTCTATTTTCTGAAAGAGATCATGTAGATTTCAATATAGAATTGGTAGTGTTAATTCTTTTTTATATAGCTTGGTAGAATTTTTCAGTAGAACCATCTGGGCCTAAAGATTTCTCTTTTGATAACTCATAAATTATGAATTCCACTTCCCACTCTAATTGTGTATTTTATATTGAAAGAATTATAGTCGTTTTTCAAAGATTGGTATATTATATCTAAGCTGTCAAATGTATATGTGCGGAGTTGTTTCTAGTTTTTCCTTATTACCCTTCTTATGTTTTTAGGGTGTGTAGTGATAGACTCTGTTTCATTCCTGATACTGGTAATTTCTGTCTTCTGTTTTTTATTTGTTTGTTTTTTGTTTTTGTTTCTGTTTTGTTTTGTTTTTTGTTGGTCTTGCTAGAGGTTTGTCAGTTTATTGATCTTTCAAAGAACTACCTTTTGTTTCATTGATTATTTTTCAATTTTTTAGTTTTAATTTAATTAATTTCTGCTGTTACATTTCTTTTATCCTTCCTTTCACTTGCTTTTTACTAATTTTGCTCTTCTTTTTCTCATTCCATGAGGCAAGAACTTAGATTTGAGATATTTTCCCTTTTCTAAACTCAACTTTTTAAAACATTTTTTAATCAAGAAGAAAGGTTTGTGCATGGTTTAAATTTAATTAATATGGAAGAAAAAGCTTTTCACAGGTGTGCATATTGTATAAAATTGTCATATTTCTATGATTCATTTAAATGTCCACATAGTTAACATCATACCCATTGAATATTGTACAATGTATCATATTCCAGATGTAGGCATTAAAATTTAGAAGTTAACAGTTTATTTATTAAGAATGATGGTGGAGGAAAGATTGCCCACACTTCTCTACACTACAGCGTTCCAGCCTGGTCTAGTCGTCCTCAGAGGTTGGGCAGGAGATGCCCATAAGGGATCTGCTCCCCCAAACGAGCCATGAACAGCCCAGAACCAAGAGCAGAAATGAAGACAGGCAAGAGTGAGTGTCAGTGTATGGCATCCATTCTCCTCCCCTTTGCCCTCAGGCTCCAGCCAAGTGAGATTGAGGGATCCAGGCCCTGGGCCTCTTCACAGGCACCCCCAGCATTGGTCATCTATGCATGAAGTTCAGCCCAATGTCTTTCAAGAGGGTTGCGACCACCAAAGAGTTAAAATAGATCAACAGACTCCAAATAGACAAGGCTTTTCAACTCTACCACTTACCAGCTGTGTGACTTTGGGCAAATGGACAATCATCTCTGTGATTCATCTGAAAAATGGGGTGATATTTGTGTTGCCCTCATAAAATTGTTGTGAGAGTTAAGAAGTCATGCTGTTTGAAGCTATTAGAGCAATGTGTTGCAGGAGTGAGAACCAGGTCAATGCTGATATTTGTTCTCTCTGTCCCTATCAAAAAATTCCTTCAGTCCTTTCTGTTTAAAGCTCACATAAATAAACCAGTAATATAAGTAAACCTTTGATGGTGGAGGAATGAAGAAATCTTCAATTATTGTTATGTTCATCTGCACCCCTACCCCAAGCAAACCCTTCTGTAACCAAGAAAAAGCAGTTATTCAACAATATTGCAGATGCTTGTTCAAAAAGCCAGGGGCCCGGGAGGGGTACACAGAACCGGTCCAAGCAGAGTGCAGACAGGTTTGCACGCACCCACCCATCCACTGCTTTCTTGTGGATGATTGGATAAACACAACCAGGGCATTTGTGTCAAATTACACTGTAGATAGATGGTGTGTATAAACAGTCTCCTGGAAATGGCCAGCGCTGCTGGCAAGCCAGCCCCTACCACAGTTTCCCAGGTGTGGCATGCGGTGAGGCAGGCACTTTTTTGGACTAACTTGACTCAAGTATCAGGGCTGCTGAAGACTGAAATACCCTGTTTGTGGGATTCAGATGCAGGCATCAAACCTTCAGACAACTCTCCTCCATTAAAACAATGGAGAGAATCAGAAGTGCCTCCACCCAGCCAAGGGGCTTCTAGCCCATTCTTTCTCCTCTCGCTTTCGGAACATGCAGGCTTCTAAGAACACACAAGAGTGTCAAACACATAAACACACTAGACCCTTGTCGCCTCCCCAGGCTGAGTTCACATTTCCCTGTCTGTCTACTCCCACTGGATCTTCTTTCTGACTATAGACTCAGAGGTTCCAATCCCCTCCTCAGGTTTGGTCATTAGCTAGAACAACTCACAGAACCCGGAGAAACACTTTACTTATATTACTGGTTTATTATAAAGGGTACAACTCAGGAACAGACAAATAAAAGAGATACATAAGACAACTTCTGGGCACGGAGCTTCCATGCTCTCTCTGGGTGTGTTCACCAGCTTGGAATCTCCCTAAAACCCAATGTTTAGGGGTTTCTATGTCATCATTGATGAAAACTATTGGCCATTGGTGATTAACTCTGTCACCAGCCCCTCTCTCTTCCCAGAGGTGGGGCTGAAAGTTCCAACCCCATGATCACATGGTTAGTTCTGTGAACCAGCCCCAATCCTGAAGTTATCTGCAACTCCTACCAGTCATCTCATTAGCATACAAAAGACAATAAAATAAAGGATTTTAGGAGGTCTGAGCCAAGAACCAGGAACAGAAGACCATACATTTATTTTGTATTATGACATAGGGTCCAGGTACTCACCTTCTATGAAGGGTTGGACACATTAGCTCCTTCACAGGAGTACAGTCCCTTTGCACCGTGCACCCCACACATGCGCGCACACATACACACACACAAATATACACATACATATCCATAAGCACACATATGCATACACATCTACACATATGCATGCACACATACACACATAAACACACATATGCATGTATGTATGCACATGTATTCTTTTTTACACGTACACATGCACACACATATACGCAGTTACACAGTTACATGAACACGTACACTAGTTATCTGTCTGAATATTATAAATACCCTTACAAAATACAAAATGTGAAAAGAACTGGCACAGGGCAGATTAATTCTGACCTAAGGACTGCAAAAAGCATCCTGGGATGCGGGAGGCAGAGGCTAGGAGGAAAGAGAAGGAGAAAGGAGGTACATTTAATGATGCAAAGGTCTGGTCTTCCCAGATATTCAGCTCCTGCAATGCCTTAGCTTTGCTGGAAAAGGTTTCTCTGTGGTCTAGAGTCTTACAACTGAATGTCTTTGAAGCTACACTGCACCTGCTTGCCAGGCTGCAGGCAATAATGTGTTGGGAAAGTGAATGTGTTTCTTTTTTTTAAATTATAAATAAAGATGTAATATGTTTGTTCAAATGACGTTCAAGTTTGGTGTCGTGTGGTTGGTTTTCGAAAGTATACAAATATAAATCATACTATCTTTATTTTATTCCCATAAACCTAGATTTGATTTGATAGCCGGAGCATGAAGCAATTTTAAAATTATTTAGTACCTGACATTTTATTTTTCTCTAACTTTAATTATGGAATTATTCCAAATAGATAAGGGGAACACATTGTACAACTCTCCCATCCACCACTTAGATCCAATAATTGCTAACATTTTGTCATATCTGCTTTATGTATATACATTGGTTTTAAAGTCATTTAAACATAACTTTCAGACATAAACACATTTCACCATTTAACAGTTCAGTAAGAATGTCCTCAAAATAAGGACATTCTCCTAGAGAAGCACTGGGCTGTTATTACACCTAATAACATTAACAATAATTTTATAATACCATTCAATACTCCACGTATTGAAATCCCCTCTAAATTGTCTTTCATGCTGGTCAGTTGACCTAGGAGTCTATCAGGGTCCATACTTGTTGTTATGAATGCTGCGTGTTTTTAGCTGTTTTTGTACTCGAAACATTCTCACTCTTTTGCTGACCTTGACTTTTGGAGGAGACCAGGCCTATCAACTATAGAACATCGCTCTCTGGACTTGTCTCATTGCTACTCCCTTGTGTAATTTACCTTGTTGCTCTATCCTTATTTCATCCGGTAAACTGGAAGTGCAGGCTCTGGGCTTGACCTTTGATTCAAGTTAAGCATTTTTAATGAGAATACAGCATCAGCGTTGTTGCGTGCTAGATACCGCAGCATCTCATGCTGTCAGGTTGATCGTGTATGCATGACACTAAGCTTGATCCTGTAAAGGTGCTGGCAGCCAGATATCCTCACTGAAAATAAAAAGTGTTTTCCTTCTCCAAGTAGCACTGTGTGGTTAACCAGTTCTCCACACTTTCATCTCTGAGTGCATTAAATCGCTTTGTCCCACTCAATTATTTCCTCTAGAGCTGCAGGAAGGGAACTGCTAATTCTTTCATTTTTGTCTATATTTATGAGCTGGCATTGTTCTGTTAAGCAGGGGTGCAGAGGGGGAGACTTTTATTGCCAGACTCAGGGAAGCTGGTTTTCTCCTAAGAAGTAGTAACAGAATTTGGCCTCTAGGGGCTGTGCGGGAGAATGGA
>NW_011888986.1:1706748-1711520 GCF_000151845.1 Pteropus vampyrus | reverse complement strand
GTGCACCCCACACATGCGCGCACACATACACACACACAAATATACACATACATATCCATAAGCACACATATGCATACACATCTACACATATGCATGCACACATACACACATAAACACACATATGCATGTATGTATGCACATGTATTCTTTTTTACACGTACACATGCACACACATATACGCAGTTACACAGTTACATGAACACGTACACTAGTTATCTGTCTGAATATTATAAATACCCTTACAAAATACAAAATGTGAAAAGAACTGGCACAGGGCAGATTAATTCTGACCTAAGGACTGCAAAAAGCATCCTGGGATGCGGGAGGCAGAGGCTAGGAGGAAAGAGAAGGAGAAAGGAGGTACATTTAATGATGCAAAGGTCTGGTCTTCCCAGATATTCAGCTCCTGCAATGCCTTAGCTTTGCTGGAAAAGGTTTCTCTGTGGTCTAGAGTCTTACAACTGAATGTCTTTGAAGCTACACTGCACCTGCTTGCCAGGCTGCAGGCAATAATGTGTTGGGAAAGTGAATGTGTTTCTTTTTTTTAAATTATAAATAAAGATGTAATATGTTTGTTCAAATGACGTTCAAGTTTGGTGTCGTGTGGTTGGTTTTCGAAAGTATACAAATATAAATCATACTATCTTTATTTTATTCCCATAAACCTAGATTTGATTTGATAGCCGGAGCATGAAGCAATTTTAAAATTATTTAGTACCTGACATTTTATTTTTCTCTAACTTTAATTATGGAATTATTCCAAATAGATAAGGGGAACACATTGTACAACTCTCCCATCCACCACTTAGATCCAATAATTGCTAACATTTTGTCATATCTGCTTTATGTATATACATTGGTTTTAAAGTCATTTAAACATAACTTTCAGACATAAACACATTTCACCATTTAACAGTTCAGTAAGAATGTCCTCAAAATAAGGACATTCTCCTAGAGAAGCACTGGGCTGTTATTACACCTAATAACATTAACAATAATTTTATAATACCATTCAATACTCCACGTATTGAAATCCCCTCTAAATTGTCTTTCATGCTGGTCAGTTGACCTAGGAGTCTATCAGGGTCCATACTTGTTGTTATGAATGCTGCGTGTTTTTAGCTGTTTTTGTACTCGAAACATTCTCACTCTTTTGCTGACCTTGACTTTTGGAGGAGACCAGGCCTATCAACTATAGAACATCGCTCTCTGGACTTGTCTCATTGCTACTCCCTTGTGTAATTTACCTTGTTGCTCTATCCTTATTTCATCCGGTAAACTGGAAGTGCAGGCTCTGGGCTTGACCTTTGATTCAAGTTAAGCATTTTTAATGAGAATACAGCATCAGCGTTGTTGCGTGCTAGATACCGCAGCATCTCATGCTGTCAGGTTGATCGTGTATGCATGACACTAAGCTTGATCCTGTAAAGGTGCTGGCAGCCAGATATCCTCACTGAAAATAAAAAGTGTTTTCCTTCTCCAAGTAGCACTGTGTGGTTAACCAGTTCTCCACACTTTCATCTCTGAGTGCATTAAATCGCTTTGTCCCACTCAATTATTTCCTCTAGAGCTGCAGGAAGGGAACTGCTAATTCTTTCATTTTTGTCTATATTTATGAGCTGGCATTGTTCTGTTAACCAGGGGTGCAGAGGGGGAGACTTTTATTGCCAGACTCAGGGAAGCTGGTTTTCTCCTAAGAAGTAGTAACAGAATTTGGCCTCTAGGGGCTGTGCGGGAGAATGGAGGACCTCCCCGCTCCCCCCGCCCCCCCGCCAGGGTCCAGTGTCTGACCTTCATGGCCAGGGAGCAGGGAGTGAATGGGGGTGGGACACTGGGTCTGTGAGAGAACCAGACTGTGTGGGGAGAACTACCTAAGACTGGGAATCTTTGGGGTAAAGGAGCCTTGTCAAAAGAAGAGTTTCAAGTATGCCACTGTATGTCAAATCCTGTATCTCCTTTGGGACACCTGCAGTAAGGAGCCGCATTTGTTTGTTAGGGCTTCTGTAGTCCGTAGACTCCGTAGTGGCTAGTGCTCAGTCTTGTTGCCCTGGTGATGGCAAGTGGCCCAAGAAGCACACTCCCTTCTCTCCTTTTCTTGACTTGATGCTGTAGGAGTGGAAAATGGAGGCACATTCGGTCTCACTTGCAATTTGGCACTAAAATGGCTTCTCAGAACTTGCACAAGACACTGAGTTTGGAAGGTCAGTTGTTGCGGTGACTCACAGTAGCGCAGGCCGATTGTATTAAGTAGAAACATGGACAGGCAGCACCGGCCCTCCACTGAGCTCCAAGGGCTGGCCAGAGCTCTGCAGCGCCTCCCATCGCTCGCCCAATGTTGCCAGAGCCTGGGTTTCTCTACAGGGAACAACAGAGAAGGCCAGCAGCCTTACTATGTTACATTATGACAGGTGCTCATTAGAGCTCCATCCCATCCCAAATAAGCATTCGCTTCCAGCTCTAGGATAAGGCAGCCCCGGGGTTCTCCTCTGGAGGCAGGAGAGCACGTCAGGTACAGGTATCTGAGGGAGACCCTTCCCCAAGATTCCCCACCAGCGGCTCCAATCTCATCTGCTCAAGAATGTACAGCCTTGCTTTCGATAACGGGCCTCCTGGTTCCTTTTTCTTGCCTTTCTCTTTTTCTTCCTTTCTCTTTCTTTCTCCCTCCCTCAGAAGCTCTAGGGTCGCTGCTGTGTTCTTTCATTCCAAGGCCTTCACTTTCCGTTTCCAATAGAAGATTTGGAAATCGCCTCCCTGGGGGTGCTTCTTTCAGAAGTGCTTCACATGGAGCATCTTATTAAATCACAAAGGGGCGAATCCGTGCGCGGGGCGGAGGGATCGCTGACATCCGCCTCAGCAATTTCGCTCCCGGTGCGACTCTCCAGCCCAGGGTGGGGTCGGGGGTCCCCAGCGCTAGCGCCCAGGGTAGCGGGTCCCTGCATCCGAGGTTTGGACGCGGCGGCCGCGAGGCCCCGTCTGCAGGCGCTACTCCTGCAAGCCGGGGTCAGTCAGTTTCAAACGGAAATGATTATGATCACAGTGATAATAACGATCTTAATAGTAAGAATCATCCCAAACTCTCGCCATCAGCGCGCCCTGCCCAAGCCCAGTCCCCGACCCGGTTCGGACCCGTCCCCGCTGGGTCATGGGGTCCCAGGGTCGGCGCCTGAAGCTCACTCAATGGGCGCAAGGAGCTCACTCAATGGGCGGCGCAAGGTCTGAACCCTGAACTCGGGTAAGCGCAGAGGGGCGAGTCGACCCCTAGGGCACTGCGAGGCGGGGCGCAGGGCGCGGAGAGGTGGAGTTCGGGAGGCAGGAGCGGCGGGAGATGGGGGCGGAAGGCTTAAGGCGGGAAGCCGGGGATATGGGGGCGACAGCGATGTGGGGAGATAGAGACGGGGATTGGAATTTGGGGACGCAGCGCCGGGTGGTGGGGAGATGAAGACAAGATGCAGGCTGATGGGGGTGTGGGGGATGGGGAGATAGGGACTGGGGGCGGGGAAGTTGGGAACAGTGCAGGGAGGTGGAGGTGAGGGAGGGGACGGGGAGTGGGGACTGGAGGCGGAGAGCGGGCCCCGCCCCCCGGGCCGCTGGAAAAGTTTGCACCCCAGCGCGCGCTAGTAGAGGCTAGTAGAGGCTGAGGAAGCTGGTCCAGGGACACCCGACAGGCACCTGGAGCTGAACGTGGAGGCAGGACGAGCCCAAGCGAGATCCGCAGACCCCTCGAGCCCTAAAACTATCCTGGTGTCCCCGCCCAGCTCGCATCTGAGCGGAGCAACCGACGCCGGGATGCCAGTGGCCCAAGTCCCCTTCCCAGACGGAGGCGAGCCGGCGGGACAAGGTGAGCGGCCGCGGGGTGGGTGGGAGCAGCCAGGCCCACTTTTCTCACGAAATTCCAGCAGATCCCCGGCAGAATCTCACATCAACGTCACCCCCTCCCCCAAAGTTAGGCGCCCTCCCAGAATGAGAACCTGGGGACTCTGGGACTGTGTGGTCATGGTCATTCTCCTGGGAAAATTATTTTTTTAAGTTACGTTTGCCACAAATTTTCATTTTTCTTCATATTTCTCAAACAAGGCATTCGAGACTGTCAGAACTGGGGGCTAGGAGGAAAAGTCCCGGTGCAGTGATGTTACCACGAAAAATCTGTATGCTGCATTCATAATGGAGCTAAAACCTGGACAAGGGGCAGGAGAAGTCCTTCTCTGGCTTTATGCAGGGAGCCTGCTAGATTTGCCACTTTTAACCACCCTTCTCCAAATTGTTGGTCTTCCTTACACCCCTCTCTCTCCTCTTTCTCTCTCTTTCTGGCATTGGGCACTCCCAATGACATATTTCTTTGCGGTGTTTTTATATTTAGAGAGACTTCTCATTAGATTTTTAAAAAGAACACACTTTGTTTTAAGGACAAAGAAAGAGCAGCAACATGAACTGAAGGCTTTTCTGGAAAATTATTTCAAAAATGGACATCCACCCTGCAAATAGTACTTTCCCCTAGCTGGAGCTCTGAGTACTTCTGGAATTAGGAATTTCTCCTCTGGACATCAGAGGATGCAGACATCGTATGTAATTAATTACATGTTCATAGTTTACCTTCTCAGCATTTATTTTCATTGATGAAAATCTTGCAGCCATGATTAAGAAAAATATAATTACTAGAAAGTACAAGGGAAGGATTAGGTTCTGTGGGTTTATGACTAAGGATGGCCATGCGGGTGGCTGGTGTTGGTGTAGGAGGTGGTAGTGGTGGTAATGGCGGTGGTGGTGATGGGGTT
>NW_011888986.1:1699907-1706698 GCF_000151845.1 Pteropus vampyrus | reverse complement strand
GAGGCAGGAGCGGCGGGAGATGGGGGCGGAAGGCTTAAGGCGGGAAGCCGGGGATATGGGGGCGACAGCGATGTGGGGAGATAGAGACGGGGATTGGAATTTGGGGACGCAGCGCCGGGTGGTGGGGAGATGAAGACAAGATGCAGGCTGATGGGGGTGTGGGGGATGGGGAGATAGGGACTGGGGGCGGGGAAGTTGGGAACAGTGCAGGGAGGTGGAGGTGAGGGAGGGGACGGGGAGTGGGGACTGGAGGCGGAGAGCGGGCCCCGCCCCCCGGGCCGCTGGAAAAGTTTGCACCCCAGCGCGCGCTAGTAGAGGCTAGTAGAGGCTGAGGAAGCTGGTCCAGGGACACCCGACAGGCACCTGGAGCTGAACGTGGAGGCAGGACGAGCCCAAGCGAGATCCGCAGACCCCTCGAGCCCTAAAACTATCCTGGTGTCCCCGCCCAGCTCGCATCTGAGCGGAGCAACCGACGCCGGGATGCCAGTGGCCCAAGTCCCCTTCCCAGACGGAGGCGAGCCGGCGGGACAAGGTGAGCGGCCGCGGGGTGGGTGGGAGCAGCCAGGCCCACTTTTCTCACGAAATTCCAGCAGATCCCCGGCAGAATCTCACATCAACGTCACCCCCTCCCCCAAAGTTAGGCGCCCTCCCAGAATGAGAACCTGGGGACTCTGGGACTGTGTGGTCATGGTCATTCTCCTGGGAAAATTATTTTTTTAAGTTACGTTTGCCACAAATTTTCATTTTTCTTCATATTTCTCAAACAAGGCATTCGAGACTGTCAGAACTGGGGGCTAGGAGGAAAAGTCCCGGTGCAGTGATGTTACCACGAAAAATCTGTATGCTGCATTCATAATGGAGCTAAAACCTGGACAAGGGGCAGGAGAAGTCCTTCTCTGGCTTTATGCAGGGAGCCTGCTAGATTTGCCACTTTTAACCACCCTTCTCCAAATTGTTGGTCTTCCTTACACCCCTCTCTCTCCTCTTTCTCTCTCTTTCTGGCATTGGGCACTCCCAATGACATATTTCTTTGCGGTGTTTTTATATTTAGAGAGACTTCTCATTAGATTTTTAAAAAGAACACACTTTGTTTTAAGGACAAAGAAAGAGCAGCAACATGAACTGAAGGCTTTTCTGGAAAATTATTTCAAAAATGGACATCCACCCTGCAAATAGTACTTTCCCCTAGCTGGAGCTCTGAGTACTTCTGGAATTAGGAATTTCTCCTCTGGACATCAGAGGATGCAGACATCGTATGTAATTAATTACATGTTCATAGTTTACCTTCTCAGCATTTATTTTCATTGATGAAAATCTTGCAGCCATGATTAAGAAAAATATAATTACTAGAAAGTACAAGGGAAGGATTAGGTTCTGTGGGTTTATGACTAAGGATGGCCATGCGGGTGGCTGGTGTTGGTGTAGGAGGTGGTAGTGGTGGTAATGGCGGTGGTGGTGATGGGGTTGTGTGTGTGTGTGTGTGTGTGTGTGTGTGTGTGTGTGTGTGTGTGTTACTCGGTTCTGGAACTGTCTGGATCTGTACAATTTCTCACTTAATTGATGCAGAGTTCAATTCCAGTATGAATAATTTTGTGGCCATAGAAGAGTCACATATTGGGTTTTCTCAGTCAGCAAATGTTTACTTTGGGCCTGCTGTCCAGCTACTCTTGTTACCTGACACCAGAGATGTAAAATGCAAGGTCAGCCCTTAAGAGCCGCCCCTAAAGATATAGAACCAATGATTGTTCATCCAGTTTTCATCTTTGAAAATTCTACTTTCCCCCTTTATATTTGTGGATTTCCTTAAGTGCATGAATCTCCTAATTTTCTGTCGTGTGGATAGTAAAAACTCATGTCTCCTGTAGAAGGGGGCTTACACATGGGCTTTATTTCTGAATATTCAAGGACTGATTTTTCTTTCTCTGGAAATTATCACACACTTTTGATTCCATGGTATCTCTTCTATCTCCTAAAGATGCGTATATTTTTATTACCAAACAATGAGCATGCCACCATTTTAAAAAAAATAAAATAAAATAAAAAGTCTTGTAGAGCTCCATTTTTTATGCCAGGATTTAGGACTATGACTTGAGTACTGACACAGCTGGCAAGGCACCTTCAGGCAGTCAGCCACATGAGCCAGAACCTAACCATAGTACTGTGGCCTGCAGGAGCCCATTTTTTCACCTTTGGCTTCATAATTCCTTTCTTATCAGTTCTGGAGTTATTTCATATTATTTCTTTGCCATACATTTTCTGTTGACATAACTAATTGTCTTAGGAGATTTTCCATAGCTTTTGGAAATAATATGATAAACTGAGTGAAATCCTATCTAGTGTCAGTTAATAATATATTTCAGTTATTGTTGTTACAGCCACTGGACATAGAGTTGCCTTTTTTTGTTTTATTATGATTCTATTTTTGAGAAATTGAAGCTGTGTCTCGCAGAAATTCAAAGAGCCCGGGCAACAGGCCAGTTAGGTCAAATCAGTGATGAGATTGTTCAGTGGAGAATGTGATGCCCAGTGGGTAAATCTGGCATCCAGTCAGCACCTTGAGCTGGAGTGGGGATCCTGGTCAACTGATGAGGCTCTTTGGCCTTAACGATGCCATTCCATTTTCCTGGCATCCGAGTCTTCCATATATTTCAGTAAAGCCACCATTCTAGCATTTTGCTAGCATAGTAGCTAGAAGTGATTAGGCTTTAAAGCACTCTGGGAATGCTCTTGTCACCATACAGGTGAAGAACAGGTGGAAAGACAGTTACTTCCAAAAGAGTTTATCACTAAAGTGGTGCATTGGGCACAAACATCCAGCCCAGTGTGGTCTTTTCCAAGCTGTGCAACCAAGGCCAGTGATACCACCCTGCCCCCAACCTTAGTTTCCTCCTGTGTACATTCAGAAGGCAGATGAGGAGAGCAGACCTGGTATCTGCAAGGTGCAATGTGTAGTGCACATGTAATGTCACTGAGTGAGAGCATTGCATTGGGAAGGGATGGGAGGAACTCCATAGTTAGGACTTCTTGGTCAGGATACCTCTTATTTGCTTATGCGTTTAGCTGAGTCAAGGAACTTGGTTCCACACACCCTCATTGATCCTGTGGCAGTCTCTGTAGGAATTGAATACTGTGCTCTTAGAGTATGCAGAGAAGAGAAACTTTGAAAAGCTTGATTGAGAAGCAGAGGGTAAGACGTCTTGCTTCAAAAACAATTGCCTTCCTAAGGACAAGCTTAGATGCCCAGGGAAGCGTTCATTTATGGGTGAAATCTTCACCAGGTTCATCTATAACAGTGATTTATCACTAGGAGTTCCATTATTGGCCTAGAGCAAAGTGCATGCACATGAACGTGTGTGTGTGTGTGTGCGTGTGTGTGTGTGTGTGTGTGTGCATGCGTGTGTGCGTGTGAAGCCTCTTGCTGTGAACTGCCCCTGAAAGCAGAAAGGGGTCACCTAAGAAATCCAAAGTGAGGGAAAATACTCATTAGCAAAGGAATTTTGCTGGGGCCATGAAATGGCAAACTCATTATTTCCTTTCTAAATTCTTTTAAATGAAAGAAAAAATACTGCTTTCCAAGAAATTTTGCTTTTTGGCAAATGCTTGGTGTTTTAATTCAGTTTGGAGGATGAACTAATTGATTTCCCTGGGAGACGATGCCTTTTAAAAATACTACATCCTGTGTTCAACCAGGAAAAATTTCTCACTATCTTACTGTGCTTTTCTTTTTTGCCATTAGAGAGAGAGAGAGAGAGAGAGAGAACGAGAACTTAGACTTTGTGGAAATATTTTCCTTTCTTTTTTTATTTTCCTTTTCATAGTTTGTTTATTTTTCAAATTGACATGTGCAGAGAAAGTGAATCGCTGATGTAGAAAGCACATCTGGAACCCATCTGCAGTCCATTCCTCCCCCCACCCTCCCTGTGGATGTGCCTTCTAAGCTGGGGTGACACACTTTGGAACTAACTACCTTCTAGAAGGTGTTTTATTCCATCTCTGTAAAAAAGAAAAAGCACTGGTGTTGAAACACCTTGAAATGGACTCACAGATCCCAGCTTATGAGGATAAAGTGAGAACCTTTAGGTAACAGTCTCTGTTGAGTGAATCTAAGGCGTGGGCAGTGTATTTCCTTCATACAAGATGCAGGAAGGGGAGGGTTCTGCGGGGGCCAGGCTTTGCCGATGAACATAAGCCAGGCCCACGCAAGCGTGTAGCTCTGTCAGAACCAATGAGCAGGATTGTCTCTATCTTGAGTGCCCGTGGATCTACTATAATATGCCCAGCTTTCTGAGGATGTACAAGACTAGCTGGCACACATTTCTCAGCATTGGGCTTTAAGTGTTCAGGTGGAATTTAAGTGGTGACCAAACTTGGACAGTGTCACTACCAGCCCCAGACACTAATCTTTTAAAATAAAATGTGAGCATTTATAATGTGTAAATCTCACCCTATGAGTGAGAGCTCCCACTCTGCACAAACACTAATTTACAGGTTGCTGACCAAACCCTGTAAGCCTCCGCAGATACCATCCAAATCGGAGCCCAACCTAGACACCAACACAACACGCTATGAAATCAGTGATGCCACAGTCATATAGGCATGTGCTCAAACAAGGATATCTACATCTATGCCTAGCACACCACTTAGGTTAAGAACACAGGGAAACCTCCCCACATCCACAAACAACAATGAATGATGCACTGTCCACTTGATGGAAGCAACAAGAAGGGCATCTGCATACGTGACAGCAGGAGCATCACATTGGAAGATGCAGGCACAACTGTATACTGCAGGGTTCCATTCATGTGAAGGTCAGAAACAGGCTCCACCCAAGGAGAAGAAGCCCAGACAGTGGTCCCATTTGGGAGTGGGCAGTGACTAGAAAGGGTACAAGGGGACCTGAGGGGCTGGCCTCTTGAGTGTCGGGTTGGGATGCGTCCCTGTGGGTTGAGACAGCTGGCCTCCCCAGAGATGCTTTTGACCACGCACAGTAATGTTCAGATGCATCCAGAATCACTCTGGCCTTTAGCCAGCACTTGACTCTTGGGATGATTCTAATTTCTAATGTCGATAATCCGAAGAAAATACGCTTTTAGTTTTCAAAGAGAACTGGATATCTTCCAGCTACACAAAATGTGGAGACTCACATTTAACAACAAAAACAAAAAAAATGTTCTGAAAAAATATGCTCCTTGAGTAATGAATATTTAATTAAAGGAAATGATAAATCAAGCATTAATGAGAAAAGATGTTCATCCTCAGGATTCACAGTTTTGATGGGTCTCTTCTATACTGTTTTTATTGTGGTTATTTTATAGCTAGTTATTAGTTTTTGTTTGCTTGTTTTTTTTTCACTCTGCTCAATTTTATCAAAACTATGTGTGCAGGGGACAAAGAAAAAGATGTCAGTCTGTGGCGCCCTTGGTCTGCTTGCCCTCTGATCTTTACTCCAGGAGAAGTCCGGATCCAGTAGGTTTAAAGGGACTCATATCCTTTCCAGCTAGGCTTCATGGCATAATCAAAGGGGTCTCGGATGTCCAGGAGAAGCCATGAGGCACATAAAATAGCATGGAGTTATCATGGGGAAACTGAGGCATAGGAGACAAGCTTTGGATTTACCGTGGTCTCAAAAACCTTCCCGATGCAGATTCCTGAAGCCCCTTCTTCCTTGTGGTGCAAATTCACATGCAATTCACATCACTCGTTTATTACTACCATTCAGACTACCCTGGTTGTCATAACGCATCATGTTAAGAACGTACCCGTCGTCAGTTCCTGGTACAGAAACTCCTGATGCAGGAGATGTCCAAGAGACATTTTGAGGCAAATCAGACACAGTGGTGTAGTAGACAGAGGGGCAGCCTGGACATAGCAGCAGGTGGCCTAGTGTGGGGGGTGCATGGAGGGCCCTCTGGCCAGCTGTGGGGGAAGAGCAGCCCTCAGGACACTGCTTCTGGATGACTCTCGGTGAAGCTGCACCTGTTTCTCTTCTTTGCCCTGTGCTGGGCCTTTTCCGTGAACAAGGGCACCTTCTGCATGGGGAGTGCTGAGTGCTTGCTCAGTGGTTGTGCCCTGAGGTGGGAAGTAATGGGGAGATAACGGGGGACCAAGTTCTCCTGAGCATGGTGTCTGACCACGTGGGGTGTGGGCTCCCCATCCACCGCTCACAGATAAAGAATAGATAGAGAAGCAGCGATAAAGAACACACACAGTCGTGGGACACCTGTTAATGTACGAGGTGCTGCGAGAGACACTGTAAACTTCATGAAGTCAGTGTGAGGATTAGATAAATCACTTCAGGCAAAGGGCTCCGGTGGTGTCAGCTGCTGTTATTATTTTTACTCTTAAAAACACAGCTTGCAATTTGCTTTAAAAAAATGGCATGTGGCCTCTGAGAAAAGTCACCAAGGGCTGGGCTGATTCTAGAAAGTGTCACAGTGGAGGTAAAATTTGACTCAAGGCTTGAAGGACTGACAAGATTTAAGTAAAAATGGAGGAAGGGCAAAAGTAGCTGGTTGGAAAGATGCCCGTCTGGGTGATCCATCCCTGTCTCCTCTGAGAAAACCAGCAGACAAGGCCCATTTTCCTTGCTGGGCCTCAGTCCGAATGTATGTGGAGGTGCTGGGGCTAGGGGTTGGGGGCAGCCTTGCCCTCTGCCCAAGGCAGCAAGGTGACCCTGGGCTTGGATGGGCCATGATCAGGGAAGGCAGCCCAGGGCTGATCGGCGATGGGGGAGACCTCGGTAGGTGCCCACTCCAGTCTTTCATTGTTAGCCTGGCCTCAGAACTTGCTTA
>NW_011888986.1:1659140-1698849 GCF_000151845.1 Pteropus vampyrus | reverse complement strand
GTTTGTATTCCTTCCTCTCCCAGCTCCACACTCAACTGCTCACTAGCAAAGTGCCTGCAGGGGGGCATAGATATTCTTACACAGTTCTTCCTTCGGTGACCACATGGTCCGGTCTCAGGGCTCTCTGCTTGGCAGACCTATTGGCCATCTGGATCTGGTTTCTGTGCTTGGCCCTGGTTGCAGGGGAGGCCGTCCGGGAAGTATGGGTTCATCCCATGATGTCATTCCAGAACTCACTAGAGAGCTTTCAGAAACCAGGTGGGCACCTTCCAGAGTCCATCCTATTTTTTTTTTTTGACTTGAGATGATCCTCAGTTGCTCTTGGTAACTGAAAATAATGGTTTACCAGCTCCCATGCCAAAGATGAGAATTAACAGTAAGTGCCTTGAGAGTTGCAGATGGTAGTTTTATTTGGTTCTGCACGTCAGGAATGAATGACTAATGATGGTGATGCCCCTGAGCCGAACTTCCCTCCACAGTACCTGCAGACACCAAATTGCCCCCAGGTCCTCAAGCACTTTGGGTCTTGGACTGTGTTGAGAGGCTCTCTCTGAGGCTGTAAAGACCAGTTGTCCAAGTACTTCAGCATTTTTTGTGCATTTCTCCAGCTTTGCTGCCACCTTCGCTCTTAGGTGGTATGACCTTATCACAACCTCCTTTATCTTTTTGCAGGAGCCCATTCTTCACACTCAAACTGGTATCTGGCAGGGATCATCACTGCTGAAGCCTGAGCCAGTCTTTATTTTTCCTGGAAATGGACGTTCCCAGGGCGCCCCCTGGTGGATTTGGAGCTGACCGTCCGTGAATTCCAAGTGATGGCCAGAGTCCTCACACCTCACCTCAGACCCTTCCCTGGGAATGAGACTCTGCACGAACATTACAACTACGTGGGCAAGCTGGCGGGCCGCGAGGGCAGCATCCTCACCACTGTGCTGTTCTTGGTCATCTGCAGCTTTATTGTCCTAGAGAACCTGATGGTTCTGATTGCTATCTGGAAAAACAATAAATTTCACAACCGCATGTACTTTTTCATTGGCAACCTGGCTCTCTGTGACCTGCTGGCTGGTGTTGCCTATAAGGTCAACATTCTGATGTCAGGCAAGAAGACACTGAGCCTGTCTCCAACAGTCTGGTTCCTGCGGGAAGGCAGCATGTTTGTGGCCCTTGGGGCATCTACCTGTAGCTTACTGGCCATCGCCATTGAGCGGCACTTGACCATGATCAAAATGAGACCATATGACGCCAACAAGAAGCACCGTGTCTTCCTTCTGATTGGGATGTGCTGGCTCATAGCATTCTCTCTGGGCGCCTTACCCATTCTGGGCTGGAACTGCCTGCACAACCTGCCCGACTGCTCTACCATCTTACCCCTCTATTCCAAAAAGTACATCGCATTCTGCATTAGCATCTTCATGGCCATTCTGGTGGCCATTGTGATCCTATACACGCGCATCTACTGCCTGGTAAAGTCCAGCAGCCGCAGGGTGGCCAGCCCCCAAAACTCGGAGCGATCCATGGCCCTTCTGCGGACCGTCGTGATCGTGGTGAGCGTGTTCATTGCCTGCTGGTCCCCGCTCTTCATCCTCTTCCTCGTGGATGTTGCCTGCAAAGCAAAGGAGTGCGCTGTCCTGTTCAAGGCCCAATGGTTCATTGTGTTGGCGGTGCTCAACTCCGCCATGAACCCCATCATCTACACTCTGGCCAGCAAGGAGATGCGGCGGGCCTTCTTCCGGCTGGCCTGCAACTGCCTGGACAGGGCACAAGGCACCCGTTCCTCACCCAACCAGCCCGCTCTCGATCCAAGCAGAAGCAAATCCAGTGGTAGCAACAACAGCAGCCCCTCCCCAAAGAGCAAGGAAGACATCCCCCAAACAGTCACCTCACCTTGCATAACTGACAAAAACAAAGCTTTGCAGAACGGGATCCTCTGCAAGTGAGGGCCTGGCCTCAAGGAGCATGGGATCCCTACATCTCTGTGGCAGAAGTGGCACCCAGGCAAGAGGCCATGTGCTTATTTATTGCTTATCTCATCATGGAGCTCTGCCAGAGCTGAGACTCGGGAAATCTATTTTGCCAACAGCCTGCCCAATGTAGCCATCTGTTAAGGCTGGGACCCAAGGACTTGCCAACCCATATCAGTGTAGACAGTGTGCCTTATTGTTTCAGGCTCCAGAGCTTTCCAAATGTACCAAGCTGCTGATGTCATCGTTGCCTTCCCCAGAATCCTACAGCTGCTCTCTGGTGTTCCTGGAGAGGGGAGGCCATGGGCCACACAATGTACAGTGTGTTTCCCAGGACATCGGGATGATGTTTGGGTAACCACACTGTACTGACTGTGCCAAGAATGGATGCTTGTGTATTCTGTCATTTCTATGCTACATTGCACTTGTATTTCAGATGTCTGCCATTGGCATGTGCATAAGCTGCAGTATGTGGCACAGTTATGTTAGCAGTAATCAAGTATGTTTTGACTGAACCACAAACTATAATATGGATGGGAACTAGGTAGACATGCCAGTTCCAGTCTCCTCAGACTGATGTGAAGTCTTGAGTTGAGCAGGTTTTGAATGCTAAAATTCTCAAAAATACCTTGTCTAAGGCTGGTTCCAGATGTGTGGGTCTGACCCCAAACAGCCCTGAGTCATGCCTGGGAGTAGGTCAGTGTCTGAAAAATCCTCACAAGAATGACCAAGTTCTGTAGGCATAGGTCCCCCAAGGAGCCCCCCCCTTCTTTTCTGTCATGTGTCCCTGCATAATTTTAAGCACACTCAAAATTAGCCAAATTACATGATTATTCTGGGGTTTCCACAGATCACAAAAAAGTCAGCCAAGGTCTTCCAGGAGCCTGTGCCCCAGACCAACTAAGAAATGAGCTCGCTTGGAAGAAGCAAGGACAAACCTCCAGCTCATTTCACCTTTCCAAAGTTGCCAGAAGTAGCTGTCAGTTAGCAGAAAATTTCCATTGAATTGGGAGAGGTTTCCAAGACCACTTTGATCCTATATTGAGTTCCATTCTGTATCAGGAAAGCACCCAGTCAGTAACCCCTCTGTTGCCACAGCTGAGGAGCGGGGAACCGTCAGCAATCTCACGGCTTCTGGAAAGCTGAACCTGACAGTCACTATTAGATCAGTTTAATTGTCAGGAGAGGAAATATGATGTGGTGGTTTGTTCATTCTTCAAAGAAACGTAAAGTGTGTGTAATCTTACTTTTCAACATAGGTCGACGCTGTATCACTCTGTTTACCTTATAATGGGATTACGCCAGAGGCATTTTTGTGCATTGTCTTCCCCAAGGGTTCTACATGAATACAAACTGATAAAAAGGAACACACACGTCTGTAGAGCTCCCATAAGCACACAGTGGATGTGTTGAGTTCTTTGTAAAAACAGAAACAAAACAACCTTCAAAAGGATTCTTACTTGGGAAAACTTCATATATGACACCCTTGAAGTTTTTAGGCTCAGTGATAATGTTGCCTGTAAAGACTAAAAGAGCAGTCTTAGCACGTTAACGTATTTGAAGAGAAATTAACTCCTGTTTACCTGATGAAAGTTCTTCTTATTGAGGAATAGTTCCGTGTATCCAGGGGGATCTCCATGTACTGACCAAAGATTCCTCATCTTTTTTACTGATGAGATAAATCCTGTTTGTAAGATGTTCATCAGTGGCATTTTTCTTTGCCTTCTTTACACTCCTGAAAAGAAGCTTGTTCTTTTATCAAGTAGCGTGAGAAAACCCAGGGTATTTCTAGGAATGGTAAGCATTAAGGTACTGGGTTAAGAAAAAAAATGCACCAGAGGGCCAAAATGTTGGGTATTGTACTTCACGTAGGTAGTGACATGGCTTTAGAACTTTATATCATAGTTCTCTGTTGCTCTGGGGGCCCTAGATCTCTGGCACTAATATTAATAACACTTTGTACCATAACCACAATGTCCCTGTGAGATAACACCAAACGTTCAAACAATCTGAATGAAAAATACTCCAAAAAAAAATTGTGTTATCTGATATGTGCAAAAAATAATCAACATTAATACCAATGTGTATATTCCTAACTAGCTAGCTGGAGATCATTTAGAAGTTGAGTGTTTCAAAGCCACAGAAAAGCTGTGCTTTAGATCTCATTCCGTTAGAAACCTTTACTATGTCCCATATATGTTTGTTAAAAAATAAAACCAAAAGCCTTTGTAAAAACCATTGTTGGAAGTCCATGTGGGGGTCGTGCATCTCCAGGCCACACCTGGTCGGGTACAAGATGGCAGCCAGCCCCTCACCTGGTACTAGTGTCTCTATAGGAATTAAACCACTCTTGGAACCCCGGTAATCTTTCCACCTATACTTCCCCACTGGCATATGTGGTGTTTGGTGAAGCCTGGTGGATTGGGGCTATTTCAGCAATGTCAGTGAGTTGGATTGTTTTGAGGATGGTCAACAGACTGCCTTTTGACAGGGTGACGATTGAGAGCCCTGGCAGTCAAGGTAGGGCTAGAGGAAATGCAATGCTTGGTTTTGTTCCATTTGTAACAGGAGAGAAGAGGCCAGAACTGGCCCTTTCCCCAGCTTTCTCCTTTATAAATGGTAGGTTTTGGTGTGGTGTGTGTGTGTGTGTGTGTGTGTGTGTGTGTGTCCGTGTCCCCATTCTGTGCCCTACAGAGAAAGAGGCTGGCATTTGGCATGACTAATCTGGTGGTGACAGTCATGAAGAAATCTCCCCAGCACAACCAAGGACCAAACCTTCTGCCTCCTGTGATTCTGCCCAAGGCCCACTTGGTAGAGGTTAACAGAAGTCCCCTCAGGAATGCTTCTGCCCAGCAGCCATTTACATTTACACCCTCGGCTGACAGGCAGGGCTTTGCTGTGACTGTGCTTTAAGAAGTCTCCTGGAGAATGACAGACTATCCGCTTTCTCTGGAAAGGTTTCAACCTCCCCTCCTCTCTTTTGAGTCAAAACAATATCCACAATCCAAATGAAAGACTTTTCACAATATTCTTTATTGCCCACAGACTTATACTGACAGTCATTTAAACAATGGACAATTTAGAAAACAGCTGTTATCTCAACCTTTGAGCCATGGTGATTCTGCGCTGGTAAAGAGCTTTTCACAGAACTGTAACAAGGTGTATTTTATAGAAAACTTCTAATTAAATTACCAAGTCCATGCTTTTAAATTGTGTTTATGAGTGCAAAACCTCAACACCCAAATGTTTTAGTATCTAAGTGAAATATCAAAGAGTTTGCTACATAATCAGAAATGCGCATACCACTATTCTGAAAATGAAGGCACAGTTTCCGATAACCAATGATAAGAAGTGCAGCATTGCCTGCATGGTGATAACCTCCTTCCTGGGCCAGAGTGATGACAGCTGGGGATGCCCCTCCGCTTGGCTATCCCAGAAGCACAAGGACATGCCAGGTGTGTCATCAAAGGCTCTCAACTAGAAACCACATCATTTCCTAAAGGAATGAAGTGGATTCACTGAAGGTGAGGAAATTTAAGCCAATCCCCTTCACCCACTGTATTGTCAAACCTCCCAAATGTTGGCCAAATAACTAAGGTGTTACCATTTTTCATAAAGCAGAGATTAGAAAACTTTGAAATCAGCTTTGTATTTCCACTCCTCAGGGATGTCCAAAGGCCCATTCCGTTACAATATCAAAGTAGAAAGTGGTGAATTGGCAATAAACCCATATAGAGACCTTTACAATAATTCTTTTTTGTTTCACAAAAGTTAATGAAAAAACAAACACAAAATTTTCAAATAATATTTATCAATGTGTATAATTTGTCACCCAAATGCTTTTTAAAAAAGTGATATTCTATTATTACACATTAAACTTATACAGAGGTTTCTCCTAATCCTTAGATTTAAAGATCAAATATTTAATTCTTGTTTAAATCTGAATACAAAGAACATTCACGTACTTAATTTTATAGTATTTATTCCAGAACAAGTTATATTCAAAGGTCAAGTGAACAGCGAACATTCCATTTGCAATCAACACATAGTTGTTACAAGGTAATTGTGTTTAAGGATGGATTTGCCCATTGATTTCTGCTTTGTTAATTGTCCCTCGAATTGGTGGTTAGAAAATCTGGTTGTGATGAAATGTCCCAGGTGAGCATGAATGAATTACCTCAAATCTCAGGACCATGGCGTGCACTCTCATGTGCAAATTTTCCTACCTGCAGCATACAACAAGACGGAAACTTAAACTTTGAGATTTCATTTCCCACACGAGACTGGCTCTTCCAGCCCCCTGGAGGGAGCCCAGTGTGTTTGGAGCCTAAGGGATTCATTTATTCAGACACACCTGTGAACGCAGGAAAGAGAAGTGACAAGAGCAGCCTCACTGCCACCTCCAGCCTCCCCGCTAACACCATCCATTTTGCCCGCAGAGGGTGTCCTGCCTCCTCCTAGGCCTTCTGCCTTGTCTGCCTGCACTAGCACACTCGTCCCATCCGCCCTCCAGTTTGCAAAGCCTTCAGATTCCTCAGACCCACTCAGGAGCCTCAGCCTCCACAGTCTTGCCGAACTTAGCCACAACACTGTGGAGCTTGTCACGCCAATGCCGTGTGTGTTTGCTTCCCACTGGATTACACCCACAGGCAGGAAGAACCCTCGTTCACGTCTCTATTCCAGGGACCCAGCACAGTGCCTGCCGAATGTGACTAATATAGAGATGAGGCCAAGAGAAGGCTGGTGAGAAACACTAACAAGCGGTACCGTGTTTGCAGCTGCACCAGAGAGGACAATGCTCACACCCTTCCCCTATCCCCATCTCGACCCTGGGCACACTGTGATGGGGACAGCCTCTGCCACACTGGACTCTTCTCATCCTTGCTGGCCTCCCACACACATACCACACACTGCTGGATGAACACAGGATGTAGGTCCGGACTTGATTAGTATGCCCCCCCTCTTTTTACTTTATCCTCCTCCACTCTACCATCCTCTCCTTTCCTCATCTTCCCTTGCTAGCCTCATCCCTTGCGTCTTTCTATCATTTCCCAAAGTGGACCCCCATGGTTCTCCAGTTGTCTGTGGATGTCAGGACACATCAGTCTTCAAACTCTTAACATTTGCCTAACCTTCTAGTTGTCATTGTTAGTTAAAATATCAAAACCCAGGGAGGAGTCCCGAGGTACAAATCACACAGCCATACTTCATGTGCACACATACGGTGAGACACACATCCATTGTAATCAATGCAGGTACAGGTATGTGTGTTTACACACATACAGACAGAGATGCACGTCTGTTGTAATCAGTGTAGGTACATGTATGTATGTATGTATGTGTGTATGTATGTATGTATGTATGTACACACACACACACACACACACACACACACACATATGAGACTGACATTCACAAGTCCTGGTATAAAGTTGCAATTTTTCTGGCTGCTATAAAATGTGCCAGTTTTAAAACTGCATTATGTTGCTTGCAAACTTATAAATATGTATAAACTCCATTATAAATAAATTGTAGCTGGCGGATGGCATTTTATCTTCCAGCAATGATTACATGAAGTTATAAATGTTTGTTAATCCTCACTTTTAAACTCACAGCATGGGCCTGGGGTCTATGGCACGAACTGGTATGAAAATATAATCATAGAAGAGGGAGTCATCAGTGTGAGGGCTGGCGACTCACACTTGATAGTGGTTCTCAAAGTCTAGACTGCCCACCAGCATCACTCGCAATTTATCAGAAATACAAATTCTCGGGCCCATCCAGACTTCTCTAGTCAGGAACTCTGGGGAGGGCCCCCATGGCTCTGATGCCTGCCTTCTCCCCTAAGCCTGCTTAGCCCAAGCCTGCTTAGTCCTCTCTGCCCAAAGACTCCCCAGCTTGGGAAGTATGCATAAGTGTGTACAGCACTGGCCTGGACAGCCTTCGCTGCTGGGTTGGGTGGGTAAATGCCCAGCTCCTGCCCCGGTGGGTCAGATCTGACGTGTGTTCAGCCCTACCTCCCGCAGTCCCCAGCGAGATTAGTTATCCAAATCCTGGTGACTTGCCTGATCATATTCGCCTCATCAGCTTCCTTTCCTGCCCCACATACACGCAGATCCTCTCTCAGTGTCTGCTTCTGAAGGACCCCAGACTATACGAAGGGATAGAAACACTTGCTCATCATCCGTGTGAGTGATTCACGGTTTTATGCATTTTGAGGAAAGGATGATTAAGTGCAAAGCTAAGGAGAGAAGAACTACTTGCTATTTCCATTGAGGAGAGCTTTAGGCACAAGTCCTAAAGGACCGTACTAAGTCCTACTCTCTGTCCTACATTCGGCCACTGACCACCCTCTGGCAAGTCACCTGGCTCCAGTTTCCTCACTGAAAAACAGTTTCCTCCAGCTGCATTATCCCTCGACTCTCTCTTGCTCATTGTCCTCTGTGGAGCAGCAACAGTACCAGGTTTGCAACACGTTCCAGTAAAGTAGTTTTTCAACTTCTCTTTCTCAGGACCAATTTCAGAAGTTTCACTACAGAACCAGAGTATAATTCTGAAACCCAAGGCCAAGATTTGTCTGCATCCCATAGTTACTTATTTGCAGTCTGTCCACAATTCTCCTTCCTATTTCCAGTCAGGTGGTCACCATTCACAGGAAGGCAGGTGTGGCATCTGTACACACTTGGCCAATGAGATAGAAATGATGCAGTTTTGTGTGAAGCATCTAAGGAAACAATTGTCCTTCGTGCTTACACATATTCGCCACCCGCACAGACCACACAGTGGGGACTGCACACCCCTGTGACGCAGGTGGTGAGCCACAGCTCAGAGAAATCCAGCAACTAGCACCAGGCCACATGGCTTTGTGTGTGCCAGAGCAGAGGCTGGACAGAGGTGTCCACCACTGCTGACACTGCCCAGGGAGCCTATGATCCAAGGAAACGTGTGACTGGCCCTCATATGGTGACTGATTCAGGGAAATAAGGTGACTGGCCCTCATATGGTGACTGGCCCTCATATGGTGACTGATTCAGGGAAATAGGAACATTAGTTTTAAAGCCTTACTTATATAAAGGAGCCATCCAGGCATCCGAATCTACCTGAAGAGAAAACTCCACTTCAGGAGTATGGGCTTCTTTAGGAGCCCCAGAAAGCCATGGAGTTAGGAGACATGTGTTGGCAGTGTCCCTGAGCCCAGGGGTCCTTTTGGGGACCACACAAAGTGTTGCTCTGTCCTCTTTCCTTCCCCCAGGCATGCCCTTCCTTCCACAGGCCTTTTCCTTCTCACATAGCATGTCATTTTCTGTTCTCATTAGAAATTATCAGTAGTGTTCTTCTCCACCAGGAGACCCTCAGGACACCATATATACTGTAATTGCGTCTTTGTCCAATTACCCCAACAGCTGAGACAACCTTAAACAGAATCATTGCTCAAATGAAACATGAGGACTGGTCCTTTGGCCTCTCAAATAAAAAAAAGGCCAGAAGTGGTAGCTTAAGCACAGGATATAGACCGGGAGTTGTTGTCCTGATGCCTGTTTATCAGGCTGTTCACTGAGCCGTTCAGGGTCTCCTTGGTAGTCAAGCTTCAAAACTGACTTAAAATAGGGTTGAACGGCCTCATAAGAGGCTCCACAGGCTCTCAGCAGGACCAGAATGTCATTTGAAACATAGCTAATTCAAACAGGATGGTGCAAGTAGAATGGACGGTAGATAGGGGCCTCCAGTGCCACTCAACAGGGCCATTTTAGGATTGCTAGACCCGCTCTGCACTCACAGCCTGGGTCGAGCAGACAGGGACCCGTGAGAGGGGCAGCAACCCTGGAGCATTCCGTGGGCCCAGGTGGCTTTGTAGGGGCGCAGCATACATCCCCCGGCAGTCGGAGGCCTTGGAGCACTCGGCCTAGTGCTGCTCTGCCAGCCTCTTCACTTCAAGAGCCCAGCCCTGCCCAGGCAGAGACACAGTTGGAGAAACTGTGGGAGGAAGGCCCCAATCTGGCCAGAGAGGAGGCCCCGTCACTTCTGCCTCCAAATCCTGACCTTAAAGCTCAGCAGAGCTCGAGAAACACAGGGTGAGTGGAGCAGCTCTCCTGCCTGCCAACTGCGTGGCCTCCGGAGCCTCAGTTTCCCTGTCTATGATTGAGGCTCACAGTGATGCTCCTCACTTGGAGCTTGAAGGAAGAGATGAGATGACTCATGTTTGCTCTCATATGATTCACAAATGGAGGGAACAAAGATAAGAAAACCACTGCCATCTGCTGTCTCGAATCTGCTCCAAGAGCTACAAAGTGCCAATTTTTCCCAGTGGCTCTTTTCCACTGTAAACAATCTTATAATCTGAGCTTAAAGAATGAATTTTTTGAATTAATATGGAAACAAAATTTTATCCTCCTAACACTTGTAATTTTCTAAATTGATTCTTATGCAAAAAATCATGATCTATATCACTTATCACCATTAAGATAAATACTGACTTCAAAGCAGATTGCTACTCAAACTGCAGGTCACCATTTCTTATGTTCCCAAGAGGAAAAATAGGGCAGGTCAAATATTCAGGTGCTCACAGCTCTTAACTCTCTTTTTCTGCCTGCTCTTGCCCCTTCACATTGGAATTTTGGCCTTACAAGTGGGGCATGTAAGACTGTGGAAGGAAAAGCCATTTTATCTGTTTTTATATGTATGTACACCCACACACAGAGAAGTCAGATGTTTCTGTGTGTCTGTGGGGCTGCAGGCCTCCAAGAGATGAGTTGGGGCAGTTCTCACAGCCACTGCGAAGTCTGCAGGGCAGGAGGTGGAGCCAGCTGCTTCCCTGAACCCCATTCAACTCCATTGCTTCTAGATAACTTGGAGCAAGGTATCCACGCTGCCCCTAAAACCAGAACCATTCCAGGAAGCAGCAGGATGGTCCAGATTAGTTCCAAACCACTGCAGAACATTCTAGAAGATCGAAGCCACTGTCACCTTGGATTCACTGGACCCTCTCAAAGAGCAAAAACTCCAAAGAAGGCTATTTACGAAGTCGTGGACCTGCCCCGATCCTTCTTCGCCCGTCAGCTCTATCCCACTCCCCCATCCTGGCCACTCCGCCAAAAGTAGAAATGGTGTTCTCACACTCAGCATTAGAACGTTGCAGAATTAGCACTCATTAGAATTTTAAAAATCTATCTTTAAATCCTCATTCCTGAAACATCAGAGTTATTACTATCCAACTCCAAGTGTGTGTGGAGCATCTTTCTGTTGCACTGATCACAGGGGTGCGTATGCTATAGGATATCACTGGGAAAGAAGCCAGTATTGCAGCACTGGTGAGAAGGTGCCAACACACAAATGAATCTTTCAATCTTTTAAAAGACAACATCTGTTAAACCACAAAGTAATCTCAACTCACATAAATTTTAAAAGTCACAAACACTGTCAACTTCCCAACACCAAATGACCTAGCAGGAATCACAGTGTTTTATCTCAAAAAAAGGAGCCAACACTCAGCATTACATGGGGCACACACACTTTTCATGGAGCAATTGGGAAACTTGTAGGAGAGACAACCAGTCACTTTACCCACTAATTGCCCCAGAAGCAGAAACTCATATTGATTCTCAAAACTGTAGGCAAAGTTCAACTCAGGGGGAAGGACTGATGCCAATGTCTCCAGGACAGAACTCTGAGCATACATGTTCTTACTGTCTTCAGCACAACTCATACAGATGCTTTTTCTTCTCTCCTGAATATAAGAGAGGAGGCAATTTTACTGACAGCTAAAATCTGTCAGTCTGAAATCAACTGGTCGGCCAGAAAGACATGCAAACCAAGACTTTGCCCTAATTACCTCTCCACACTTGCTCATTTTGTCAACGTACAGAAAAAAACAAGGCAAGCACTTGCCAGTCAAGATATTCATTAGGGAGGCTCATTTGGTGCCATATTTGGCACTAAAATGAATCCCCAAGAACCCCTGGACAACCAGGGTCAAGGCAGACAGCATTCCTATGCTCAGCATGATGCAAAACAGCTGGAGGGATGCCTGCTCCTTAGTGAAACTGCAGAATCCACCCGATGCTCAACACCCCATGCACACAGGTGTAATGCCAACAGCCCAGGAAGCATCTCAGAAAAGGAGGGACAGTCATCAGAACCAGCACATCAGAGTGCTTTACGTGCAGAGGTAGGCCTCTTTGGGTAGCATCTTACCTGATTCTATTACAGTCTCACTACTGATACTACTGCTTGCCTCTGCTCTCCACATTGTGCTTATTAGGTAAACTGCGGGTAAAGCCTTACAGGTGGACTTTCCCAGTGGAATGGGTCAGTTGAATTAGATTTTTGCCCAGACAACTACAGTCGAACTTTTTTTCGTTAAAAACATACAGCACAGAACATCAGTCTTACATCTTTCTTAGTCTTAAAAAATAGAAATATAAAGAGATTATTTGTACAGGATGTATAGGTATGTACACCTTTACTATGCACATGAGAAATCAGAACAAGTTTGTGAAACCTGCACTTTACAGAAGCCTTCCTCCTGGGGCTTTGGAACAAGGCTCTGAGCCTGCGGGCAGCTGCCTGAATTCCCGTAGCCCAATACCCATCTACTGGGAAGAACCGAGTCCTCTTGATGACAGGTGCAGTGTCAAGAAAGGGCAGCTGGCTGGTCACAGGTTCCTCTCTACCGGCTGCTGGAGGCAGAGCTCACTTCCAGCGGAGACGATGGGTAAGCTATTCTCCAGATGGTGGTTGATGAGGTGGCTGATGCTGTCAAAGATCCTGTCCTTTGTCCGGATCTGTGAGGGAAACAGAGGGAAAATTAGTATGACCCACAGGCAGAAAATAAGAACACGCTCTGTTTAGTGTCAGCCAGACTACTTGAACTGGAGAGGCACTTCCTGAGGGTCTGGAGCCTCCCTACACTTTCAGAGATGGTGTCTCCAGTGTCCCTGGTCACTGTCACTGGCCAGTCAATTCAGTCTGCTCATCTGTCGACCCCTCCAGGACTGAGCCACAGTATCCCCACCTTCAGCAACCAGGAACTATGATGAGCTCCCCTGCCTCCTGCCAGCCTTCTCTCCTGCTCCCTCCTGCCCTCATAGGCTCTATCCCAGAAACTCCTGTCTAGCCATTATGCACCACCCACTGGGATCTGCAGGCTCTCATGGCCTTGTCACCTGCAGGCCTTTGCACTGACTGTCCCTAGAGGCCACCTCCACCCCAAAAATGAGACGACACACTTCCTGTGAAGACCACATTTGAAGAAGGCAGTATGACACCTGGCCAGGAGCAATCTTCAAGTGTTCTCTGGACACAGCCCTCTAGGTCCTGCTCCTCTGAGATGGAGTGAGAGATGGGGCAGGAAGCAAGCACCTGGCTATACCCATTCACCCTCCAGGCCCTTAGATGGCCTTCACAATGGGTCCAGGATGCCTGGGTACCTCGATCTCTCCAACCTTATTGTTGAAAACCCATCCTTCCTTTGGGGCAACCAGCTATCCCCCAATCCTCCCTCAGGGACTGCAAGGGCAGATCTATTCTCCTATTCACTTGTGCTAATATTCTTCTTTCCCCAAATTCTTAATCTCACCCCCACTCCCTTCCTTAATGTAGCCACTCTTGTCTCTCTCCCTCCATCATCCCATCAATGGGACATCTATCTCTGGGCCTTCAGCCCCAGATCTCACTTCCACTCCAAATCTAAACTCTAGGTGTGCATATCAGAAACTCCTGCCTGGCAATCTGTTCTGGTCTCTATCAATTAGTGGCCAAAAGCAACAGCTCAAATTTTGAAATTAGGATGTTTTCCTCTCCTGGGATCCAATTCTAAGGCAAGGCTCCCTCCCCACCCATCTCTGTAAGTACCAGTGGGGAAGAGGTCTCCCAGGTCACAGGGTCCCCTGACTCTTGGGCGTTAAGCCTCAGTGATGATGTAATCTGATGGACACATTCAGGTAGAAATCTTTTTGTAGGATTTGTCGGCATCTTTCCATTGAGGCTGCTTATTCTTCCTGGAGCTCTTTAGAATTCCCAGCCTAGAAAGAGGCCCCTGGGTGATGTGGGCAATCTACTTCCTTGAAAGCCAGGGGCACCAAGGAGCTGAGCTGGAGACTAGTATTGTTAGCATATTGCCTTGACATTGACTCCTTATTCCCACTTCTTAATGATTAACACTCATTTAAATCTAGGACAGTAGAGGTGGACAAGGAAGTGTCTGGGACAGTGGTCTCAACCTGGACTCATGTCAGAATCACTTTAGTAACCCCACACCCAGACCAACTTCATCAGGAGCTCATGATGAGGCCCAGGAACCACTGTATTTTATGCTTGTTCCTTGATTCTAACATGCTACCCAAGCCGAGGATTACTGGTCAGTGTTTTGGGAGTATATAGACTGGCCAACATAAACAGACACATAAACGAAGTCACGCAGAAGAGATAAGTCATATAAATTTACTGCCTAAAGAAATAGGTCAGTTCAGTTCATTTCCATAAATATTTGTTAAAACTTGGGTCTGGCTTCTGCCCAGAGAACTTGCAACCCACAGAGCTATCTGTATGGACCCACCTGCCATATGCTAGAAATACCAGTGGCTAATTTAAAACACTCAGCAGCCCAGACACACCTAGAACAAACTTCTCCAGACACCTAAAAGGATTCTGCTACAGCTATGACACATGGAATGTTACCCCCAAACAACTGTGTGAGGCTGCATAGCAAAGAGGAAATAAACATGAAGATGAAATCTTCATCTTCAGGCTATGGGAGACTAGACTAAAATATGCATATATAGGGAAAGAAGAAAGATATTAAATCAATAACCTAAGCTTCCACCCTAAGAAACTAGAAAAAGAAGAGCAAATTAAGTCCAAAGTAAGTGGAATGAGAGAAATAATAAAAATTAGAGCAGAAATCAATGAAAGTGAAATGGGAAATCGACAGAGAAAAATCGATGATCTCTCAATCCTGTTCTTTGAAGAGATCAATAAAATTCAATGAGACTTTAACCGGGCAAACTAAGAAAAAAAGAAAGAATACAAATTACTAATATCAGAAATGAAAATAAAAGGGTCTTGCTATAGATCTCCTGGATATTAAAAGAATAATAAAGAAAAATTATAAACAACTCTATGCTACAAGTTTGATAACTTAGATAAAATGGACTAGTTCCTTGAAAGACACAATTTGCCAAAGCTCTTAAAAGAAGAAACAGACAATCTGAATAAGCCCATACCAATTAAAGAAATCGAATCAATAAGTAATAATCTTCTAACACAGAAAACGGCAGACGCAGATGGTTTCACTGGTGAATTCTACATTTAAAGAAAAAATTGTACTGCATCTCTACAATTCCACTTAGAAGATAGAAGCAGAAGGAATACTTCCTAACTCATTCTGTGAGGCCATCATTACTCTAATATCAAAAGCAGAAATAGACAATAAAGGAAAAGAAAACTATAGGCCAATACCTTTGTGAACATAGATGCAAAAATCCTCAACAAAATATTAGCAAATTGAACCCAACAAGACATAGAAAGAATTACACATGACCAAATAGGGTTTATCCCAAGTATGTGAGGCTGGTTCAACATTTGAAAATCAATTAATGTAGTGCATCACATCAATAGGCTAAAGACAAAAAGTTACATGATCATATCAATAGATACAGGAAAAAAAAGCATTTGATAAAATTCAATACTAATTCATTATAAAAACTTTTAGTAAACTAGAAATAGAGGGGAAATTCCTCCACTTGATGAAGGATAACTACAAAAATCCTACCATGAACATCCTACTTGATGAGAAACTTGATGCTTTCTCACTGCGATCAGAAACAAGGCAAGGATGTCCCATCTCATTACTTATTTTCAGCATCATAGTGAAAGTCTTACCTAATGTGATAAGACAAGAAAAAGAAATAAAAGGTAGGCTGATTGGGAAGGAAGAAATAAAACTGTCTTTGTTCACAGATGATATAATTGTCTATGAGGAAAACCCAAAAGAATTAGCAAAACAAAAAAAAATCTCCTAGAACTAATAAGTGATTGTAGTGAGGTTGCAGGATACAAGGTTAATATACAAAAGTCAATTGCTTTCTGATATACAAACAATGAACAAGTAGAATTTGAAATTAAAAATAAAATAACCTTTATATTAGCACCCAGAAAGTGAAATACTTAGGTATAAATCTAACTAAATATGTGCACAATTACATAAGGAAAATTACAAAATTTTGATTAAAAAAATCAAAAAAAATAAATAAGTAGAGAGATGTCCTATGTTCATGAATAGGAAGACTCAATATTATCAAGATGTCAGTTCTTCCAAATTTGATCTAGAGATTCAATGTAATCCCAATCAAAATCCTTGCAAGTTATTTTGTGTATATTGACAAAATGATTTTGAAGTTTATATGGAGAGTTAAAGACCAAGCTTAGGCAATTTAACATTGAAGGAGAAGAACAAAATTGGGGCACTATCTGCCTTCAAGACTTAATAAAGCCACAGTAATCAAGACAATGTGGTACTGGCAAAGTAATAGGCAAATAGATTAATGGAACAAAATATAGATCCCAGAAATAGACCCTCACAAATATAGTCAACTGACCTTTGACAAAGGAGCAAAGACAACACAATGGAGAAAAGATTGACTTTTCTTGGTGCTAGAACAACTGGACGTAACATGCAAAAAAATGAATCTAGACACAGACCTTATGCTCTTCATAAAAATTAACTCAAAATGGATGATAGACCTAACTGTAAAACATAAAGCTATAAAACTCCTACAAGATAACATAGGAAAAAATCTAGATGACTATAGGTTTAGTGATGACTTTTTAGATATGACATCAAGTACACAATCCATAAAATAAATAATTAATAGACTGGACTTTATTAAAATTAAAAACTTCTGCTCTACAAATGACACTGTCAAGAGAATGAAACGACAAGCTACAGACTGGGAGAAAACATCTGCAAAAGACACATCTGATAAAGGATTGTTATCCAAAATAGACAATGAACTCTTAGAACCAACAAGAAGAAAACAAACAACTAGATTTTAAAAATGGGTCAAAACCTTAACAGACAACTCAGCCAAGAAGATCTAGTGAGGGCAAATAAGCACATGAAAAGATGCTCCACATGATATGTCATTATGGGAAATGCAAATTAAAGCAATGACGGACCACTACATACCTACTAGAATGGCCAAACTCCAGAACACTGAGAACAACAAATGCTGGTGAAGATGTGGAGCAATGGGAACTCTCATTCATTGCCAGTGGGAATTCAAAATGGTACAGACACTTTGGAAGACAGTTTGATGATTTTTTGCAAAACTAAACCTACTCCTATCATATGATGTAGCAATCATGCTCCTTGCTATTTTACTCAAAGTAGTTGAAAACTTACATCCACATAGAAACATCCACATGGATGTTTATAGTAGCTTCAATCATCATCGCCAAAACTTGGAAGCAAAGAAGATGTCCTTCAGTAGACGAATGGTAAGTAAACTGTGGTACATCCAGACAATGGAATATTATTCAGTGCTAAGAAGAAATGAGCTATGAAGCCATGAAAATCAAGGAAGTACCTTAAATGCACATTACTAAGAGAAAGAAACCAACGTGAAAAGTCTACATATTACATGATTCTAACCATATGACATTCTGGAAAAAGCAAAACCATGGAGACAGTAAAAAGATCAGTGGTTTCAAAGGTAAGGGGAATGTACAGGCAGAGCAGAGAGGATGATTTTTAGGGCAGTGAAACTATTTTGTAGAATACAATAACGGTGGCTGTATGTCATACATTTTTCTAAACCCATGGAATGTACAACGCCAAGAATGATTCTGAGGTAAACTATGGACTCTGGGTGATGATGATGACATGTCAGTGCATAAGTTCATCAGTTGTAACAAATGTACTCTCTGGTGGGGGTGTGGATAATGAGGGAGGCTGCACATCAGTGGAGGCAGGGGGTATGTGGGAAATCTCTATCTTCCTCTTAATTTTGCTCTGAATAGAAAACTTCTCTAAAAAATAAAGTCTACTTTTAAAAATTAATAGACTAAATATTCAAATTGATAGCATTGGGTCAGATGAGGCTTTTAGGAAGAGTAGCTGGTGAGACAGGGTAAAAGTTTCATGAAGCATAGAAGGCAACATCTCCTAATTTTAAATAAGGCCAATTTGGGGTCTCCGAAATTATTTATAGTAAAGAATTTCTATTCCGGTTTGATTTTTGTAAACAATTATTGCTAAACATGTGTTACCTTTTTAAGGCAGAGACCTTCAATGTCCCATACAGCAGCTTAATGAAAAGTATATCTCTTCCTCAGGCAGGGACTGAAATGCACTCTAGGCTCCATAGGTTGTGTGGTCAGCAGGCATCACCCCCAGTGTCCACAAGGGGGAGGTAGAGGGTAGGGGTGGAAGGTGGTAGTTCAACCTCAGGATGTCAGTTTTTGGAGCAGACGGTGCAGGGTTGGGGCTTGGAGAGCACAGAAGAAACCAAGAGAAGCCTGAGCTTCCCGCACTCCACTCCTGCCCCCGCCTCCCCGCCCCCCCACACATCGATTCTGGACTTTCTGCCATCGAAGTATGGACATCTGTCAGACAGGACACCAGGTACCTGGGTTTTGCTTTGCAGTCTGGGCTCTCTACCTTGGTGAGCACTTGGAGTGCCCAAAGGTGGAAGAACAAAGTGGGGCACAAGAGCATCGCGAGTATGTGGTGAGGTTTAGGGTAGTGCAGGGGGCTGGTTATCTAGAGGGGTAGAGGAAAGGAAGCTGAGCTGTAGGCCTGGTTAAATCACGCACAGTCACCTTACATGTGAGCTTCAATTCTCTCCCAGACGTGGGGCAGCTGGACCAGCCCTTCTGGAACTCTAATGTTCAGTAGGGGCGAGTTTGTAACTTTTTGTTCAAATCGTTCAGAAATTGCAACAAACAACAAATCTGCCTCCAAGATGACATTTTAGGAACTCTGCAGCTGGTTAGAATGTAGTATCTCCAAATGCAGCACTCTCGGCCCAGGAAAACTTCTCCCAGGCCTCTGTGAGGCCTTCAGCGTAAGTCGCTCTTCAGAAAAGGAGAAAATCCTAATTCAGTTGCTAAAGTAGGAAGGCTGGGACCACTGCACTCAATATGTCTCCAAAGCTGTCGGCCCCAGCAGTGTCCTCAGTGACCGAAAGCCACTCCAAATGCACTCATGGAGTGAGAGGCCCTGGCCCAGGACACTGACCCAGGGAGAACAGTCATCCTGCCAAGCTAACGTGATACCTTTCTAACAATTCATGAACACAAAGAATTGCGAAATGAAGCACAGGGCGACATGAGCAGTGGCTCTCCCGAAGGCCTGACTGGGCCCCGAGGCCCAGTGGAGACTAGATGCTCACTTGCCTTAGGCCCTCACAGGTGAGGCATGGCCATCCCCTGGCAGGGTGGAAGTGTGTGCCTCCGACGCCCTCTTGTGGCCAGCAGAACACAGCAGTGGGGAATTTGAAATGGGAGCTGGAGGATTCCTTCAGGATTGTCTGGTGTTGCCCTCCCTAAACATGGAATGGTCCTGTAACTAAAGCTCCAAAATGTATAGCCCAGGAACGAGGTGGAAAGAGGAAAGTCCAGAACACACCAGGGGCCCTGCCTTGCTCCAGGGGCTGTGAGAAGCTGTACTAGGAGACCATCCTTCTCACTTGATGACAAGGCAATGGGGTCACATGATTTGCCCAAGGCCAAAGATGATAGTGACTGAACTGGCACAGTAATTTCTATTGAACAAATTTGTACTAAAAGGCACAAAGCCAATGATGGAGATCAAGAGGTCACCCAGCAATCTGCTTATCTGGGACCTCCACCCCTGCTCCATGTACCTGCAGGTGGCCGAGCTATGATCTTGCAGAATCTTTGTCCCTGGCCAGAGCCAGCCAAAGCCAGCCAAGAACTCAAAGCTTCAGGCTCTGCTCAAGCACCTTGACCTTCTTCCCAAAGTTCCAGAAGCCTGGAAGAAGATGCTATGGGTCTCTCCTGCCCCACTGCACACCCAGGCATGGGCTATACAATGGGGAATGCTCCATCTACTCATAGCATGCTTCATGTCCTGGTCATGGTTGTCTGAGGCCTGGAGGGTTTTCCCAGGCAAATGATAGCTTGGAGAGAGTTTGTCCACTCTCTGTAGTGGGGAGGGCAGGCATTGGCTTTCTTAATGTGGTGCAAACTGCAAAGAAGAGCATTCAGCCCAGGGACTCAGATGCCTACTCTGATCTACAGCATGAGAACTGAGCAGCCACAGGGTCAGGAGCCAGGAATAAATTCAGAGGCTAGCTTAATAGGGCTTATCATTAAAGTATCTGATACTTTGAGTTGCTGACAATATTTTTAATCATTTCAGAAAGAGCATGAAAATAGAAGAGAATTAGATCCCAAAGGTAAAAGTGTAGAGACAAGCTCAGTGAGAAAGAATATTGCTCCGGGCCTCTGGAAGGACTGGTCTTACTGGGGATCAAGAATACCTGGGACTGAGAAACAGCTCAAAAGTGCTAAGAAAGTAAACTAAGTAACAAATTGGAAGTGTATTCTGACTTTTCAATTGTACCAGTGAGGCTATAACAATGTCACTTTGTCTATTCTCTGACACAGCCTCCAGAAATCCAGAGTGGGATAGGGGAGGTGGAAATCCTTCTTCGTTATTTTTCCTTTTGCTGTCTATTCTTATCTACCTCTTGGAAATTCAGTAGGAATTAATTTTTTCAAAATTTAGTCATACAGGCTCTTAGATCATCCACTTTTGTGTGTAAGTGGTTGTGTAAAGCAGAATAGAATCAGAAGATAATGCCACGGATGAGAAACACGAGGTGCTGGTGTCTGAGAAACACCACTGGCCAAGAAATCACAAGTCTGGGTTTGAATCCTATCTCTACTGCTAGTTGCTGTGTTAATTTGACTAGTTACCTAACCTATCCATCATTGATTTTAGAAGGATGTGTTGACTAGACCGTGATTCCCAACTCGAGTAGCCTCGGATCCTCCTGGAAATTAGTGGAAGCACAGATTGCCAGACACCCTCTGACTCTACCCCAAGGTTCTGACTCAGCAGGTCTGGGGTGGGGCCTGAAAATTTGCATTTATAACGGATTCCAGTAATGTTGATGTTGCTAGACAGGAAACTACCCCCAAGCTGAGAACTGTTTGACTAGAAGACTGGCTGAAAGCTCTATTGGTCTAATTTGTATTATTAACTAGGCGGTGACAGTTGTTTATCCAGTATCCAAACAGAAACAGGGCCTCTCAGGATGCTCCACTAAATGGAAATTAGCTTGGGAGTCCCAAGACACCCTATCTCTCCTCACCAGCTCAACAAACAAGTAGTACCCTGTGCACTTTGTTCAGTACTGTCAGTCCTGCCCCTGAACCCCCTGAGAAGCATCTAGGGCAGTGACAAGAAAGAAGGCAGTTTTGAGCACCTGGATTCACATCCTTGCCTGCCGCCTCTTAACAGTGCCCCTTGGGATAATTTGCTGGCCTCTCTGAGACTCCCTTTCCCTGTAAAATGGTGACAACATAGCTCTACTTCATAAGATTCTCCTCAGGAGTGAATAATTGATATATGCGTAGTACTTAGCACAGTGCATGGCCCCCAGGAAGTGCCTGGCCCTAGTAAATGAATGGCCCCTGATAAATAAGTGCATGACCCCCAGTAAGTGCCCAGCCCCAGGAGGAACCCAACCCCTAGTAAGTGTGTAGTAAACGTTTGCTGTTTTTCGTACCATACTAATCAGTTTAAATTTACCCAAAAGAGATTTGAAGCAGGGAGAGACATTAGTGGAGCCTCTTGTTGGCAGTAGGGGTAGGGGTGGGGGAGGTAGGCACAGACAATGTGGGTAGTTGGGGAAGGAGGACACTTTTGCAGATATTTAGGGATGTGGTCAGTCATCAAATGTGGAGTGTGAGAGGGAGGTGCTGGTGTCTGAGGCTTGGTGACTGGACAAGTGGTGCGAAGGAATCCAGGTGGCAGGTGAGGCGAGGAGGTAGAAACGATGTGACGATGTCTTTTACCTAAGATATGGTACACTCAAGTTGCCTAGGAAACATTTAAGTGGAGTTGGCCAGTGAACGTTTAAGTAGAGTTGCCCTGTAGGCAGTTAGAAATACTGTTTAAAGATTGTGCATTAAACTGCACACTCAATCAATGACAAAATGATTACATCTGGCCCCTTCCAAAAGGTCATACTGGAATAGGCAAAGCCCTCAGAGATGTCTCCTGATTAAAACTCTGGCTCTAATGGTAATGTAGGGAAGAGGCAAGAAAATTAGAATGTTAATCAAACCACATTCAGAGACTGCAATATGCTGATTAGCCCTGCAGCCAGGCCAGGAGGAAACCTTCAGAACAAAGGAAGATTTCTACTGGGATTACTAAGGAACCATTCGCCACACCTGTGAAGGGGTAACAGGAACCAAGAGATTCATTCCCTATGGCTAAAACCATGGGGGACCTAAGGATTAAAAGCTAGGAAGTACCAGCCAGTGGGCTTTCAGCACAGAGCTGCTGCCCTGTGTCTAAGGTCTCAGCTTTGGCTGAACCCATTGGGAGACTCCCACCCCCAAAGTCTCTTGCCTCAGTACAGCCTAACCCAGGTGGGATATAGACCACCCCAGGCACGTTGCCTGGCCTCTTGTAGATTTGAAATTAAGGCCAGATCCAGATTTTTCTTGGGCAAAATGAACACAGTGTCAGGCCCATGTCAGCCCCAAAATGCAATGCCAAGACTCAGACTTGGGATTTTGTACATCAATTGTTTCCATTCCTCCAATCAACACCTAACCCTACATGAGCACTCATTTTGCATTCAAATAGTGAGCCTGACCTTGATCCCTGCATACCTGGGGTATTGGATAGCCTCCTCCTTCCCTCTATAAGCCTATGGTTTCCATGACCGGCCACGTCTAGAATGAGAACACAAATGGGCTTCCTGGTTTCTGTCCCTTCTGGGTTTAACTTCCCTTCCTCCCCTAGTTCCAAGGTACTGAGAAGCCCTTAGTCATCTCCAAGTTTGCCCAAGAGTCAGCAAAGGATTATTTCTGACAATAGAAATGAAAACAAGGTAGAAGGCTGACCATGTGACCTAAAGGAAATTTATAAGAAATGGGCACCAATCAGGGTTTCTTCACAACCATGTCAGAGAAGTGCAAAAAGTAGTAGATACATTAGCTCCAAGCTCCCCTGAGCAAGACTCAGTAGCCCTGGCCATTGGCATATTTATAGAGAAAAAAAGGGGGTTCCTTACCGATTATCAAGTGAGGAAGATTCTAATGTACCCATATGTTTTTATTTCTTCAATTTTGCAATCTTTGATAGAAAATTGAGATGAGTGAATAGCTGATGTTTTATATCATTGTATGATTCTATTTTTATAGGAAAAAGCATGAGTAAAGGAATTATAATTTAAAATTTGAGATTGAGTATAAGTATTGTCCTACCCCACCTTCCCCCAGGGAAATAACAGTAAAGAAACAGAGTTCTAAAACAAAAGAGAAGGAGGCAAATTGCCAGAGGATATGGTGACCTCAGCATATTGTGGGATAGCAGAAAAGACAGGAGCCTGTTGAAATAAAAGAGCAAGGGGAGGGCAGCCTAGAATGTAGGAGGAAGGGGTGAAACCTGCAGCCAAGGAAGACTGCTGTTAAGTGACTGAAGAGACAGCTCCACTACCCCTTCCTTCCCTTTTGCCTCCTTACAGCCAACTAACATTTTAGGAAAGAAACCAGAGAATGTTTACCCAAAGAAATTAAATAAGTTTCCCTGGGGGAAATTAGGTTGCACGAGGGTGATGTTGACTCCACGTAAAGTGCTCCTGGGAGCACCCAGCCTAAGAGTCCAATCCCCTGTCCTTCCCTTCTCAACCGAAAGTCCTCTAATTTGCCAGACAACAGCTTACCTCACCCCATACCTTGACCCCTCCATCCTCTCCCCACCCCATGCCCCACCACGCACACATAATCTCAGTCAGTCTTCGATGCCAATGCTGGGGAAGACTAGAAGGAAAGAGATCTATGTTATTACAACAGAGGAGACCCATTCCAGGAGAATCAGTCCAGCTTCTTGTTCTTAAATATCTCAGAGAAAGTGTATCGGGCATCTTAAGAACACTAATGTCACAAAGACAAAAATTCTGATGAACAAATAAAAACACCTGACCCTAGAAGATAATTTGGAAACAGACAAAAAATTTAAAACAACTCATATTAATAATATCAAAAAGTCAAAAAGTGCTTCATCCATTAAAAGGAACAAGATGCATGAAAAATACAACAGAGAACAACAAATTTTGTTTTAGAAATTAAATATACAATTTGTAAAAATATACATATAATTTATATATCACATAAAATGTGGATGAGCGTCAAAGAGAGCTAACAGAACATAGAGCAATTTTTTAAATAACTAGAAACTTAAGTAAAGAAGAGACAGAGGTCAGTCCAAGAGACCTATCCCCTCAGTCAGGTGTTCCAAGAAAAAAATATGAGAAGCAAGAAATTATCAAAGAAATAATATAAGGAAATTGTTCTGACTTAAGAAAAACAAGTTTTCAGATTGAAATGATTCATTCAGTCCCTGGATGCATGACCATGTCACTGCAGAAGAGAAAGAAAAAAGAACCTAAAATTTCTAGAGCGGAAAAAATGGTAACTCATAAAAGATCAAAAATCAAACCAGTCACATTACAACCAACCATACTGTGAAGAAAAAGTGATCTCAAAATACATTTTCAGACATGTAGGAATGACAAAGTTCATGCCCACAAACCTATTCTGAGGAAAGCACTTGAGAAGCACTCCAATAAAAACTGAGTGAAAACTAAGAAGGAAGAGGTACAATATATAGAACAGGCTGAAACTCACCTAGGAATTCAATCAAAATATGTTCCTGGAGTGATGGGTTCGCTCTAAAAATCTATTAATTCATATTAGAACGGGAAGTAAGATTGTCTTCACGTGTTTCAAAAACAGATGGAATGAGCTAGATTACAGTAATGACATTGTGAGGAAAGCATATGTATCTTCTCTCAAGAAGAAAGCAATTAGAAACCTTGAGATTAACATTAAAAGTAACAATAATATATATGAAATAATGTTGAGACTAAATAGAAATGTAATATATGCATAACATATTTGCCAATAACAGCACTAAGGAGGTGGGTAGGAGCAAGGCTACACAAGGCCAAGGAAATAACTTCAAAGTAATAATTATGATAATGTATTGTTGGGTTTGTAACATTAATATATGTAATGTATATAACAATAATGCCACACAAAGGGGGGAAGGGAATAGAGTTATACAGGAATAACATTTCTCTATAACATAGGAAATAAGATAGTATAAATCTGAGGCTGATTCTGAAAAGTTCAGATGTATATGGTAAACCTTAGGGCAACCACTGAACAAATCTCAAAAAAGTGAACAAAATTATTAATGAAATTAAAATATTACCTTATAAAATATTCACTTAAGGCAAAAAGGAAACAGTAAAGAATGAATAGAGGGACATAAAAGACATGAGTCATATAGAAAGCAAAAAGTAAAACTACAGATGTAAATCCAACTGTATCAATAATAACATTAAATGTTAATAAATTAAACAATTCAATCAAAATGCATAGATTATCTAAGTAGATAAAACATGATCTAACTATATTCTATTTAGAGGAGACACACTATAGATTCAAAGATACGGATAAATTGAAAGTAAAGGATAGAAAAAGATACATCATGCAAACAGCAACCTCAAGAAAGCTATGCAAATACCAGGAAATAAACTTCAAAACAAAAAAAGTTCCTAGAGATAAAGAGTAACATTTCATACAGATAAAGGTCAATCCATCAGAATTATGATATAACAATTATAAACATAAAGCATAATACAAATATACATCAATCAAAACTGACAAAAATCAAGGAAGAAATAGACAATTCAGCAATAATAGAGACTTAAATATCTCACCTTTAATTATATATAGAACAACTAGACAGATGATCAATAAAGAAATAGAAGATTTGATCAACACTACAAACATAAACATCTATAGAACATTCCACCCAATGACATCAGAATATACATTCTTCTCAAATGCACATTGGCCTTTCATGAGAGGAGACCGTATGCTAGTCCATAAAATAAACCAAACAAATTTAAAAAGGTAGAACTAATACAAATTATGTTCTCTGACGAAAATGGAATGAAACTGAGAATCAATAACAGGAAAAAATTTTGCAAATATGTGAAAATTAAACAACAAACTCCTACATAACCAATGAGTCAAAGAAGTCAGAAGAAAAATTTAAAAATGTTTACAATGAATGAAAATGAAGACACAACAGACCAAACTTGTGGGATGCAGCTAAAACTGAGAAATTTATAGCTTTGATTTTAAAAAGAAAAATGTCAAATCAATAACCTAACCAGTCACCTTAAAACACTGAAAAAGTAACAGCAAAATAAACTTAAAACAAGCAGAAGAAGGGAAATCATAAGAATAAAGCAGAGATAAACAAATTAAAGTATGAAAAAACAATGGAAAATTTAATAAAATCTGAAGCTGGTTCTTTGAAAAAATCAACAAAATTGATAAACCTTTAGCTATAGTGACTAAAGGGGTGGGGGTGGGGGAAGCTACCTATAAAGAAAAGTCCAAAGCTAAATGACTTTACTGCTGAATTTTACCAAATATTTAAAGAATTAACGTAAATTGTTCTGAAACTTTTCCAAAAAATAGGAGAGAATGCTTCCAAATTCTCTGATGCTTCCACTCTTCTATGAGGCAAGTAATACTGATACCAAAACCAGGCAAAGAAACAGCAAGAAAATAAAACTACAGAGTATGGTTTTATGAATCTCTTATGAATATGGATGCAAAAAGTATAGCAAAACAAGTCTAGCAATATATAAAAAGAATATACATCATGACCAAGTGAAATTTTCCCCAGGAATACAAGGTAGGTTTGACATCTGAAAATCAATTAATGTAATATAATATGTCAATAGAATTAAAAAAATAGTCTCAATAGGCACATAAAAAGCATTTGACAAAATCTGGCACCCTTTCATTTTAATAGATACACAACAAACTAAGAGTAGAAAAAATTTTCCTTAACTTGATAAATGATATCTATGAAAAACCCACAGTTAACATCATATAGTATATTCAACAGGCTTAATGGTGAGACTGGATTTTTTACCTTAGAATCAGTAAAAAGATAAGGATGTCCATTTCTATTCAACATTGTATTGAGTATTCTAGCCAGGGCAATTAATTAATAGAAATAACAGGCATCCAGTTTGAAAGAAATAAAACTTTCTCTACTCACAGATGATCTTATAATATAGAAAATCCTAAAGAATACACTAAAAAATCTATAAGAACTAATAAATGAGTTCATCAATTTGCAGGAAGATCAATATATAAAAGTCTATTGTATATATATACATTTACAATGAACACTATGAGGATGAGATTAAGAAACTAATTCCATTCACAAGAGCATCCAAAAAATAAAATATTTAGAAATAAATTTAACAAAAGAAGGGCAAATCGTATACTCTGAAAACTATGAAACATTGCTGAAAGAAATTAAAGATCTAAATAAGTGGAAAAACATCCATGTTTATGGATCAGAAGATTTAACATTGTTAAGATGACAGTACTCTCCTTTAATCATCAATTGATCTACATATTCAAAACAATCCCTATAAAATTTCCATCTGACTTCATAGATATTGACAAGCTGATTCTAAAATTCATGTGGAATTGTAAGAGACCTTGAATAGCCAAAACAATCCCGAAAAACAACAATCAGAAGACTCACTCTTTCTTACCAAAAACTTACTACAAAGCAGTAGTAATTAAAACGATGTGGTATTGGCACAAAGACGAACATTGCGATCAATGGAATAGAATTAAGAGTACATAAATACAACCGTGCATATATGGTCAGTTGATTTGCAACAATGATATCAAATCCATTCAATGGGGAAAAATATTTTCAACAAATGATGCTGGAAAAACTATACATGCATGTAAAATAATAGTTGAACCATATATACACTCCATATATATACAAAAATGGATCAAAGACCTAAAGAGCTAAAATTATAAAACTCTCAGGAGGAACATAAGGGTAATTTTTTATGGATTTATCAGAGAATTCTTAAATATGAGCAACCAAAGGAAAAATAGACAAATTGAACTTCATCAAAATTAAAAACCTTTGTTTCAAAGGACACCACTGCAAAAGTAAAATTACAATCCACAAAATGTGATAAAATGTTTGCAAATTATATATCTGATAAGGGACATATCTAGAATATACAAAGAACTCTTATAACTAAATAACAAAAGATAAATAACCCAATTAAAAAATGCACAAAGGAGATGCTAGAATGATGACAGAGTAGGAAGCACCAGGAATCTATCTCCCCACCCAGACAACAATTATACTGGCAGAATCTTTCTGATATAACTATCTTAGAACCCAGAGTTTACTGATGGCTTGCAACTTCCAGGCAAGTTTACTTAGATAGTAAATTGTGGTTAATTTTGGCCAATCTTAGTTGTTAGCTTGGCAGTATTCCCACTGCCTAGCCCTGTGGCAGGCAGTTGTGCACATGCTCCTGGACAGCTGGCACACAGCTTGGAAGAGCCATGTTGGGCATAAAGGACCCTGTCTTCCAAATATTGGGTATCTGTGTTCTTATCACTGATGACTGCTTCTGATCACAGAGGTGCAGACAAAGAGGCAGTGGTTATTGTTGTTTCACCTCTTGAAATTGTTGCAAGCCCTATCCCTCCGGCTGAAGTTACTTTAAGGAGACTGAAGGACTTAGGATTTTTTCTTTTCCTCCATTTCATTAATTTATTTTTCCTGATTTTGGTAACCAGACATTAATGACTAGAACAGTCAAAAGTAACTGCATATATGGGGAAATTTTAAAAAATCACTGTACAGGCCTAGGGGAAGGTAAAAATTCAGAAAATACCTCAAAAGACCTTAAATTTACACCCCAGGTTTATCCTCAGCACAGACGTAGCCTACAGCACTCAGTAAAAACAAAACAAAAAGAAAACCCTGGCGAATGGGAGAGAATCTGATTTCCAGAGTCAAATTAGATATTAATTCAAATCTTCAGTTTTCCACAAAAAAAATCAGATGTATTAAGAAACAGGAAAGTATGTTCCATTCAAAGGAAAAAAAAATAAACCAGCAGATATTGTCTCTGAAAAGGCCCTGGTCGCATATCTAATTGACAGATACTTTAAAACAACTGTCTTAAAGATTCTCAGAGGACTAAAGATTGGAGAAAGTCAAGAAAACGAGGTGTGAATAAGATGAAAACATCAATAAAACCTACTTAGAAAACCTAAATAGAAATCAAAATGAAATTCTGGATTTGAAAATTACAATAACTATACTAAAAATTCACTAGAGCAATTCAAAGGCATATTTAAGCAGACAAAATTAAAAATCAGGTAACTTGAAGATAGAGCAATTGAAATTACTGAGTCTGAAGAACAGGAAGAAAAAACATTGAATAAAAGTGAGTAGAGGCTAAAGGACCTGTGGGATACCATTAAGCAGACCAACATGCACACTGTGAGAGTGCTAGAGGGAGATGAGAGAGAGAAAGGGGAAGACAGAATATTTGAAGAAATAATGACAGAAATTTCCTGAATTTTTTGAAAGACATAAATATAAATACCAAAAAAAGCTCAACGAATTTCAAGAAGGATGAACACAAAGACACCTACATCAAGACACATTGTAATTAAACTGTCAAAAGCCAAAAACAAAGACAGAATCTTGAAAGCAGCAAGAAAGAAGTAACTTGTTGTATACAAGAGATTCTCAATAAGATTATGAGCAGATTTCTCATCAGAAACTTTGGAAGCTAGGAGGCAGAGGGTTGATATATTTAAAATACTAAAAGAAAAAAAAAGTGCCAACTAAGAATCCTATATCTGACAAAACTGTCCTTCAAAAGTGAAGGAGAAATTGAGATATTCCCAGATAAACAAAAGCTAAGAGTGTTCATTTCCACTAGGCTTGCCCAACAAGAAGTATTAAAGGTAGTCCTGCAGGTTGAAAGGAAAGGACACTAGAAAATAACTCAAAGTTGTATGAAGAAATAAAGATCACAGTAAAGGTAAATACAAGGGCAAGTATAAAAACTACGATTATTGTATATTTGGCTTGTAATACCAATTTTTTTTTCTACATACTTTAAGAGACTAATGCATTAAAAAATATTAGTTTACATTAGATACATAATGTATAAAGATGTAATTTGGCAACATCAATGACGGAAAGGAATGGGGACAGAGCTGTAAAGGAGCAGAGATTTTGAATGTTATTGAAGTTAAGATTACATAAATTCAAATTAGAATGTTATAATTTTAGGATGTTAAATGTAATCCCTATGGTAACCACAAAGAAAAATAGCTATAGAATATACACAAAAGGAAATGAGAAGGAAATTAAGATGTTTCATTAGAAAAAAAAATCAACTAAAGACCAGAAAATGCAGTAATGCAAGAAGTGAGAAACAAAAAAGCCATAGGATATATAGAAAACAAATAGCAAAATGACAAGTAAGTCCCTTCCCATCAGTAACTACTTTAAATATAAATGGTTTAAGCTCTCCAATCAAAAGACAGAGATTTCCAGCATGGATAAAATAATAATAATAATAATAAATGATCCAACTATATGCTGTTTCCAAGGACTCATTTTAGATCCAAAGCCAACAACAACAACAACAACAATTAATAATAATAATAATAAATGATCCAACTATATGCTGTTTCCAAGGACTCATTTTAGATCCAAAGCCACAAACAGGGTGAAAGTGAAAAGATGGGAAAAAATATTCCAAGCAAACAGTAACCAAAAGAGAGAGAGGTAGCTCTACCAATATCAGACAAAATAGAATTTAAATTAAAAAAAAAATGGTTACAAGAGACAAAGAATAACATTATATACTAACAAAAGTTTCAATACAGCAAGAAGATGTAACAATTATAAACATTTATGCATATAATAACAGACCATCAAAATATATAAAAACTTGACAGAATTGAAAAGAGAAATATACAGTTTTTCAATAATAGTTGGAGACTTCAGTACCCTACCATCAATAATGATGAAGGAATAGAGGATTTGAACAATAAAATAAACCAGGTAGATCTAAGCAACAACAACAGAATGCATATTCTTCTCAAGTACACACAGGACATTTTTTAGAACAGACCATATGTCAGGCCACAAATTAAGTTTCAACAATAGGATGAAATTAGATATCAATAATAGAAGGAAAAATTTTTACAAATTCATGGAAATTACACAAAACACTCTTAAGGAACCAATGAATCAAAAAGAAATCACAAAGAAAATCAAAAAATATTTAATGATGAATGAAGATGAAAACATAACAAAAGTTATACAACACAAGAAAAGCAGTATTCCTGGGGAAATTGATTGCTTTAAGCACTTATATTAAAGCATAAGAAAGACTTCGAATCAATAACCTATCTTTACAACTTAAGAAACTAGAAAAAGAAGAACAAACTAAACCCAAAGCTAGCAGAAGGAAATAAATAATAAAGAATAAAGCAGAGATAAATCGAATAGAGGATAGAAGAAAAAAAAAAGAGAGAAAAAAATCAATGAAACATAAAGTTCTTCAAAAAGGTCAACAAAATTGAGAAACCTTTAGCTAAATGGACTGAATAAAAGGAAGAGGACTCAAAATTACTAAAATCAGAAATGAAGTGTGGAGATTACTACTGATTATACAGAAACAAAAAGGATTATAAGAGAGAACTATGAACAATTGTATTTAAACAAATTGAATAACCTAGATGAAATTGACAAATTCTTAAAAACACAAAACCTACCAAGACTAGATCACAAAGAAATAGAAAATCTGAATAGACCTATAACTAGTAAGACAATTGAATCAGTAATCAAAAATCTCCTAACAAGAAAGAAAAGCCCTGGACTTGATGGCTTCACTAGTGAATTCTACCAAACATTTAAAGAACTCATACCAATCCCTCTCAAATTTTTCCCAAAAAATGAAGAGGAGGAAACACTTCTTAAATCATTCTATGAGGCCAGTGTTACCTTGATACCAAAGCCAGACAAAGACACCATAAGAAAACTATAGACCAACATCCCTTATGTATATTGATGTAAAAATCCTCAACAAAATATAGCAAACTAAATTCAGTAGCATATTACAAAGATTATACACTATGATTAAGTGAGATTTATTCCTGGAATGCAAGGATGATTCAACATATGAAAACCGATTGGTGTAATTGATCCTCACATGATACAAACACTCAACAAACTAGAAATAGAAGAAAATTACCTCAACGTGATAAAGGCTTTATATGAAAAACCCACAACTAATATATTCAATGGTAAAAGATTGAAAGCTTTTCCTCTAAGATGAAAAACAAGCAAGAATGCCCACTTTCACCTTCTATTCAATATAATACTAAAAGTTCTACCCAGAGCAATTAGGGTAATACATACATACATACATACATACATACATACATACATACATACATGCATGCATCTAATCTGGAAAAGAAGTAAAATTATCTGTTTGCAGATTATATAATCTTACATATAGAAAATCCTAAAAATTTCACAAAAATATTAGAACTAACAAATAAATCAGCAAATGAACAGGACACAAAGTCAACAAGCAAAAATCAGCTGCATTTCTATATACTAACAACCAACAATCAGAAAAAGAAAATAAGAACACAATTCAATTTACAATTGCACCAAAAATAACAAAATATTTAGGAATTAGCTTAACCAAGACTATAAAAGCCTTGAAAATGAAAACTAAAAAAAATTGTTGAAAGAAATTAAAGACATAAATAAGTGGAAAGACATTCTATGTTCATGAATTGGAAGACAATAATGTTAAGATGTCAATACTACACAAAGCGATTCACAGATTCAATGAAATCCCTATTAAAATCCCAGTGATGTTTTTTGCCGAAATGAAAAAAAAAAATCCATCCTAAAAGTCATATGGAATCACAAGAGACCTGAATAGCTAAATCAATCTTAAAGAAAAAAGTTGGAGGATCTCTGATTTCAAAATCCACTACAAAGCTATAGTAATTAAAACACCGTGGTATGGATACAAAGATAGACATACAGGCCAATGGAATAGAGAGCTCAGAAATAAACACTTGCATATATGGCCAAATGATATTTGACTAGGGTTCCAAGTCCACTCAATAGGAAAAGGATAGTCCATCAAAAAGGACAGTCCTAGTCCAAGTGGTACTAGAAAAACTAGATAGTCACATACCAAAGAATAAATTTGCATCCTTAGCTAACACCATATACAAAAACTAAAATGGATCAAAATGGATCAAAATGGATCAAATATATACATGTAAGACCTAAAACTCTTAGTAGTAGAAAACATAGAGCAAAAGCTTCAAGACATTAAATTTGCAAAGATTTTTTCGATATGATATCAAATGCACATGCAACAAAAAATATAAACATGGTGTCTAATATAGACAGATAGATAGATATAGAAATATATATGGAAATAAATGTCTGTATGCATGTGTGTGCATGGTGTGCATGTGTATATGTGTATGCACGTGTGCATTCATGTACACATATGTATGTGTGTGGGCATGTGTGTGTACTACTTCTGCCATTTTATAGGGCCTAGTAGTGGCAAAACTCCACTTGCAATGAGCACATGTGGTGCCCAGATCTTTGTCTCCCCATAAAAAAGACCCTGGCCAGAGTTTCCTCGGAGAAGTGGCTGATTGCAGGAGCAGGCCAGAGAGCAATAAATCCGTTTTATTGTTTTGTATCAGAAGGAAGAAGGTGCTAAAAGAATATTGACAACATGTCAAAAGGACACAGAAGCAGCTTGAAGGAGCATCAAAATAAATATAGTAACTGATTATAATCTACCAAATAAAGCAGGAAACCATGAAGTCACACTGATAAAAATGAATAAGTGGATAGATTGAAAGTTGAATTAGGAGAATATTTATGTAGTTTCTAAGTACTTCCCCCAAAATATTTTTTAATTACCAGGTAAAGAAAGTTTTCAGTGGACACCTATTTAACCAAGTGACCCAAGTGAACAGTCCCATGTAGCAAAATGTGGTGACACACACAGCAGTATTTCTGTGATAGCACAGCCAGGATGCATGGCCTGAACCCAATAACAAGGAAACATCAGACGAACCCACATTGAGAACTCTTCCAGGTTAAAGGAGACTAAAGTGACGTGGCAACTAAATGCAGCATGTGATTCTGAATTGCAGCCTTTCCATGATCAAGGACATTCTTGAGGCAACTGCTCAAATATGAGAAAGCTCTGGAGAGTGAAGTGATGATGATTCTGATGCCTCTCTTGTGTTAAGCAGAAAAATGTATCTGTTTGCAGGAAATGTACTCTAAAGTACTTAGGGCGATGGACCATTTGAGCAAGTTATTCTCAAATGTTTCCTAAGAAAAAAGTTATTTGTACTATAATTTTAAATGATACTCCAAAATTTGACGGGGTGGGATACAGGTGAATCAAGTTTGGAATGGTATTGGCAATTTTTGCAGTCGATAACAGGAACATGGGAATTCATTAGATGTTTTTTCTCCATTTTTGTGCATTTAAAAAAAGAAGTAAAATTACTGCTAACAGAAGATGAATAGAGGAAGAAGGGAGAGAAGATAAAGGCCCAGCAGGACCACCCATCCCCTGCAGGGTGGGGGAGGAAGATGAGCAGCTGTGCCTAACACTGATGGAACAAGAAAGACATATTTAAAGGCACAAAAGCAACCATAAGAACAACTAAAAAACTTGTCAAAAATTGAAAGAACTAGCAAAAATGAGCTAAATCTTTAGTTTTCAGAAAGAACATCAAGAAAATATACCTTAAAATATTAAACCATTGAATAGCAATTTAAGCACTATGGAGAAAACTCTGAAGAGAAAATGTTGGCTGTGCTTTTCTCTCAGAATCGAAATGTGGTGAGATAGTCTCATCCATCAGGCAAGTCATGTTTTTCCATCCATGTCTCAGACTCCCATGAAGTCAGACCAAGGACCATGAGAAGTGTGGTTGCGTCCCTGCCAGGCCATTGATGACCAGCATGCTTTCTCCATCCCTCTCTTCCCCTTTGAGCCCTGTGTTGACAAGGCAGACCTAGGAAATGGACGCTGCTTGGCACTTGAGTCACCTAACGAGCAGAGAGGCCTGACACATATGGTTGGGGTAAGTGGGGACTGAAGCTTTGCTGGGTTAAACCAGTGAGAATTCCCATTTTCTTTGTCATTGCAGCAGAGCCTAGACTGAATAATACATAAGGAATGTTAAAATACCAATGGGGCTTTTTAAGTGGAGGGGTCAGGGGACTTTGTTTCCCTAATTACTCTCAGAGTAAAATAAAAACCTGATAAAAGTGGGTGCTGAATGGTTGTTTTGTGATTTTATGAATGCAGAGCCCCAGTGTGTGCTCTTAACTGTGCCAACACCTGAGAGCACATTAATGAAGCCCATGCAACACCAAACCACTGGTGTGGCAGCAGCTTATTGAAATGCAAGCACAGTGCCGACCTCACTTTGCTGGCCCTTCAAAGTCAAAGGATGAATCAATGATAAGTGACTCAGGGAATAATTTTAGACCCAAGAAGGCTGACTAAATGATTCTGAAGATGTTGAAAAGAAAAAAGAAAGTGCTCAATCTCCGAGGCTGCACCTACAGACCCAGTCACCAGGCTCTTTCCAGCTGCTACCTCAGAGTAAGTAGCTTCAGCACCTCCCCAGAAGCTCGGAAGCCGTGCTTCCCTTGTCACCCATATCTCTAGCAACCCCACAGGCTCCCATCTTGAACAATCAGTTCACAGTGGGAAGTCACATAGGTTCCACTCAGGAATAAATTTAGACACAGAGCTGTTTTGCATCCTTATTTCTCTGAGTAATCTGTTCTGCCAAGTTTACCCCTTTATAGTCAGGGACCAACTAATTACCATGAAAATCAGATGAATAAATATTGAAGAGAATGTGTTCATCGTCTATTTTGGTGTCCTCACAGCAAGGAAGCAACATTACATTTTTAATTAAGTCTTTCATTTCCATTTTCTTTTTTAGCTAAAGCTGTCCTCCATAAGATCAATTAAACTAGATAATCAGATCCAGCAAAAGCCCCCCAAAACAACAGTTATTAGTAGGTGTGATTTACAAATTTTCTCAACTGTGCTATAAATTTCTCCTCCAAAATTAAAGTTGTATAGACAGCAAGGTGTGGGATTTGACTGACTGGACACCTGGTTTAACTATATCACCACAACTTCCTTTCCTCTTTATCTTCTACATTATCTTGATACTGGTCTGTGAATGTATATTAGTAGTAATACATATCTTTTTAAATCATCTTTTTGTCTATAAGGACCAAGTGAAAAAAATTAATAATCTTTGGTTTAAAAGATCATATAATTCAGCTAAAGTTTAACTTTTCATTTTTTAAAAATACCTAAAATTTTCAAGTAAAATATTATATTCTCATGGAATTACTTAGGTATTTTCTCTCCTGTTTTCTTTTAGATAGAAACAACTGAATTAATAGACAAGCTATGCAAATTGAAAAAACTCTGGACTGATTTTATCTGAAAAATCTTATTTCTGGTTCTACATCTGCCAATAGTACGTGACCATTAGAACCCCATGCCACTTTTTTGGGCTCTCAAATTCTGAAAAAGACTGAGATCGATCTATGAATTCATTTGTATAATGCTTGTTGAACACCTACTATGTGTCAGGCACTATTCTAGGTACCAAGGGATACTGCACTGAGCAAGACTGCTAACCTCATGAAGATTATAGTTTGGGGTGGGGTGGTTTAAATAATAAACAAATTAACAAATAAATCAGTATTTGTGTGTGATAAGTGCTTTAGGGTAAGAATAATTTAGTGTAAAGAAATAAGGGGTACCCGGGGGCTTCTATTCAAGATAAAATGGTGAGGGAAGCATTCTTTGATTTGAAGTAAATCTAGCTTATTGTAAAAGATGAGTATAACCCTATAATTCTGACACCCAAACCAGATGAGGACACAGTGATGGAAGCAAAGACAATAAAGACAGATTTCATATATGAATAGCAACTGAAAAAATTCTAAAGAAATCATTAGGTGTCCAAATCCAATAATGCATTATATGATTTCTAGTCAAGACAGAGAAGGGTTCATGCCAGGATAGAACGTTAGAAACATCTGCCAGTGTAATTCTCCACATTAATTGACTTAAGAAAAAATTACAGTATTATCTCAGTAGATGTTAAAAAGTATTTAATAAAGTTCAATGCCTACACATGATGAAAGAAATTAGGTAATTAATATGCATGAATTCCATGAGAACAAAGATTGTCCTTTTAACTGATTCACAAAATATTACAGGTTACAAAAACAATGTCTGGATTTAGTAGACATTTGGTTCATATTTGTTTAGTGAGTGAGTGAGTGAGTGAGTGAGTGAATGAATGAATGAATAAATACCTTTAAGCTGATAAGGGCAATCTACCAAAAGGTTACACCGGCCTTTTTAAAATTAATTTTATTTTTTTCACCTACAGTTGACATTCAATATAATTTTACATTAGTTTCAGGTGTACAGCATAGTGATTAGACATTTATATAATTTATGAAACACTCCCCCTGATTAGTCTAGCATCCACCTGGCATCATACATAGTTATTACAATATTACTGACTATATTCCCTATGCTGTACTTCACATTCTTGTGACTATTTTGCAACAACCAATTGTACTTCTTAATCTCTTCCCCTTTTTCACCTAGCCTGTCAACCCCACTCCCATCTGGCAACCATCAGTTTGTTCCCTGTTATCTATGAGTCAGTTTCTGTTTTGTTTGTTCACGCACTCTGTTCTTTAGGTTCCATGTATAGGTGAGATTACCTGGTATTTCTCTTCCTCTGTCTGACTTATTTCATTAGCATAATACCCTATAGGTACATCTATGTTATTGCAAATAGTAATATTTCATTTTTCATGGCCCATTAATATTCCGTTGTATATAAGTACCACTTTATCCAATCATCGACCGATGTGCAGTTAGGTTGCTCACATATCTTGGCTATTGTATATAATACTGCAATAAACAGAGGGATGCATATATCTTTTCAAATTAGTGTTTTGAATTTCTTCGGATAAATATCCAGAAGTGGAATTTCTGGGTTATAAGGTAATTCTATTTTCAATTTTTTGAGAAATCTCCATATTGTTTTCCAAAGCAGCTGCACCAATTTGCAATCCCACTAACAGTGAAAGAGGTTTCTCTTTTCTCCACATCCTTGCCAACACTTGAGTTTGTTGATTTATTGATGATAGCCATTCTGACAGTTTGAGGAGATATCTCATTGTAGTTTGAATTTGCATTTCTCATATGATTAGTGACATCAAGCACATTTTTGTATATCTATTGGCTATCTGTATGTCCTCTTTAGAGAAACATCTATTCAGGTCTTCTGCCCATTTAATTAGATTGTTTGATTTTGGTGTTGAGTTGTATGAGTTTCTAATTAATTTTAGATATTAACGCCTTATTGGATGTCTCATCGACAAATATCTTCTATTCAGTAGTTGCCTTTCATATTGTTGATGATTTCTTTCACTGTGCAAAGACTTTTTAGTTTGACATAGTCACATTTGTTTATTTTTTCTTTTGTTTTTCTTGCTTGAGGAGATATAGCAGAAAAAATATTGCTAAAAGCAATGTCTATGTTTTCTTCTAGGAGTTTTATGGTTTTAGGTTTTACATTTAAGTATTTAATCCCTTTTGAGTTTATTCTTGTATATGATGTAAAAAGATGGGCTAGTTTTATTTTTTGTATGTATCTGTCCAGTTTTCACAATACCATTTATTGAATAGACTGCATTTACCTCATTATATATTCTTGCTTCTTTTGTCATAGATTAATTGACCATATAAGCGAGGATTTATTTCTGAGCTCTCTATTCTGTTCCATTCATTTGTTTTTCTGCCAGTTCCATGCTATTGTGGTTACTATAGCCTTGTAGTATAGCTTGATATCAAGTAGCATGGTACTTCCAAATTTGTTCTTTCTCAAGGTTGCTTTGGCTATTCAGAGTCTTTTGTGGCTCTCTATAAATTTTAGGATTATTTGTTCTACTCTATTAAAATGCCATTGGTATTTTAATGAGGATTGCATTGAATCTATAGATTGTTTTGGGTAGGATGAACATTTTCACAATATTAATCCTTCCTAACCATGAGCATGGTTTATGTGTCTATTGATTAGCATCTTCTTCAATTTCTTTCTTCAATATCTTTTAATTTTCTGAGTATAGGTCTTTTACTCCTTTGTTAAATTTATTTTGATGCTATTGTAAATGGGATTGTTTTCTTAATTTCTCTTTTTGATAATTCATTATTGGTGTATGAAAATGTAACTAATTTCTGAATATTAATTTTGTATCCCGCTACTTTACTGAAATCATTTATTAGTTCTAGTTTTCTTTTTTTTTTCTTTTTAGTGTAATCTTTTAGGCATTCTCGATACAATATCATGTCATCTGCAAATAACAACAGCTTTATTTCTTCTTTTCCAATTTCAATGTCTTTTATTTATTTTTCTTGTCTGCCATGGCAAGGACTACCAAC
>NW_011888986.1:1646808-1659090 GCF_000151845.1 Pteropus vampyrus | reverse complement strand
TTTTTTTTTTCTTTTTAGTGTAATCTTTTAGGCATTCTCGATACAATATCATGTCATCTGCAAATAACAACAGCTTTATTTCTTCTTTTCCAATTTCAATGTCTTTTATTTATTTTTCTTGTCTGCCATGGCAAGGACTACCAACACTATGTTGAATAGAAGTGTACATCCTTGTCCTGTTCCTGATCTTAAGGAAAGTGTTTTAAACTTTTCTTCATTGAGAATGATATTAGAAGAGGGTTTGTCATTTATGGCCTTTCTTATATTGAGGTATGTTCCCTCTATTCCCACTTTACTGAGAGTTTTTATCATAAGTGGATGCTGGATTGTGTCATACAATTTTTCTGCATCTTTTGATATGATCATATGATTTTTATTCTTTCTTTTGTTTGTGTGGTGTATCATGCTAATTGATTTTCTGATATCGAACCAACCTTGCATCCCAGGAATAAATTTCACTTGATTATGATATATGATCTTTTTAATGTATTGCTGAATTTGCTTTGCTAATGTTTTGTGAGGATTTTTGTATCTATGATCATTAGGTATGTTGGCCCGTAATTTTCTTTTTTTTATAATGTTTTTGTCTGGTTTTGATTCAGGATAATGGTGGCCTCGTAAAATGAGCTTGGGAGCCTTCCATTCTCTTCAATTTTGGGGAATAATGGAATAAGATAGGTATTAATTCTTTTTTGAATGTTTGGTAAAAGTCACCCATGAAGCCATCTGTCCAGGACTTTTGTTTTGGGGAGTGTTTTGATTACTGATTTAACTTTATTAGTAACAATCAGTGTGTTCAGATTTTCTGTTTCTTCTTGATTCGATCTTGGAAGATTGTATATTTCTAGAAATTTATCCATTTCTTCCAGATTGTCCAATTTGTTGGCATATGATTGTAGTATTTTCTTATAATACTCAGTATTTTTGTAGTGTCAGTTGTTACTTGTCCTCTTTCATTTCTGATTTTATTTATTTGGGTCCTCTTTTTTTTCTTGATGAGTATGGTTAAAGGTTTATCAATTTTGTTTACATTTCCAAAGAACTATCTCTTGGTTTCATTGATCTTTTGTATTGAGGTTGTTTTGTTTGTTTGTTTGTTTGTTTTTACTCTATTTCATTTATTTCCACTCTTATTTTTATTATCTTCTTCCTTTTACTTTACTTATTTTGGGCTTTGTTTGATGCTCTTTTTTTAGTTCTTTTAGGTGTAAGATTAACTTTTTTTTTTTTTGAGAGTTTTCTTATTTCTAGAGATAGGTCTGTATTGCTATAAATTCTATAAATTTCCCTCTTAAAACTATTTTTGCTGTGTCTCATAGATTTGGGGTCATTGTGTTTTTATTTTAATTTGTCTCAAGGTAGCTTTTGATTTCTCTCTTGAGCTCATTGTTAATACATCTATTGTTTAGTAGCATGTTATTTAGCCTACATGTGTTTGTACGTTTTTCAGTTTTCTTTTTGTAATTGATTTCTAGTTGTATATCATGTGGTCAGAGATGCTTGATATGATTTCAGTCTTCTTTAATTTATTGAGACTTGTTTTATGGCCTAACATGTCATCTATCTTGGTAAATGTTCCATGTGCACTTGGAAGAATGTATATTCTGCTTTTTGGGGGGTGAAATGCTCTAAAAATATCAGTTAAATTTATCTGTTTCTTTGTTGATTATCTGTCTGTAAATTTCTATCCATGGATGTCAAGGGGATGTTAAAGCCTCCTATAATTACTGTATTACTGTTGATTTCTCCCTTTATGTCTGTCAATATTTGCTTTGTATATTTAGGTGCTCTTATATCAGGTACATAAATGTTTGCATCATTTTTCAGAATATTTTTAAATTTTTTATTTTTTAATTATAGTTGGCATACGATATTATATTAGTTTCAGGTGTACAATATAATGATTCGATATTTATATAACTTACAAAGTGATCACCCTGAGAAATCTAGTATCTATCTGACACCATACATAATTATTACAATATTATTGACTATATTCCTTAGCTGTACTTTACATACTCATGACTATTTTCTAACAATTTGTACTTCTTAATTCCTTCCCCTTATTCACCTACCTCCCAACCCCCTCCCATCTAGAAACCTCCAAAATGTTCTCTATATCTATGAGTGTATTTCTGTTTCGTTTGTTTATTTTGCTTGTTAGATTCCACATGTAAGTGAAATTATATGGCATTTGTCTTTCTCTATCTGACTTATTTTACTTAGCAAAATACCCTATAGGGCCATCCATGTTGCTGCAAATGGTAAGATTTCATTTTTTATGGCCAAGTAATATTCTACTGTGTATGTGTATCATCTCTTCTTTATCCATCCATCCACTGATAGACTCCTAGGTTGCCACCATATCTTGACTATTGTAAATAATACTGCAATGAACATATGGATGCACATGTCCCTTCAAAGTAGTATTTTGGGTCTCTTCAGATAAATAACCAGCAGTAGAAATTACTGTGTCCTTCTTTGTCTCTTGGTATAGCCTTTGTTTTAAAGTTAATTTTTTCTGGTCTAAGTATTGCTACTCCAGACTTTTTTCATTTCTATTTTTATGAAATATCTTTTTCCATCCCTTTCTTTCAGTCTGTGTGTGTCTTTGGATCTGAAGTGAGTCTCTTGAAGACAGCATGTGTAAGGGTATCGTTTTCTTACCCATTCGGCCATCTTGTCTTTTGATTGAAGCATTTAGCTCTTTTTTATTTTAAATACTAGTTGACAGTTATGTAGCTATTGCCACTTTATCATTCATTTTTGGTACATTTTCATTCTTCTTCTTAAAGAAGTCCCTCCAACATTTCCTGTAATACTAGCTTGGTGGCAATGAACTCCTTTAGTTTTTTCTTGTCTGGGAAGCTCTTTCTCTGTCTTTCAATTCTAATTGATTGTTTTTCTGGGTAGAGTAATCTTGGTTGTAGGTCCTTGGTTTTCACTGCTTTGAATATTTTATACCAATCTCTTCTGGACTGCAAAGTTTTTGTTGAGAAATCTGCTCACAGTCTTACGGGAGTTCCCTTGTAGGCAACCAATTGCTTTTCTCTTGCTGCTTTTAAGATTCTCTCTTTATCGTTAACCTTTCAAATTTTAACAATGATGTATGTTGGTGTGGGCCTCTTTGGATATATCTTGTTGGGGACTCTCTGACTTTCCTGGGGTTGTATGTCTATGTCCTTCACCAAGTTAGGGAAGTTTTCCATCATTATTTCTTGAAATAGGTTTTCAGTTCCTTGCTTTCTCCTCCTTCTGGTACCCCTAGGATATGAATGTCGTTATGCTTGTCCCAGAGGCCCCTTAAACTATCTTCATTTTTTTGGATTCTTTTTTCTTGTTGCTGTTCTGATTGGGTGTTTTCTGCTACCTTATGTTCTAATCTCTAATTTGATCCTCCGCTTCATCTAATCTGTTGATTCCCTCTAATATATTCTTCATTCCAGTTATTGTATTCTTCATTTCTGACTCATTCTTTTTTGTTTTCTGCCTCCATTTTTATGTTTTCTCTCTCTTTGTTAAAGTTATCATTGACTTTATCTACTCTTCCCCTAAGTTCATTGAGCATCCTATAACCAGTGTTTTAAACTCTGCATCTGGTAGATTGCTTGTCTCCATTTTGTTTAGTTCTTTTTCAGGAGCTTTGTTCTATTCTTTCATTTGGGACACATTTCTTTGTCTCTCCATTTGGGCTGCCTTCCTGTTTTTGTTACTATGTATTATGTAGGGCTCCTAAGTCTCCTAGTCTTAGTAGAATGGCTTTATGTAGTAGGTGTGCTGTGGGGTCCAGTGGCACAGTCTTCCCCGGTCACTTGAGCCAAGTGTTCAAGGTGTGTCTTTGTATGGGTTGTGTGTACCCTCCTGTTGTAGTTGAGCCTTGCATGCTATTTGCATGTCAATGAGAGTGGCTGACCCTTGGGCTGATTTGTTATGAGGACTGGCCAGTGAGGGGTCGACCCTATGTAGCGTGATTCACTTTAGCAGGGCTCTGGTGCCACCCAAGATGCCCTTTTGATGTGTCATTCTCAGATGCATCCCTAGGTGGTGCTCTGGTTCTAGTCGAAGCAGGCCACTAGGTGTATCAGCTCAAGGGCCTCCTGGGACGGGCCTCACTGCAGGCCAAGCTCAGTCGCAGCCTATGCACTTCTTAGGCCACCTTGCAAAAGTCACCAAGCAATCCAGAGATGACTGACATCTGTGCTGGGCTTAGAGATGTCTGAAGAAGCCAAGCCAAGAACTGAGGCCAGCTGCTGCTAATGCCGGGCTTGGGGATGCTCAGAAAGAAGTATGGGACACACTAAGGTTAGATGATGTTCGTTTGGGTTTTGCAAAACTTTGAGAGATTTTTAGGAAAGTCCGCAGCATGAGCCAAGACCCACCATTTGTAAAAAAAAAAGAAAAGAAAAGAAAAAGAAAAAAAGAAAAAAAAAAGAAAGAAAGAAGAAAGAAGAAAGAAAAAAGAAAAAAAAAAGGAAAAAGAAATCACTGGAAGCAACTTGGGTGGATCCACAAGTTGGGAGGGCCTGGGTCTGGGAATCACCAGGGCAGGACAACTAGTGTTGATGGAGCTCAGATATGATGGCCACTTGCATCCGCACTCCAGAAAGGGTGAAGGGTCAACAAAGGACTGACAAATACTGCCAGCACTTCTATCTGTGGGAAAGCTGCCCCTCCAGCTCTCGCCGTGAAGCCAGACAATTCAATTCCTCTTCATATATCCCTGGTGCTTTTGAGCTGCTGCCTCAGTACTGAAGCTCAGAGCGAATGAGTTCATTAGCGGTTAAGTCTGCGCATGGGCCCTTTAAGAGGAGCATCTGTGACTCCCATAGCCCTCTGTCTTACTCAGCCACAATCTATTCTGATTTACACAGCCAGAGGTTGTGGAGACTTCTTGGCACTGGAACCTTGGGCTGAGGAGCCTACTATTTAGTCATGATCCCTCACTCCTGCAGAGAGACTTCTGCAGCCAAGATATCCCCCCTGATTCTCAACCACCACATACAGTTGTGGGACTGGCCCATTTTGCATTTCCACCCCCTCCTAACAGTCTTGAGGTGGCCTCTTATATATGTCCCTAGTTGTAGAATTTCTATTCAGCCAGATCTCAGGCAACTCCCAATAATGATTATTCTGTAGTTTCATTGTAATTTTGATGTGGTCGTAAGAGGAGGCAAGTACAGAGTCTATCTTTCACGCCATCTTGACCAGAAGCCCTTCATCAATTTTAATAGAATGAAATCTCAAACATTCCTATTCAGGCGGGGAACAAAACAAGCATGCCAATCCTCAAAGGCATGCTGGTCAGCAAGGTGGGGTGAAAACATTTAAGGACAGGAATTGGAAGGCAAGGGAAAAAACTGTCAGTATTTACAATGGCATGACTGTTGTTCCAGTAAAACCACTGCAATCAGAAAAATTTCTGGGCACAAGATCACACAACATTTCTCTCCCTGCAGCAATAACTGTTGAGAAAAAAAATTAACTAAAAATAACATACCACATACAACAGCAACTAAAACTAGACACCCTAGGAAATGACCTAACAAAGGAAACAGAAGAACTTTCTGAAGAGAATTTTAAAATTCTAACCGAGGACATCTTATAAACTACATAAGTGGAGACATATACCATGTTAATGGATATGAAGATTTAATATCGAAAAAATGTCAGCTTTTCCAAAATTAATTTATAAACTCAATGAAAGTCCAATCAAAACTCCAGCATTTTTAATTTTTTTGACAACTTGATGAAGTGAATCTAAAATCACAACAAAGAAGAATAAAGGTCTGGGAATAGCTAAGTCTACTTGTAAAAAGGAGAATAAGAGGAAGGATTCATACCACCAGAGATTAAGACAGTTTGAAAGACATAATGATCAATATAGTGTAGTAGTTGCACAAGGAATAAAATGTCAGATCAATGGAACAAATTGATAGGCCAGAAACAGGCCTATGACACAGAGAACTTAGTACGTCATAGAAGGATCATCAGTACTACAAAGAAAAGATGCGCTATTTGGCAAATGGTGATAAAAGAGTTGGCTCACTACATGGAGATTTAAAAAATGTTGGGTCCTTATCTTAAATCATCTTCCAATGTAACTTTAGTTATAATTGAAATGCAACTGTGAAAGATAAAACTATAAAGCTAATAGGAGAAAATATAACAGAATACAGTATATATGTCATTTGTAGGTGAGGAAATCTTTTAAAACTCAAAACATAAAATGTAATGAAGAAAATAGATGGATTTGGCTATATTCCAAAGAAATACCTCTATTTGATGAAGAATGTCTCAGAGAAAATTATCTGATAAGTAAAAACTGGGAGAAGTACACACGGAAATTCTATGGCTGAAAAACTCAACAAGAAAGCCCGATAAGATTAGAAGAGACACATGGGGAAAAGATAGGAACATAAAATGTACAGGAGAAACCTGTGCATGAAGTGCAATCAAAGAATTGTATGGCAAAATGACACATCATTTCACTCTTCACTCATACCAGATAAGCAAATCTAGAGGGATGATATAAAGAAAGAGGAGGAGGGGGACACTCTCATGCTCTATTACTGAGCACATAGGTAGTGCAGCCACTCTGGAAGCAAATACAACTCCTAGTGAAATCAAATGCATGTATATCCTATGACCAAAAACTCTCCACTCCTGGAATATGCCCCAGAGAGATTGTCCTAGGTACAAGGGTAAACATGTGCAAGTGTTTATAGTGTGCTTTCAGTGCCTCATTTCTTCATTAGAGAGCTCAGGAAGTGATGTGCAGACCATGTATATAGGGATTCTCAGGGAGCCCACCCAAGTAACTCTTCAGTATACAGAAGGCACCTTTGACAGACCTCAAAAATGTACCAAAGGGGGGAAAAAAGAAATGAAATGGAATTTGTGGAACAATATCATGTTTGCAAATTTCTAAAAATGCACAAACACAAATTATGTATATTTCCCCATATATTTTAAGAAAATACACACAACGAAAGACGGTAAATTGGAAAGATATACATTATATTCATAGGAATGGTTTCCCAGGTGGAGAGGAGAACAGGAGGTGGAGAGATGGTGTCTAGAAAGCTAAGTTTAGTGGGCAACTAATTCTGTCTAGACACCTGAGGTAACAAATCATCTCAGGCAACACCACTCCTTCTCCAAACATACAATGTTAAATTGTGTTCACCACGTACAGCTGAAGACTAATCCTTCATCCCTACCTATCAATCAAAATAATGCAGTGTTCTCAACCACTGCTTAGAAAGCTCGACCTGCTTCTTTGTTTTCACTGGATAAAAGATTTTAAACAACAATCCTGAAATTTACTCAATGGTTAGTTTAATATAATTACATTCACTAAACTTAGCATTTCTTGGACTGTGCCAGGGTGAAGTCAAATCTAGTTATTGACTGGAAGATGGGCTATTCAGTCAAACATACAGAATTATTCAGACACAATTGTACTGCTGAACTCGCTGTCATGAGGCATTACTTCTCTGATTGGGAAACCACGAGACTGATGAATAAGGGTTTACTTACTGCTTCATCCCATGCTACAACCTGCAAAGAAAACCTATGATTCATCTTCTAGAGGTATTTGAGAGAAATATTAAAAACTGCACTCCTTTGTGCCATATCAGTGTATTTGGGAGAAAAACTTCATCAGTTTTTGTATTTATTTTAAACGACACAAGAATAAGTCTTTTTGCCTGGGCTCTGGTGATTTTCCAAGTTTTACAACTTGCAGAGGGTCCTGACCATGGACTCCCATAGCCCAGCTCTGGCCTGAAAGCATTAGTCCCCTGTGCTTAGGCTCAGAGTCCTGGAGGAGTGCCGTCAGGACTTTAGCAGGCACATGTGGGTAAAGGAAGGAAAGCAGTTGCCCTGTACTCACTGTGCCTTCCGGATCCACGAGTAGCAGATGCTTGGCCTGGCCATCGTGCATGCCAGTGAGAACGAAGGAGCCCAGGTTGGTGGTGCTCTTCCTGACCAAGAAGTCTCCGTCTCGCTTCAGCAGCCCCTCTGCCTCCTTCCTACTCATCTCCCCTTGGTACCAAGGCTCTGCTTTCAGCTCTTCCAGCATCTTGGCATCTGGAGCTCTGGGTGAGATGGGGCTGATGCACTCCACAGATGCTGCTTTGCTCAGCACAGGTCCTATGGACTGGTTCTTGAGAGCATCTTCAAAAGGTTCTGTCAATAGCATTTGCCAGCAAAAGGTCAATCCAAGAAGAACAAATGATAAGCAGTACAATGTAAGGAATGGGAATGCAAAGGCAACTCTACCAGAATAAAGAACTGGAGACAAATCACAGGCTAATAATACAACAAGACTCATCATAACAAGCATTTGAAAGCAAAGCCCAAATCCTGGCATGACAAGTCTGCTTTCCTAAGGCAGCTGGGCATTGTGCCTCATGCCAAGTATTCGAACACACCCAAGCTGGTTAGAATGACTTCAGTTCTGCATGCTGCAGGAGGCCATGCATGTTACACACCATCTACTTTCTCTGAAACATTGGCTAGCCTCTTTAACAAATATATTCTCTTCTGAATAAAAGCCTGCCAGTCTCAAAGGAAATACACAAAGGGAAACACAAGTTGCTAGGTTTTGATTTTGTGCAAAACCTATCAAGTGTTTATTTCAAAATCTTTGGATTGAGTAAATTTTTAAAAGAGAATGAAAATGACATTTGTTGGGTGCCTTTTTTGTGACTTGCCCCAGGTTAGGAGCCCTACCTTCCCCTGACCTTCACTTGTTTCCCTGTGGAAAAGGTTCTTGTGTAAGTGTCTAGGACTGAGCTTGACTTCAGGCCCTTCAGAACATACCTCTTGCCACAGGGCATTAGTGAATGGTAAGACTGTTGCTCTAACAAAAAATATCAGTGGCAAAGATGTCACCAGATCTGCCTAATTAAATCTGTTCAATTTTCAAATAACATAATTGTACAAAAGCACTATGAAAAATTTGTGCAGTGCTATGCAAGTGTACAGTATTATAATGATTATTTAGGACCACACTGCTAACCCAATAGAAAGCAAGCGCCACAAGAACAAGAACTGCATCCTCCTGGGCTCAAGTACATCCCCAAAGTCCAACATTGTTCTTCGGATATAGTTCTGACCCTATAAATAGTCAACAAATGCTGTAAAATAAGACTAATTGTTAGTAGAGGGTGGGCAAAAGTGAGGTGAAAAAATAAAACCAAAATAAAGTCATTCTGACACTTGCTAAATCATTTACATATTTGGAGAGAAAAAGAAGTTAAAACTATTGATTAAAATTTGATTTTTTTATCCTATCTTTTTCCTGATTACTTAGAGTAGTTAAAATTTATATTATACTGTTCTACGTCATTATCGTCACCATTACCATCATCATTACCACTATCATCACCATCATTACCTTTGCCATCAGCACAATCGTTATTTAGCTCCAGTGGTTCAAGATAAACAACTTAGACTGCTGCCTTTATTTTTCATACTTTTTATTAGTTACTGCCTCCCAGGGCTCTTTCTTCTTTTTGTCTCCTCTTTTCTGGTTTTGGGAGCAGTAGTAAAAATTGCCGGATAAGAAAATGGTGGCTCTGATTTTTATTTTTTCCATCTTAAACTCCAGCTCAGTCTAACTCTCCTCAGGGTCTGGGGCCATAAATCACTGGTAAACTGGATAAATTAAACAGTAAAACTGTCTGATGACAAATATAACTAAACTGCAGTTGGGAGACATTGTTACAACTGGAGCAGAGGCTCAGAGAGCCACTACTTTGCTCTGCATCTTGGGACAGTAACATCATACCACCTAAGATGTTGCCACATTATTTTAAGTGAAGGGATTGGATTAGATGATCTTTAAGGTGCTTCCAAACACGGAGAATCTACAGTTATTCTGGTTCTAGTGACTTTTGTAAGTCAGAATGGGAGTTCGGTGTCTGGGAAACTAAAGTGGCTGAGGAAAAATAGATTTTTGTTATCATGGTGCCTCCTAATCATAAAAGGACTCAACCCTCTCCTCACTCACATATAATATCGCAAATAGCAAGTGTGACTGGCAAGGTTGCCTTTACCAGTAGTAACATAACTTAACCTCTAGGATTCTGTTTTCTCATCTGTAAAATAGGGATAGTAATAGTCATAGTCATAGTCATAGTCATAGTCATAGCTATAGCCATAGTCATAGTCATAGTCATAGTCATAGCTATAGCCATAGTCATAGTTATAGTCATAGTCATGGTCATAGTCATAATAATAACAGTTTTGTGTTGCTTAAACATGGGGATATATTCTTAGAAAGACGTAGTAAGGCAATTTTGCCATTGTACAAACATCACAGAGTGCACTTATACAAACATAGATGGTACTTTCAGAGGACTGGCAGCACAGCAGGTTTGTTTATACTAGCATCACTGCAAACATGTGAGTAATGCATTGTACCATTATGACATTAAGACAGGAATGATGTCACTAGGTGACAGGAATTTTTCAGCTCCATTATAATTTTATGGGACCATTGGTGTATATATGGTCTGTAGTTTACACAAACGTCTTATATGGTATATGACTGCAACAATAGTATCTACCTGTAGGACCATTGCAAAACTTAAATAAAATAATAAGTGCATAGCACATGGTAGAAATTTGTTAAATGCTAGTCTCCTTCCTTCTTTAGCCTGTAATTTTGGATTTGAAAAAAATTGGGGGGATATAGAGCTCTTTGTGAGCTTGAGAAATTCTTCCAAAATTCCTTAACAACAGTTTTTACTTCCATTAATCAGTTCATGGATGATTTAATTTTCTCAATGTTTTCAACAAGCAGAAGGTCTATGGTTCACGATATTGCTATCTAAGTAGTTTCCTGTCTCTCTTTTTATCTTGTCTTATTTTTCATCAGAGCACTTGTCACTACCTGGTAATATATAGTGATTATTTAAGCTCCATAAGAATAGGGACTTTGCCTATTTTGTTTTCCCCTATATCCCAGTAAATAGAATGGTATATGATGCATGCTAGATGCTCAATGGAGAGGAGTAAGGGAGAGAGAAACAATGAGAGAAAAATGAGAAGGAGGTACATGCATACAAGAGGGGTGTGCTGTAGTTTCTTGGTTACATGTTGGTCTTGATCAACAGACTGAGAGCACTGCAAAGGACAGTGACCATAGCACTTCATCTTGGCATCCTTAGCAACTGAGACAGCAATTGGCACACAATAGCCAATTAATATTTAAGAGAATAAATAAATGAGTGCATTTATTTATGTATACTCTTTGTCTCAATGAATGTGCAGATTTTCAAGAGGAAAGTTAATGCCAAAAAGAGAGGGAGATTGCTTCGTCTCTGGACTACAGAAAGGGTTATAATCTCAAAGCAGAGGCTGGCCAAGTTCAAAACCTTGAAAATCCCACTCATAACCCAGAAGAGTGCAGGTAGTTATCACTGTTAATTAAAACTCAGCTACCGGAAAATCAGTAATTGCACAGATTTCCAATAAAAGGCAGTGTCAAAAACCAACTTAAAAGAAAAGAAAACAAGAGGCAAATGGAAACCCACTCATGTCAAAGAGGTCCTTCCTTGGGCTGCTCTCTGCACTGCTGCTGGCAGATGGCCCAGCCTGCAGTGGGAAGTGCTGGGTGTTCACGTAGGTAGGGGCTTCTCCCGTAGGGGCCACATGCGCTTTCCCTTCTGGCATGCTGTAGATGTCCACAGACCCTGCAACAAGAAAACAAGCCCTCTTTCCACTTCTGACGGTAACGCTGCTTGTGCATTTATAGTTAAGCCACCCAGCATTTCACAGAGAAGGTCCTACAGGCTATCCATAAGAAAATTCTTCCTGCAGATCCCTATCAAATTAATCTCCTCTTCTGATCCTGTCTCACACAGTTTTGTTCTGGCTAGGACTCACTCCACACCTTCATGTCAAAATGGGAACTGCCAGCGCATTACAGCAGATACCCACGACAGTGTCGTTACCAAGACTCTGGCCCCCTACCCTGGCCTGGTGAGTAGAGTAGGCCATGCCTTGGTCTGCTCAAACCCTTAACAAAGGCCTTGAGCTCAAGCAACCAAGGAAAAGAGCAACAAGCTTTATTTTAATTGCCCTTTTTTTTCCTTTTAAGTGTAAGTGAATGCTTTGTAAGTTAACCTCATTCCAGCAATGCAATACAAGTGCTACAACCCCGTTTTAGGAAGTTACTACCTAATGATCTGAGACACCTTCCTTATAAAACAGAGCCTTGCAGCCCCTGGCTCCACAAAGGAGGCCCAGAGTGGGTGCATGATTAAGGTT